>NC_139352.1:69121143-69531143 GCF_055883805.1 Amblyomma maculatum | reverse complement strand
TGTTATGGGGATCGCGAGCATGGCCGCGAATCCAGTGTATGCGAATAGGACATGGGTACTTTGAACATAGCAAATGTATGGACTGTGTTATTTGGAATGTGCATCGAACGGCCTTAAGCTGTTTAAGGGCAGTGAGAGAGTCTGTGTAAAGATGAACTGCATTGAATGTAGGAACTGGTGGGAGGGAATGTATAGCATTGTAAATTGCTTGGAGTTCCAGTGCCAGAGGGGTGCACGTATCCGCGGTATATGTCACGTGAGTGTTGAGATGCGGATGAGAGGGACTATACACGGCAGTAACTCCTCGCTCTGCAGTATGTGGTGCATCGGTATATAATATGCACCCTTCAGGCAGATGTGCGGATGATGCCGACGGGGAAGCAGTGGGGCGATTGTCCGTGAGCTGGCAGTACGACCATGGAGGTAGTGTCTTTAAATGATGTAGTTGTAAAGACTGTTTGCGAGCTCTGTTTGCCGCCCGCTGATCAACGAGTTCAGTGACCGTATTTAGCTGGGCATACTCCTGAAGTACTGGTATGGGTGTTAGGCGGGGGAGGTACGTTATTGCACGCATAGCCTCACGATTGATGGCCTCAAGGGAGTCCCACTGTCTGCGGGTGAGACGTTGAAACTGTGCCTGGTATATTATACGTGGCTGGAGGACAGAGCGAACAAGCTGGCGGGCCGTGTGAGCACGCGCGCCGCCAGAGCGCATAGCTATGCGACGAATGAGACCTAAAGTAGCGTGAGCTGTCTTACGGATGGCTGTCAGCCACGGTGTGCCAGTCCCAGAGGAATGTAGAAGAAGACCAAGAATGCGAACGGTTTGTACCTGAGGAATTGGGGTATTATCTATCATAAAATTTATATTGGGAGCTTTCCGTAAGCCAGCTTTATTTCCAATTCGAATGAAACAGGATTTTGTATGCGAAAGAGTTAGGCCCAAAGGAGGGAGGCGAAATGTCAATATATCCAGCGCATGCTGGAGGGCCACCTGATGGACAGACGTATCTGGGTGACAGCAACATAAGGTTATATCATCGGCATACGCAAGCACCCGTATAGAAGGGATGGCCTCTAGGGCTCGAATAAGTGGAATGAAGGCCACATTAAATAAAGTAGGGGCGAGAACGGAGCCCTGGGGCACTCCTCTGTTTGAGGGGAAGTGACCAAAGGGCTTTCCATGGACACGCACACTGAATGTTCTATTTGTTAGAAAGGCGTGAATGGCGAGGAGAAACCTGTGAGGAAGACCAAGAGTTTGTAGGGAGGCAAGAATGGCTGAGTGAAGGATGTTATCATATGCCTTTGTTATATCTGTAGCGATCACAGTTCTAACAAGATGACTGTGCGGAGAGTGGTGAAGCACGTCAGCAGCCAAAGTAGCAAGACCGTCCTCCGTTCCTATTTGCGGGCGGAAGCCAATTTGGGATTCTGGATAACAATCATGGGATTCCAACCACCACGATAAGCGAGTGGCGAGAATGTTTTCGTAAAGCTTGCAGATTGTTGGCGTCAGGGAAATTGGACGAAGGGCCGAGAGAGAAACTGGAGGATGACCTGACTTCGGTATTGGAACAACAATAGAATGCTTCCACTCGTCCGGCATGACACCAGAATGCCACACGTCATTGAATGCATCAAGCAGGGCCTGCAAAGCAGTCCCTTCCAAGTTGCGGAATAAGGAGTTAGGCATGCCGTCGTGGCCGGGAGCAGAGTTAGATTTGAGGCGTTCAATGGAGGCCAGCAGCTCTGCCATGGTTAGGTCAGAAGTAATCTCATCGGGGGGTTCGGTAGCCGGTAAGCAAGGTGGAGAAGTTGAGGTGGAATCATAGTGGGGAAAAAACTGTCTGGCCGCCTGTTTTGCAAATGTGTCCTCATCTACATTCATAGCAAGGCGAATGCTATCTGTGTAATCAGAAACTTGAGAAGAGCGCTCCATGGCGTGAAACACTCTCCAAAGTTGTCGATTACTCTGCTTGGAGGACAGGCGCTCATACCATGAAGCCCAACGTTGCCTTGCTAGACGCTTTTCATACCGCCTCGCACGCGCGGTAGCCCGGTGAAGAGCGGGGATAGCCGATGGGTCATCGGGGTTACGAGCAGCATAATGATCTGCCTGGCGACGCAGAGCCCAAAGATGCAGGAGGTGGATGTCCGGGTTTGGCTCGTCTTCATTTACAGTGGTGGTAATCGTGTGGGACGCAAGAACAGCAGAGAGAGTAGACAATGCTGATGATGGGGTGAAATCAGATAAGCGATTGTCTGCGCGTACAGAGTCCCAAGATGTTATTCGTACGCTACGGCGTATTTTACGTATCCGCGTAAAATACGCCGTAGCGTACGAATAACATCTTGGGACTCTGTACGCGCAGACAATCGCTTATCTGATTTCACCCCATCATCATCATACTAGACTTAACCCAATAAACAAAACTCTTCTCCTGTGCAGTATACTGTATGTCTTAAAGCAACTGACAGTCCGAGACAACTGATAATATGACCCTTGTACAAAATATTGTTAACGGAATTATCATGTCGTACGAATTTACAACTTTTTTTACACATGAAGTTTCATGCATTCTAAATTACGTTGGCGCCGACATTGTACAGGTACTACCGACGGCTCTCTTCCCTTAAGTAGAACCTTTTTGGTTAGCCTCCACATTTCAGCCCTATAGGTGAGTACAGGTAAGATGCAACTGTTATATACTTTCCTCTTTAGCGATATCGGTAAGCTGCTAGCCATAATCTGCGAGTGCTTGCCAAATGCGCTCCATCCCAATCTTATTCTTCTTGTTATTTCCTTTTCATGGTCCGGATCTGCGGTTACTACCTGTCCTATGTAGACATATTCGCCTGCTACTTCCAGTGCTTTGCTACCTAACGTAAACTGCTGCATTGCGTCGTGCTTTTCCACCGTCGTCACACTTGGCGCGGTGCAAGCGCTTCCATTTGAACAGCTTGCCTCCTATCCTCCTTTCCATGGCAAATTGTGACATACCTTTCTACTGCATCTGCAGAACTCTCACCCTTTAAAAGCATTATTTCACCCAAACCCGATCTCATTAGCCCCTTTGTTCTGCACCAATGACTTTCCTTAATTTTTACGCCCCCAGTGATTCCGCCTATCCCCCCCCCCCCAATTCCCCCATTTTTTAAGGTGCTCTAAACTTGAGCCTCTTCATTGCAACTAGAGTTTCGTGAATTTCTATCGAAGCATCGCAGACTTCCTTCTTGCTGCCTTTTATGCCCCAGAACAATACAATAACAAACCCTGAAGTATCACCGTAAGGAGGCCCTCCAGGCGATGCTGCCGGCCGATTCAGCCGACCGATTCATGACTGCGGTATTCAAGATTTTGTTCTCGCTAGCATCTACAAGCTAATTAGTCTAAGGTAACCGGATTAGCCCCATCGTATGGCAATCAGTGGGCGTCGTTGGCTGCAGGTCCCGTTCAGAAGGGTTACGCTACTATTTCTTTTACTCGTCTTCTACTACAGTCGCCTCCTTCCACTTTATATATATAAATATAAACAGGATGTCACACAGCTTTCCCGATTATCTATTTTATTCCAACAGTTTCGGACGGTGGACTGTCCTTCTTCAAGGTAGAATTGAGGTAGATTCTAAATTCTACCTTGAAGAAGGACGGTCCACCGTCCGAAACTGTTGGAATAAAATAGATAATCGGGAAAGTTGTGTGACATCCTGTTTATATATATATATATATATGCGCTTCTGCGGTACCCGCCGCATTCCATTCCCTCCCCCCTCCCCTTGATTGCAGTTAATGGGCTCTCTTAATTCCGCGCTTGTGCGTCTGTCATTTACGGTTCGCCCATTAAGGTCCCGGTGGTAGATGCAGCAAACTCATTCACGCCGGGCAAAACTGCGCGCCTAACAGCGTTAGATTACGGGACTCACTAGGAAAACCGCGGAAGCCCACAAGTGCGCTGTTATGAAATGAACTAATATTATGCTTCCGTGAAACATTAGCAGGCGCATTATCAATGACAATACAACTGAGTATAAATCGATACCTTTTTGCTATTCGCAGTTCGAACTCCAGAAACCAAAACGTAAATAATGGTCAGATGGGAAATTACCGGATACAAATACCGTTTCCAAAGGCACTGTGGATAACTTTACTTTTATTCATAACTGCGGTATTCATTTCTAAAGCACTCTTAACTGGTTCAATGTGATTGATACTGAGTTTGCAAAATGCATTAATGCGTTATTTTGCTTATACGCCTCTGAACGGCCTCAGGTACTCTGGTGCGCGCTTGATAGCAGCGTGCTAGACAGAAGTCAATTTTTCGCTTCTCGTAGTTTGCCTGAACAGAATGCTCGAAAGCTTCTGTACAAGGTGTAATTTTATTTCCTGATTTTAAAGCCACAATAATTGATTATATGTGCCAGATATATATATATATATATATATATATATATATATATATATATATATATATATATATATATATATATATATATATATATATATATATATATATATACATATCTTTATATATATAGTCTGATTATTTAGCTTGCTTCTCAATTAAAAAAAGGTTAAGTTTTCATACATTATCAGGACACCCGATATCCATGGCACTCAGAAATGTGCGCCTTGAGAAACAATAGATATCTTATTATACCACTGCAGTTCATTTCAAATTCCCTTGTACTTATCGATAATTTACGCACAGTTCGTTTATCAACTTTATTCTCCCAAACATGTTTAGCCCATGGGAATATTGAGGTTCCTTTCTTTATTGTCAAGTACGTTTTCTCGCATTGCAAAGCAGCTGTCGGAATTATGCTGACGCTTAGAAGTTAGACAAAATACCTCATCAAAGGACAGATGGTGATATACCCTCGAGGCATAGAAAGGCTCGACTTTACTGCGTACTCCATACTGAAGCGGCTTTTGAGTAAATTTTCCGTCAGAGCTAAGACTGAAGCAGAGTACATAAAGGAAAAATAGTCGAATACTACAGAAAGAACTGAAACGTTAACAAAAAAATATTACGCACCGGTGCTGATGCCTAGGGGGAACAGCTCACTTCATTCCTCAATCTATCCTCGCCTCTACTTCTCTTTCATTTATTTGTTGTTGTTTTTTTTTGAAACCGCAGACGTGAGGGTCAAAAGTTGGAAAATAAAATTCACATCCCCGTATTTGACTTTGCTTCTAGATGTTCGTGTTATTGTTTTTCATTTCTTCGTTTTGATCTAGCCACATTTCATAATTTCTCTTATTTCGTTACTTGAACTTTACTAGGGTTTGAAACTTCCGTTTACACGTTAACTTTGTGAGTTTAGGCCGTTAAAACTATGTGAGTTAAGCCCGTCGTTTCTGCCTTTTATGCTGTATGCCGCACTTCATGGAACACTGTACGTGCCTAGAAATAGTGATGAGGAGGGTCCGACAATGTTAGTGAGTTTTCAGCCGCTGCATCTGCATTGTATGACAATTTGTTTCCAATATAAATATTAACTGTTCATCATACTTTCGTAAACTAAATATTGCAGTGGTGTATATCAGAAATTCAGGCGTTTTTTTTTCACCCTTCAACAGTAATTACTTAGGGCGGAGGAAAAATAGAATAAAAGTAAAACATTATAGTTTTTTTTTTTGCTGCCGTTGCTTCTTTCTACATAGGTCAGTATAGAAGCACAAAATTTATTTTCGGCTTCGTAGGCATCTACTTTTCTTGCTGTACTATTTCCCAAGTGCAATACCTTAATTTTATGCTCCTCATTATGTGCCGAATAACAAACTCCTTCAGATTCTAATATGTTTTAAACATTCGTCCCTCCTGCTTTCAGCTCTTGGAGTTGCTATTCAGTGGCGCCTGGCTATGGATATTCATCTACTATTCATTAATTTTTTAACTCATGGATATTTTGGTTGTCCCATGCTCCAAAGGCTTAGATTGTCTTTTTGAGGACTGAGAAAGATGCTGCAAAGTAATTTTTTGTTCATTTAAAGGTATAATTGGTTTTCAATTTCATCCTAACTTTTTCTTCTTTTTCCGACTGTCGAAAAGAACAAAGCAGCCATGCCGATTGGCGGCGGCAAAGGGAACATTTGCACTTCGCATAGAGAGTAAGCGAAGGAAATACAAGCGTCTACTTATTAATGCGATTGCGCGTGTTTTAATTTAATAGCATTTTACATTTTAATAGCATGCGCCGTGACACATGAAATAGAGAAATAATTACTCGTTAGTTTCCACTCAAGCGCAGCTATAAGGCTACTAGCAAAGCTATACTTAGCAGCTGAGATAAAATACTCGTGTTAGTTCTCGGATGGAAATCTCAACCACGACTCCATGGCTGTTGCTCTACCACCTGTGTAGTTAAGGGTACAATAGCACAGGTGCAGTACCTCTTGTCGATCAGTAGGTCATACTTCTCACATTTAATGGTAAGCTGTTTTACGAGATCCCAACCAAGTGATCTAGCGCGAGTATTTGAAACTCAGTCAACGTTGAAATATTAGCAAACAGCCACAGTAGAGACTCGGTCCTGTATAGAGAAAATTTGTCTCCGGCCAATTTGGAATAAAAATCAAATGTCCAACCTAACTCGAGTACGGCGAATACAATGGTGACCTCCAAGTTTGACTAGGGCCACCTCCGAACTTCGCCCACCAACTGCCGAAATTTTATTCGGCCAGTTTGCACCAAATTAGATATCTAACCATAATTGGTCGTTCCAGCACGATGGGGATTTCCGAATTCGGCCCTAGCTCCCCTCGAAATTCCACATGTCCTATTAGCACCAAAATCGATGTCCGCGCATAACTGACTTTGTACGATACAACTGCGACCTTCAAATCTGACTCTGACCACTTGCGAGGTTTGGTCCGGATCATTGCCCCCCCCCCCCCACCCAAACCTCTCGTCCTTTAGCCCTGTAGTCGGCTTCCAAAAATAATAACCCCTCCCAGATTTTTGAACTTCCACACCTCCTTCAAAGTGCGCTACAAAACGCGCAGATTCTGAGCATCACACTTAAGGCACCTTTTGTTGTTTTATTTTATTGAGCATAGTGGAAGAAGCACCATAGAAGTCGCTCCGACCGTCCCTGCTAGCTTCAATTCCCTTCTACATGCCCGCTTCCCCCTTTGTTCTTGTCGTCATTTCCTTGGTCGCCATCTTGTGCTGCCGCCTTCACGAAGCATCTCGGAGTTATTTTTTGCCGCTTTTGCTCCCCCGCAGCCGCAACAGGCCGCCTCCTTTAAATGACATCATAAAGTCCTAATCGCCATACACCGCTGCATCGTAAATGTCGAAGCAAGACACGGGGTCGTAACCGGAATGACCCGCAACGTGGTAGTAGCCCGTGGCGCATTTGAAAACACGCGTTCGGCTGCATTTTATATATAAGACCGGCCGCCCTCCTGCTCAACGAAACACAAAAACGAGATTCAGTCGCGTTGTCATCATCCCATGGGAGAACATTATAAAGACGTAGCTAGCTCGCAACCCCACTTCTGTGCGTTGCGCTTTTTCTATATTGCGCGGAATGCTCCCCTGCATATTCGTGGTGACGACGAAGTCATACCCACCATGACACTGGCTTTTTCTTTGTCCCTGTGGTTTATTGATTTGCTGGGTAACGTCGTCGTAGTGGCAGCTTTGTGTTTATATGCGTCTTTTTATATTATTCGAGATCAGAAGGAAGAAACTTTCATCAAAGCTTAGGGGGATATTTGTCGGTAGCAAAAGCGTTAAGACAACGGTGTAGCTATCATATTCGTGCTTTTTATATGGTAGTGAACGTGCACGTTAATTACAGTACTGAGGCATCAAGAAATCAAGAAATTTTTTCGGTCGTTGCTTTTTCTGTAGGTGGCAATGCCATGATTTTTCACTGTGGATTATAGTACTGCCATTAGTTTTCATTAATGGTAACGCTTGTGTCTGGTCATCTGGTAAGATAAGATGGACGCAATTATCACTTTGCCATCTTACGCACTAATAATGGAATTACCCTGATCCGATAGCATCTAACGTTCCCAGCGACGACCACAAATGTTTTATGTAGCAATGAATACCACTTTCTCTTATGACTGTTATTATTAAAAGCCTGACATTCGGCTAAATGGCAGTAGGAAGCGTCGTTAATGATGTGCGTGATAGGCTATAGACGAAAGCTTTTCCTACATGCAATATTTATTAGGCATAGAGTATGAATAAAAATGGACGATAGTAATTTTACACGCTGAGCATGAGTTTTCCTTCTATGATGGGCGTATTCGCTGACACACACTGGCTCACACATCACCGACCCTGTTAGATATAAAATCCGGTTTGCACAGTAAATCCGGTTAGTTACCGTTATACTCTAATATAGCACACCAGCACTGTAACGCGCAGTCATTATTCATGTTCGTAAAAATGAGATAACAGTTTATGCTATAGCCCTAGGTGAGATCGATATTTGTGTCCTGGATGCTGTATTGCTTCGATATTTATTGCCTTATTCCTTGTCTTAATAATGCATTATTCCTCGATGCTGTATGGCCAGTTAACCCCATCTAACCTTTTTTTTTTTCCTATCGCCACACCCAACCTTTTTTTCTTTGTTACCATCACCACAGTACGAGACGCGGAAAAACACGGCGCCAAAGCAAACAGTCTATGAAAACATAGCTCACTGGCGAAACCTCAGCGGTGTTTCAAATCTTTACTTATTGACGAGCGACCTATCATTATAGCTCGGAGCCACTAAACCAAAACAGTCTGGTATTGTCATTCAGAAACCTTTATTTCAGGGCTAGTTGGTTCATGTTTTCAAGGTAGGAATCCATTTCAGTGCCACACATAAGGGGGGCATGTTTTTTGTCGTTTCGGATTCCGTCACATCGACTTTCCAGGAGTTATGAGACTTTATAAACAGAAATTTTCTTCCACGCAGCCTACTGGATGTCTTAAAGCAATCGCTAATCCGAGCCAGCTGAAAATATGACCCTTGTTCAAAATATTTTGGATGGAATAGCATGTCGTACGAATTTACGACTTGTTTTATGCATGAAGCGCCATGCATTCTAAATGACGTGGGCGCCGACACAGTATGCGCCAGCAGCAGCTTCCTTCCCTTGCTGCACTAGAGCATTCTTGCGAGAAAGAATGCTCTAGTTGTATGCGGTAGTATGCGCAAGTGAGTGTAAAGATTCCGGCCATGACAGTGTCGATAGCCTTACCAAACATTTTAAGAGGCCAGTGTATCTGATGTAGAGCAGTTTTGGTTTTGTATATTCCATTGTAACCCATATTCCATCTAGAGGTTCGACTTTTTTACGAAACAAAAAATAATGCGCAACTACTATAGCGACTCAGAACACATACAGCTGTTATATGCATACCCTATTCTTCAAGGTGATAGCACACTGTCATTTCTTATCTGACAGCAACCTCCAAATGTACTCTGTTCCCATTCTAATTCGATAATTAAATTCATTATTTTAGTCTGCATCTGCAGTCACTGATTGTTTTAGGTGTCAATATTTCCTCCCCACTTCTAACACTTTCCTCAAATATCTGAACTGCCGTTGGCTTCCGAGGCTTTTGAGTATGGCTCTTCTTTTCTGCCTATTAATTTTTAGGTCCACCGTACTGGTTTGCCACTCTAGAGCTATAAATATACTGTGCTATCCTTCCCCTGTGGCAAAGTCATTAGCAATCAAAGTCATCTAGGGTATTCTACATCGTATTTTATCAGTTGTTCTGCCCAAATCAGTTCTACAAATACTACGCGTAATAATGCTGGAAAATTACTGGAGACACAATTATTATTTTTGTGAAGTAATGAAATGGCTGTCAAGCCGCTGTAAAAATTTCCAAACCACGCAAAAATTATTCTATTCCTTGGTTCCGTAACACCTGCGTTCCTTCTCCTTCATCAAGAGAAGGAGGTCCTTTTTTTCAGTCGAATTCCAAAAATATAGCCGATGATTATATTCTGGGTACCTCTCTACCACTTGACTAATGGTGTCGATATGGGCCAGTAGCATTTGCTTGGTTACAATGGCTGAAAAAAGTCTCAGCTCGCTATAAGCCAGTTAGCGATTGCTGTAAACATTCTGCGGATAATTGATCACTTATTGCTAGGATCATTCACGTCCCCTTTATATTAAACCGTATAACGCTCCTCTTATATTCCGGCTCTCAGGTAGTGATAATACATAGCGTGTGTGATGTGGCCTATTTTTCAAGCAGAATCTCCTCGATTTGTTTCAGAATATTTAAAAACACATTGAACTGTTGTTGGACTTTCTTTACTTCCTCTTCATTAGCGATGGGACGTCGAACTCCCTTCAGCTCCTGACTTTGCCGTTGTCGCCCCTATTTTTCGATTACGGTGTACAAGTGTACAGAACTCCTCGGCTATTTTAAGAATATTGTCTATGTTAGATTTAGTCTGGCCTACTTTTCCGAAAATCTGATTTTTCGTCTGTGTCTACTTCCGGCAGGATAGAAATGCAAGACTGAGAAGTACAAAAATAAAAAAAAAATACTTCATTGTGAAGTTCACTGAACTTTCTGATGCGTCATTCGGTCCTCCACACAGATTGTACCACGCGAAGTTGCTGCTTCGAGATCTCAGTGTGCACCTGTCTCCGGTCACGGCGAATACCAAACTGGTGGAACCATGGACGCAAGACAGAGACTCGGTGCTATTCTATTGTTGCCGGTAGCGCAACCATCAGAGCTCTCGTTCCGTCCTCGTCTCGCCGTCCTGCCACAGAGGCGCGCAGCTTTGTATACTGTGTTCAAAATGTTTAGTTGCATACAGTCGTCATTTCTATTGCCAGTATGCGCTTTTAGTGTCCTTTCGTTTCCCTACGTGCATGTCATTCACTCTGCTCATGGGCATAGGTTTGGTTTGTTGGTTTGTGGGGTTTATCGTCCCAACGCGACTCAGGCTATCAGAGACGCTGTAGTGGAGGACGCCGTAAATTGCGACCACCTGGGGTTCTTTAACGTGCACTGACATCGCACAGCACACGGGCACCTTGCTTTTCGCCTCCATCGAAAAGCGGCCACCGAGGCCGGGATTCGATCCCGCGTTCCCGCGATCCCGCGAACAGTGGCCGAGCGCCATAACCACTGCGCCACCCCGGTGGGGCCCTGGGCATAGCTTATTCTGAGGAATGAAGTATAAGGCGGCAGACCGGTACGCGATGCGGCACCAAAGAGTTGCTTGAGCTTCAGGTGTTCTGAACAGGCGCCTGGTTAAGTTTCTACTGAACTCCTAACCCTCAAAAGACAGTTTTTTTTTTTTTTTTCATTTTTCGTAAACAGTGTTAGGCAATTGTCCTCGCGGCATACGTTTGTTCCGTATGCACATATGCGGAAAAGGTGACGTAAGCAAATTCAGAGGTTTGGAATGCAGTGACTTCAGTGCAGTTCTTTATATTTGCTCGGTACCTCTCCTTTCCCAAGTAATTGATTAGCCGATATACTTTCCCCAGTCTTTTATTAGCTGACGGATATATTATTTTCCTTTCCCTAACCTTCGATTGGTGAGAAGCATCGTCTGGTTTCTCATTGGCTGCTGTCCTTGCCAAGGGCGGAGACAGATGGCTTAAATGTAACCGCTCTGGGTTAAATCAGGGTTGAATTTGTCTAATCAACGGTTCAGTCATGTTGTAATAGTTTTCTCCTTGCTTGTTTATTCTTGTTTTATTTATGCTGTAAATAAATTGTTCACCTTCCTTTCCTTTCCCTGAGTAACATGAATATTTGAGAATCCGAGCATCAATACACCGAGAAACCCGATTTCATCATCAGCAAGTGTTTCCTCACATCGCCACCTGAAGGGGAAACTCACCTTTCACTAACACGGTAAATAAATGACAAGAAATTAATTTGAAATATCCTCTCCCATTATGTGCCGGCATAGCATAAACATCCAAACATAACCTCTTCATTCTCAAGCAAATGCGTAGTTGACTCTTTTTCACACATTCTTATCCACCGTGTACTGCCTACTATTAGCGATGCGCCAAAATAACTCATATCTGAACTTAAGTTGGCCGCTAGTAAACATGCATTCGAAAACAACTAGATGTTTACGAAATGTGTGTACCAATTGCCTTATCGACGCACAGCAGAAGACACGACACCATATGCACCCGTAAAAAACCTCCAGGCACATACCTACTCTTACAGTCCAAGAATTATAAACACAAAGTTATTTAGGAGGAAGCGTACAACAACTCACTGACAGACGAATTAGAACCATGTCCTTAAACTAGGTGTGAATTTGAGTGTGAGCGTGTGTGTTTGTGCGTGTGTGCGTGCGCGCGCGCGTGTGTGTGTGTGGGGGGGGGGGTAAGCGCGCGCGGGTGTGTGTGTGTGTACCCGGGCGTGGATTCGTGCGCGTGCGTGCGCGGGGGGGGGGGAGGGGGAGGAGAAGGGAAGAAGGGCACTGAACCCTTGCGACTAAGCAAATTTCAGTTGCGGAAAGAGTGCGGTTTGTGCGTAACGAGCCCATTTGTCTAAGGATGGGACGGAGTTGAATGCCGAAAATGGCAGGAACAGCGAGGAACAAGTCCTTGAATGACATCAGTTGTACATTGGCGTCCACGGTCACTGATGAGGGCTCGAGGAGAATGTCATATGTAGGGTTTCAACATGAATGAACTTTTCAGAAGTACTCAACGAGTGCTGTTACTACCTGTACACAAAGCTATATATTCCGAGCCGTGTGCGCCAAGCGTAAGCACATAATTTCTATAACCGCGTGGTGATGCACGCATTCGGTTAATCAACGGATAGGGGAAAGTAGAATTTAACGGCCCGATGTGACTCGTGTGCTTTGGGAGTTTCGGTAGTGGACACCTCCAGATTAATATAGTCTGCACCGTGAACAAAAGCGCGAATTAACATAGCACATCAAATGAGGCTGCAGTTTATCCGTCAAATTGTGCCCTGCTCAAAAATATTATTAATGCGAAAAGTGGCCCTGTCTCATGAGTGGGGTCACCAGAGTGTGTCGGCAAAGTGTGTAAACATAGCCTGTCATCTGACCGTGTCTGAACTCTCGACCTGCTTGGGTAATTACTATATAGTTAAGCAATTTTACAGTTGGCTGGTATAATGAGTTAATTCGAAGAAATGGTTATCTACTGGTTAAAAATCAATTTAATGAAATAAAGTCTTACCTTAATTAGTCAATTAGTTAGAAATTGATAGGTCATTTCAATATATAAGTGAGTTACTCACTTACTCATTTAGTAAAATAGTTGCAGCATTTGGTAACAATCTATAGGAGGAAGCGAACTGCTTTCGTATTATTTTACGTAAGCAGACTCAAGCCTGGAATGGTAGTGTTGTGACCTTGAAGTTACTTACTGAAAAGAAAAGTCATCACCGGGGATCTGTTGACAACTAGCGTTTCGTAGTGCTGCGTCTATCTTATATGCTCCAATGGAGAACTGCGAAGCGGTAAACGTAGCAAGTTCCCCCTTGCATTCATAACAACTATAGAGCCAAGAAAGGCAAGCAAGCGGCACATGTTCGAGCATAAAGGCTACCGTTATACTTCTGTACAAGAGCGGTTAGAACATAACTGAACTCTCCTTGGATGTTTATAGCTGATACTCATGTGTCCTCATGTCCTGAGAATTAATGCACTCGCTGCTAACAAGAGTTTATAAGTTTAGAGCCAGTCATATACTAATGACATTTTTTATTTTATTTCGATGAGCTAAGTACATCGCTGAATCTCGCAACAAGCTGCAGCCGCAGGAATCTGTCTACAAAATTGCATTCTACGATGCAGTTCACTTCATGACAGCAAATGTGCGCTCCAAATCCTATCGTAATGTATGACTTCTTACAGATCGAATAACCGAGTACACCACACATTCATGCGATTGAATGTTCATTTAAAAAAAGCTAAGCCTTTTGCAAATGTTCGAGTCAAAAAGTCATATTTCTTTCAATCGCACAAACTACACGGTATCCACATATTGCTTTTCTTCTTGGTTTTGAATTATTCTGAAGATGCAGTGTTTCAAAAGTTAAAAATTAGGCGATAAGCATTACTTTCCGAGGCCGTTGGCGTAAGCTTTCGCACCAGACATATTTCTTTTTTAGATTCGCCTTTATTTGGAAAGAAGCTCCGCTCTGCTAACATCTTGTTTATAGCACTTTTTGCAGCAATATCCAACATTGATTCGAACCATCTTAAAAGAAGAATTATAGATCGGAGCAAAATATGGCTGGGAAGTTCCGTATCGCAGCATAATCACAGGCAGCACTTAAATTATCCCTACGCTTGGTGGAATCATTCCTGTCCTCGTCTGCGTAAAATACGGACAGATTTCCCAAAGAGGCGGTCTCACGGCGGACACTGCGCCATTGCCAATGCTCAACGGCGACACAACTCACATTTGTGTACTGCAAGACCCCGAAACGCATGTGCCACTGTAGAATCGGAGCCGCGATCGAAACCAGCTCGTCAGTAATGCATCCTTTCTGCGTAGTGAATTGTGCCCTTCACTCATTCACATGCCTTGCGCGGTGCAAGCGCTTTCATTTGAACTGCTTGCCTCCTATCTCCCTTTACATGACAACCCGTGACTTACCTTTCTTACTACATCTGTAGAACCGTCACCCTCCATAAGCATCTTTTCACCCAAAACTGGACTTGTCTATAGCCGCTTTCTTCTGCATCAATGACTTTCCTTAATGTTTACGCCTCCAGTGAATCCGACCCCGCCTCCTCTCCCCATTTTTTTATGGTGCTCCAAACTTGAGCGTCTTCATTCTAACTATTGCTTCGTTAACCTCTATCCAAGCCTCCCAAATCTCCTTATTGCTGCCTTTTCTGTTCCAGAACAATACCATGACAAAGCCTGAGGTGCCACAGCAAAGAGGCCCTCCAGGCGATGGTGCCGACCGATTCAGCCGACTGGTTGATGACTCCGGGATTCATTCTTTTGCTCTCTCTAGCATCTCCAAGCAAATTATACTAGGATAACCGGATTAGCCCCGTCATCTTGACAATCAGTGGATGTCGTTGGCTGCAGGGCATATTCGGAACGGCTATGCTGCTATTTATTTCACTCGTCTTCTACTACAGTCATCTCCTTCTGCTCTTTTATATGCTCTCTGCAGGGTTGCCTACCGCATTCCATCCCCTCTCCTCATCCCCTCTATTGCAGTTAATGGGCTCCCTTCATTCCGCGCCTGTGCGCCTGCCATTTACGGATTCGCCCAGTCAGGTCACGGTGGTCGATTTATGCTGGGAAAAACTGGGTGCCTAGCACCGTTCAATCATTGGACTAGCTGGCGCAATCACGGAACGCGGCTGCTGTGATATATGCGTCTGCGAGCAAACTTCCATGGCGGCCTGAATGAGGTGTCTGTGCGTGCTTGTGTATGGTGAGTATATGTATGCACACTGTGCGTACGCGTCTATATCCGGCTTCCACCATGACCTTTCGCGCCACAAGTCACTAGGACTACGGGCCACTGGTCGCGTAGGTCTCCTCGCATGAAAAATGAAAGCCTTCATCTCGGGTTGTCGCACCCTTTCCTGTCTTGTGCGTATGGAGCGCTTGCGTTACTTAAGGCAGGAGTAAAAATTACGAAGGTCATTTAAGATATTTGAGATTTTGTGAAGGTGAAAGCGTTGACTATATGTGATTCCCCGCAGAGCCTAGAACGGCCCTTAATACACAGTTATTCACTCGATCTAACTTGTTCCAACCTAATCCATTCTTAACCTACCGCAATCTCTCATAATCCGCCATTAAACTTCAGGACCAACAAACTTGCTCCAACATAATTCAGTCTAATCTACCACAAATCACGACAATCTACCTTAAATGCATCAAAATCAAACTTATTTCGAATTGAATAAAATAAATGTTCTTGTAATCAAATGCAGTTCACCCTTATTTAAACAATATCGCCCTGCAGTGGATATAGTTAGGCTGATGATAGTATGCACTCTTATACCAGTGTAATATTTTCTGCACACCACACACATCCATAAAATTTTTGAAGGACAGGTGTGTGACGTCAAGTAGGCTAAGAGGCATTTTCATTTAAATAGGCGCTGGCTATTGATTGGTCTTCGGGGAAATGACTTCACGGCACTGATCAATCTAATTTTCTGAACCACTAGTGTTGTTCAGCGGCGAGGTCAGGCTTCGTTGCTAATTGAGCCTATAAGACATTCGATTTAATACCTGTATGAGCTAGGAGCTGTAGTAATAGTAACGGCCGCAGCAATAGGATTTGCCATGGGCGAAATAATATTGTACAAGAGTGCGCTATGGCAAAACGAATTAATTTCATGTTTTCGTCAATTGTTCGCAGCCGCAGTGTTAACAACATTAGGTCTATGTATAAATAAGATACCTTTCTTTTCTATAATTTGCAGTCCAAACTTCAGAAATCGAATTGCATAAAATTGTCGGAACGGAAATAACGGGATACAAAAACAACGTCTTCAAAGGCACTGTGAAGAGAAGTTTCATTTTCGTTCATAACGCCGACGTTCATTCTCAAAACACCTTTAACTGGTTCGGTGTGACCGAGACTGAGTTTCCAAAATTACATTATTGCGTTAATTTTGCTTGTGCTCCTCTAAACGGCATTGAGAGCGCTAGTGCGCCCTTAATAACAGTGGTCTGAGTGGCACTAAATTCCACTCCTTTGCAGCCTAAGCAACATGATCGGAAGCTTCTGTACAAGGTGTCATTTTATTTCCCGATTTTAAAGCCACAATGCCTGACCGTGTGTGTGAAATATATATATATATATATATATATATATATATATATATATATATATATATATATATATATATATATATATATATATATATATATATATATGCCAATACAACTCAATTGAAGGAACAGAGTCTGATTATTTATCTTGCTGTAATGTTAAGGAAAGGGATGTTTCTAAAATAACATTAGGGATCTATAGCCACAGCACTCAGATATGCGCACCTTGAGAAAGAATACATTTCTCATTATGTCACTGTATTTCATTTCAAGTTCCCCTGTACTTCTCAATCCTTTACTCAAATTTCGTTTATCAACTTCATTCGCCCAAGTATTTTTAAGCTGTGTGGAGATGAGGTTCCTTTCTATACTGTCAAGCACGTTTTCTGACTTGGCAAACCAGCTGGCAGACATATCTGACACTGATGCACACCAGTTCGACAAAATAAAGCATCAAAGAAAGGCGTTTATAGGGACAGATGATGAGATGCCCTCGAGGTATCAAGGGTTCGACTTGATCGCGCTCCCCATGTCGAAGGGACCTTAGAATAAATTTTCCGCCAGAGCCAAGAATGAAGCAGAGTAGAGAAAGGAAATAAAAGACAAATACTACAAAAAGAACTGAAGCGTCACCAAAACATATTACGCACCGGTGCTGATGTTCTCTAGGGAGAACAGCTCACTTCATTGCTCAATCTGTCCTCGTCTGCACTTCCTTCTTTTTTTAACCCGCAGATGTGCGGGTCAATAGATAAAAATTGAAATGCACATCGTAATATTTGACTCTGCTTCGAGAGGCTCGTGTTCTGAGTTTTCATTTCTTTGTTTTTTTTCTCCCCACCCTTTATGATTTCTCCTATTTCAACAGCTACGTAAAAACTGCCCTCTGCTTTCCCCAGGGTGCTTTTCATTTCGCTATTTTAAATTTAGTAGAGTTTGAATCTTCCGACTGCATGGTAAACTTGGGGTTAACATCGTGTCTGTACCCGTCGGTTTAAAATGGTAACGTAGATTTACCCCGTCTTTTCTGCCTTTTCTGCTGTTCGCTGCACTTCATCGAACACTGTATGTGCCTGGAGACTATGATGAGGATCGTCCGGTAACGTGAGTGAAGTTGCACGCGTTACATCTTCACTATATTACAATTTGATTCCAAAATAAATATTAACTGTTCATCATACTCCCTTAAGCTAAATATGGCATGTGTTTATATTACAAATTTATGCTTGTTGTATGAATTTTTCAGTCACAAAGAAGTGTCACGTGACTCATGTTGAGTTGCAAAACGTGTTGTCACGCCGGAGTCACAACGCTAATAATTTAGCATTTCTGAGATGAAGTACAGACTTCTTAGCCCTTGTAAGTTTCTTGTTGTTGAACTTCTTGCGTTTAATTGACATTATTCGGAGTGTCATACAGTGATCATGCTTATAAACTCGCAGCAAATGCGCACATTAAGCGCTCTAAACGATGTCAGCAGATAAATCGAATGGTCCACGGACTACATATGGCATACTGGAAACATTTACTAGAATGTTTTGCCTCTAATAAAGAAACGTTCTCTGTTGCTGTCACTACGTTCAGCACGGTAACGAAATGGCATGTTCGACAAAGCGGCATTGAACTCACACTGATTCCTTGTATGCAATTGGAATGCGAGAGTTTTTCCTTTTGAGAAATGCTAGAGTGGTTGGCGTCACGCAACGTACTTTTAGGGGGCAGACTGCATACCACTCGCGATAGAAGACCAATATGAAAACACTAATATACACTCTTATTGGTCCCCCCTGTCCGCCCACCTGGGAGCGGGTCATCGATAATGTATTTTTATTAACAGCGATAAGTAATTTGGCCTTGGAAGGCTTCTGACAGCTAGGCTGTTCTGCTGCGACATAACTTTAGGGAGAGAAGCTGCACCGCAAATGTGTACAGATAATTCTAAATTGCAGCCTATTGTAGCAGTTGCTACTCACAAGGCTCCGCCTCACCCCCCCCCCCCCCTCCCCCTTCATATTTTTGGTTTTCTTCAAAGTTATCATAGTCCCCTGCCAAACGCGAAACTGAGTTGTGTATCCATTCACGCTATGGTTAATGAGTTCACGAACTGTATGCTGACTATAGTTGTTGTACATGTTCAAATTTTCTAAACCGTATTTATTAAGGCCTGAATCAATATATATTTCTCATTTAATTTAAACACGCGCTTTTTGTTTTTTACTTGATAGAGGGAAGGGCTTGCGGAGACATTTTACTGGTCTAAAAGTGCCCTGTAAAGGTTGTTTCGTTGCATAAAGGGTCTTAGAGAAAGCGCGCTCTTCAGGGGAAACTTCGGAAACTCTCTGGGGATCTTTTGACTTCATCACCTCAACACGCCCCTCAAAGAGCACAGCATTCAGCGAATTTAAACAAATTTCATTCCAATATTTTCGTAAGCTCTCCCCCTATGAAAAAGGCGCCTCTTTAGTTGTAGCCTTTGTGTATTGACTGCGATATAAACGTTTTACCGCATTGACATTCTTGTTCTAGTAAAGTAACTATTATTCACTGAAACATGAACCTTACAGTAAATACTGGCAGCTTGCTGTAGATCGTGTTCAGTGCCAATTTTCGCCCGTCATCACCGGTTGTAATTCTTGGCCTTTTGAATTGACGGCATATAAAAGAAAGCGTGCGATAATCGCTATAAATTTGGCAACGTATATAAGAATTCGCTCCTTTAAGGAGACGTTTTTTGTCACTTTTGCTTTTTCATTTATCTTATCTTCCTTTTCCCAGCAGGTATATACATTTTGCTAATAAAACTTATAACTAGGTAAGGGATACAGCGAATCACAAAGGCCATTGCTAATGAAATTCAAGCTGGGATTCTGGCCTAACAAAACGCAGCACAAGCTAAATATTTTATTTATTGTTGCATTCTTGCTCGTCTGTGGAAAAAGGAACGTGCCTCCTTAACAAATAGTTCGCAAACAGAAAATCAAAATTTTCGCACTTTCTCCCTGTATGTCTTTTCTTTCTGTACCAAAACAAAAATACTTCCAGGTTGAAGCTTTACAGCAAAGGTATGTTCTGGAGCAACAAAAATACTTTTCTCTAATGCTAACGACTTTCCATGATTGTTTACCAAGGTATCAACGTTGGCTGGGGTGTTAAACTCTACTGTCAACATTGCAACGCATCAAGATCTGGTTAGTCAGCTCGCACCCCTCCCCCCCTCCTCAGTATAGGAACGTAGAAAAAAGGGAGGGGGGAGCAGCTATAAGAAAACCAAGACGCGGACATACACCCTACAAATTTATATCCAACCGTCACCGAATAATACTATATGCAGCTTTCTACGCGTCCAAAAAAACACAATGGGAGCCTAAGCCGGATTCTATCTATTAAATACCTTTCCGCATTCACAGCGCCTTGAAATGATGCCCTTGCCGAAACGAAGCATGATGTCCTATTTTTCTTGCCACTCCTTATCTCTTCATCTGTACTCATTTATGAAACGCCGTTCACACCAGCTCCGTACTTGACTTCCAGGAAAACACTACCTAGCTCCCTCGACTGGCACTACCGTTTAATTTATTTTATTTTCTGTGTTTTTGCTCCGAGTTACGTTCCCAAGTTCTTTAAATTTCTGTTTTACAACAGTTTCGCATATCTGACCACCTGCGGTACTTCGAGAATTTTCTAATAACGCAGTTCTCATTTAGCTAATTGCCCTTGCAGCGGTATTTTTGGAAATGTCAAAGAAAGCACTTTGCAGCGACGATCAGGCCTGGTTTGATGATTTTTTGATGTTTTTTCCCCATCTTTCGCTGCTTCCCTATATTCGGCAGCATTAACTGTGTTCCATACCTAGCCGCGTTCTGCAAATATTTTGCCATTATTCCTTCAAACTACAGCGTCCAGGGAAACATAAGTAAATCTGCCCTCGGGCCTGAGGTTTGGTTTCGCAGCTGCAAACAGACGCACACAGACACGCGTTATTTTCACTAAGGCGTAGCGTCAAACGCAACTGTTCAAAGTAAAATGGCAAATTCGCTTTTCTCGTTACGAGCGCGTCTTCGCATTCACTGTACGGCGGCAACCACTAACGCAACGAGTTTTCATGTTTTAACGTTGTCCCTTCTGTTTGAAAAAGTCTCAAAATTACTCTCTCTAATCTGAGGGCGCCTTATCTTTCCTCGCTTGTTGTGCTTTTCGCTAATGAAAGTCTGGAATTTTACTTATGTTTAGACAAAACCAACTTTTCAAAATGGCGCCGTGACTTACGTTTTTTCGCCATCTAGACGGGCGTAAAAACTATTTTTTTGAGTAACACACTGAACGAACCCCGAATGCGGGAAAAAAAGGTGAAAAGGAGGAGCTAATATATATATCTAGCATATAATCTAGACTCCTTGAAAATTAAAAACAGAGTAGCACTGTCGAATTGAAAGCGTGATAACTAGAGTTAGTGGATGAATAAGTGACGTTGCTTTCTCGCCGTTGTAAACGGCAGGTGGGTGTTCTACCCGTTAAATCTTTTGTACATACTGGCAATGATGACTGCCCGCACCCTTGCTGAGCTTGAGGTGCCAAAAAAAGAATTAGTTGTGGTTTCATCATCATCATCACCATCAGCCTGACTATACCCACTGCAGGGCGAAGGCATCTCCTATATTTCTCCAATTAACCCGGTCCTGTGCTAACTGCATCCTCTTGACGCCTGCGAACTTCTTAACCTCATCCGCCCACCTAACTTTCGCCGTCCCCTGCTACGCTTTCCTTCCCTTGGAGTCCAGTTTGTTACCCTAAGCGGACCATCGGCTATCCTCTCTTCTCCTTACATCTCCTGTCCATGCCCATTTCTTCTTCTTGATTTCCACTAGAATGTCCGTAACTTGAGTTATTTCTATCACCCACTCTGCACGCTTCCTATCTCTTAATGTTATCCCTACAATTTTTCTTTCCATAGCCTCTGAGTTGTCCTCAACTTAAGTAGAACCATCTTGGTTAGCCTGCACGTTTCAGCCCCATAGATGAGTACAGGTAAGATACTGTTGTACACTTTCGTCTTGAGCGATACCGGTAAGCTGCTAGTCATAATCATCGAGTGCTTGCCAAATCCGCCCCAATCTATTTTTCTTGTTCTTTCCCTTTCATGGTTCGGATTTGCGGTTGCTACCTGTCATAAGTAGACATATCCGCCTACTACTTCCTGTGCTTCGCTACCTAACGTAACCTGCTGTTCCTTAAAGGCTGTTGAACATTACCTTAGTCTTCTACATATTAATTTTTAAGCCTACCTTTCTACTTTTTCCATCTAGGTCATCAATCATTATTTGCAGTTCATCCCCCGAGGTACATAGCAAGGCAATGTCATCAGCAAATTGCAGATTACTGAGGTATATTCTCCATCTACCCTTATCCCTAACTGCTCCCATTCCAAGTCTCTGAATACCTCCTCTAAGCAAGCTGTGAATAGTAGTGGGGAGGTCGTGCCTCCTTGCCTAACACCTTTCTTTATAGGAATTTTGTTACTTTCTTTATGCAGAACTATGGTTGCTGTGCACCCTCTATATATATCTTCTAGTATTTTTCCGTATGGCTCATCTACACCCATATTTCGCAATGCTTGTATGACCGCCGAGGTTTCTACTTAGTCAAATGCTTTTTCGTGATCAATGAATGCTATGTATTAGGGCTGGTTATATTCCGGACATTTTTCTATCACCTATTTGATGGTATGGATATGATCGATAGTAGAGTACCGTTTCCGAAAACGTGCTTGATTCTTTGCTTGACGGCAGACTACGGTTGTCCTGATTCTGTTAGCGATTACCTTAGTAAATACCTTATACGTAACAGACAGTAAGCTGATTGGTCTGTAATTTGTAAGGTCCTTAGAGTCCCCTTTCTTGTGAGTGAGGATAATGTTTGCATTCTTCCACGGTTCCGGTACCGTCGATGACACCAGGCACTGCGTATAAAGGGTGGCCAGTTTTTCTAGTACGATATCCCCCCCGTCCTTCAACACATCTGTAGTTATCTGATCTTCTCCAGCTGATGTCTCCCTTTTCATAGTTTTTAATGCTTTCTTGACCTCGTCCTTCGTCACTGATGGAACGTCTGACTGTTTTTCCCTACTGCCAATCTCATTACGGTTCTGACTACTTTGGCTACTGTAGAGACCAATATAGATACGTTGACTATCTTGTTCATATTCGTGATGACGTTGCCCGCCTTGTCCCTTAGCGCATACATCTGGTTTTTGCCTATGTCCAATTTCTTCTTTACCTCTTTAAGGCTTCCCCCGTTCTTTACAGCACGCTCAATTTTCTCCATGTTATACTTCTTTATATAGGCCACCTTGCGCTTATTGATTAGCTTTGATATCTCTGCCGATTCTATCTGGTCTATTGGATTGGAAGCTGTCATACTCTGGCGTTTCTTAATCAAATCTTTCGTCTCCTTAGAAAGCTTACCGGTATCTTCTCTAACTATCGTACCGCCTACTTCTACCGCGCACTCAGTAATGATATCTCTGAAATTATTGTTCATTGCTTCTAGGGTAATGTCGCCATCTTCGGTTAGAGCTGAATATCTATTCTGTAGCGAGATCCTGAACTCTTCTGCCCTCCCCCTCACCGCTAATTCGTTGATGGGTTTCTTTCTTACTAATCTATTGCATTCCTTCTTTAGATTTAGGCTAATTCGGGACCTCACCATTCTGTGTGACTGCATCGCACTTTCCCGATTATCTCTACATTTTGCATAATGGCGGGGGTCGAACACAGTATGAAGCCAATTTCATTTTTAGTCTCCCCGTTAGGACTTTTCCATGTCCATTTCCAGTTCTTCCGTTTGCTGAAGAAGGTATTCATGATTCTTAGCTTATTACGCTCTGCAAACTCAACTAGTAACTCCCCCCTGCTATTGCTAGTTGTGGTTTAGTTCTGATCAACCTTAGTTGAATTGCGAAAGCAACGGCGGAAGCTTCTTTTGCCTGCTACATTATTGCCTATCCCGCTCTATGAGTGTAAAGTGCTACCTTATTGGGGCAACTTAAGGTCATCCTTTAAGGGTATGACGCGAGAGCGTAAGCTACCGGCCCGCATATAAGGTCACTATGGACTTGCCAGCGTGTCGTAGGGGTAACGAGAATGCAAACGGTTCCTACAGGCTGTTTCTGATATCACCCTACCATTAGAAAGGAGCGACCCGAGTTGGCAGCTCCTGCCCTTTGCAGCCCCGGCTCGGGGACCACGGCCAAGGGCACGTACACTGACACGGATACGGACACGGCACACAGCGACGAGCAGTTAGACCTGGCGTAGTATTGCTTTCGCAATAATAGTAATAATTGCCAATGAAGGAGCATTTCGTTGAAACTCCTTTGTGCTGTCACGCACTTGCCGTTGCACTTACATCATACGAGATAAAGCTACCAACACTTTGTAAAAACTGTGAAGTGAAAAAAAAAAAAGAATGGGATGGAAAATTTGCAGCACAATTAGAATAACAGGAGAAGCGTCTATGTATTATCATTCAATAAGAAATATTTGATAGACCTAGGGAGAGCGGTGCGCTAGTGAAGCCCTGATTGTTGGCGCCACCGCCATGCAGCCGTAGGAAATGACATAAACACCATTTCCGGGCTGCCCACAGGTCAACGTATAAACTCTTCCCGGGTTTTACTTTTGAAGCTCAGAACCCTCCAGAGCAATTTTAATGCAATGCTGCTTCTAAGCCTCTGCGGAGTAACTGATCGGTGCTTCAGAAGGCAGTCTGATACCCTTTCGCACGCTTTGGAGGATCATCGGCGAGAAAAAAAAGGATGCCACAATTAAGACGACGTATGGAAATATATTCCTACTTTGCGTTGTCTCTGCTGTGCCCTTTTGCGGGGAAAACTACATGAACAGAAAAAAATGTAACTGAAGGCCGGAAACATCCTGCCTCAAACACATAAACGCAAAACAACTTATGGAAGAGGAGGCAAACGGAAATGATTGCCCGCGACGGAAAACGAGCCCATCGCGGACCCATGGTCTTTTGAAAGCGAGTGAAACGAAAGTACTAACACGTATCCTACATTATGGATGCTCGCTTCCCTCGCTCCGGACCATCTTTGGGGATTTCAATTGGGATTCATTTCCTACTCATCCTTAAGCGCCCATTCCGAGCGGATTGTCGCATCCTGTCTCCACTTGCAAATGCAGGCAATTCGGGTTGGCTCTTTTTCCGCGTCGTGAAAGTGTCGTTCCTTAACGGCATCCTTAATTTCCGTCTTACTACGGTCGTATGAAGCAATTGGCGACGATTGTTGTGGATCTGTTTTCCTTTTGTGTGTGTCGTCAGCATTTTCGTGCCACTCAATGCTGTTGTTTTTATTGTGCTGTAGCTTTGGCTGTGGGCTAAAGATGCGTCGTGGCCGACCACGTTGGCCTAATATTTTTCGCGGAGCCGTTTGATAAGGCACTGCGAAGACAAATTCTTTGTTTTGTCTTCCGCTTACGCTAGAAACGTATCAGCTTCCAAGAAAAGAGCATTAACGCGAGCGACGTTTGCAAATAGTGTTGAGGCATACAACGTGGTTAAGCCAACTATTTTTTGTTCCAGGCTAGGCAGGAGATACACATCTCTGATAAATGGATGACTAAAACATACATAATTCAAGAGGCAGTCCGACCAGTTTTACTCAAGAGAAAATCCAATACCGACAAAGTATGTGATGCGATTTCGAGTCATTCTGAATGCTCAGTGTCTGAACGCCCTTTATGGTGCACTTTAGAAGAATTGCTAAAAGACAGCAAGACCTCTGTATTCTTCCCGTTCAGTCGATAGACCTGATACACCACTACTCGAGCGGAAAAAATTAGTATGATGTTTTTTTCAACGCTCTCTGGTGATTGAGATCTTGGTTCTAAGTTCTTTCTGATTGTGGCACCTTAACGCAATTATTATGACTACTGAAATCTTTTATTTAAATGAATATGTTTTTTTTTCTATTTCTTATCCTCCAGTTCCTTAAAGCAAGCTTTGGAGTTGAGAGCACAATTTATTTTTTATCATTTAAGGGGTTACACTAAACGTTAATCCGCATGCATCGTAAGGTCGGCGCTCTACACCAATAGCCCAATGTTGCTCTTGGTATGCATCGTTGAGTTGCTTGTCTAAAATATATGAAAAACGAGCATGTGCTTGTCGATGTACTGAGTGAGGCCATTCAACAAACCTAACTTACAAGGATGGACTAAAATAGAGAGAACCGGATAAGGCACTTCCTTATATGAAAGTGCATGCTTGAACTCAAACGACGTTCCAATGGGTAAATAGAAGTGGTACTGTCGGTAATGCTAGCCAATACGCGAAATCTACAATGTTTTTGCCACCAACTAAGAAAAGATATGTTATACTAAACATGGACCTAAACGAACGCATTCCTAGCTTCTAGAGCTCACGCGCTAGATTTTATATGTGAGCCCAAATGAACAACGAAATCATTTTTGTTGCCCTGAGTGCGACAGGAGATAACAGAATAAGCACTGTGTTTCAACAAAGGGACTGTCAGTCAAATGCATGCAATGGTCATCAGTAAATTATTGAACAAAAGACAACCAAATGGTGCTTCAGAGGCGAGCGAGCGCTTCCCGAGAACGCTGCAACTAGAACTTCCCCAGCGTAGGACACTACAGCAGTGTCTATGCGGCACAGGTAAGCAGAGAATCAAGCAAAGCTACTCCCATTATCGTCAAGAACAAAGCGCTTGTGTCGTCTCCTGTTCCTTTTAGTCCTGTGTTTTCGCGCTGCTTTAAGATGAATCCAATCCAACTCGCCCAGTTTTCTATACTTGTGTATACTTCTAACAAACACTTTTCGGCATTGAATGCGTTTTTGAGGAACATCGGCGGTCAGGACTAAGTGCATAGCGAAATACCTTTCACGCACTTATCTTCCGTCCTTTCTGGCACCCTGCAGTGACATCCTTCGGAGGCGTTCGGCCCCAGGGCTGCATGCGTCTTCGAAAGGCCAGACACTTGAGTCCATTTCCAACACTCCTTTATAATTCCTGATCTGAGGCGTAAGAATTTACTTCCGATAGGCTCGCTTATTCTCTCTCACTATATATTTCAGCCCCCCTGTGTCCTCCATTACTGACCATCCACGTCGACGTTTCTCTGGTATTCATTTCATTCATTTGTATTCATTTCAAGCTAACGTTTTGAGGCAAATGGGAACGAAATAGCAATCGCGATTTTATTTGCTTTCATTTCCCACTTTTTTTCTATGCTTCTTCCAATATTGCAGCTTTCTTCCAAGCTTGCTGACGTGCAAATAGTCGGACACAAAGGGAGGACACGCAATATTATCGCGCCGTATGGGTTCTTGTGCTATCAGCATGCAGCAAACATGGATTGTTGGACAAGTTACATTTCTTGCCTGGAGACCACCCTGTATTATTTTAAAGACAGTATTGGGCTTATTATTACCGCCATTAGAGATTGTTTCCGAATGCAGACGGCATGAGCATCAGTTGTCAACTTTCTCAACTGGAGTAGTATAAATTGCCACCAGAACGAATGTTAACCCTCCGTGGGGCAATCTCAGGAGACATTCCTCTTTAAGAATTCAATCGAAAAACAGTGTGGCGTTATATTTGGTTCCATGCAAGCGGGTATCGCCCATTTCCCGCTCTAGAAATGGATATTCCAGTGGCGACTGATAAGAATGAATTTGCATTGGGCTTTTGAGGTGCTTCGGTGTGGTTCAGTAGGAAAGCATTGAAGGAAAGGTTCAGTCAGTACACCGTATGGGGGTGGATAAAGTTGGCTTTTCGGGCAAAACACCAAACTTTAAGAGGATTATCTCGGGCCAGATAAAAAAAATATTGGGGATAGCCCAACAAATTTTATAGGTGCCAATTTTTAACCTGGAAAGTTTCAGGTGGACTCCCGAGAAGAAACGTGCCCAGGCGTACTATGAATTTGAGGCTTGACCCTAAAATATTGGAGATATTCGACGTATCATATCAACCATCTTGATACAACACCGAAATTTTGAAGTTTTGCCGGACCAACCCTAAAATTTGAACGTAGACCAATTAATTCTTGGTTAAACCTTCGAGCCGTATGGTAGGACACCTACATTTTTTCTGGAGGCAAATGTGTCCTTTGAATATGGCGGCTGATCCTTATAGGGCCTCAGGCTGACGACATCATACTAATGGTAAGCTAATTAGAGGATCGTAGACGCCTATATTGTATTTTTGTGGCGATGAGATATGTAATTTTGTCGCATCGAAATAAATTGCAGAACAGCGTATGTAGCCGAACGCCGCTGGAGCACAGCTTCCTGTCCCAACTTTGCTTTTACACGCACGTTACAGCAACTATCAGTATGTTAAAATATTTCCTTCCTTTTTCTTCACATTTAACACCTAATACAGTAGAGCTTGAAATTATACCGATGAATGTGCACCACTCTGTTTTTATTTAAAGATGAGCTTTGATATATTGCACAAAAAAAGTAAACGCAGCCAACATCTATGAAGATGGCTTAATCACGCTATAATTCTCTAAGCGCAACCAAGGCCTCTAATCTTGATAACCAGTCAGGGGCACATGTTTGAGTTCTCAATACCCCAATAAGATTGTGAATACTTTTTCGAGAGTACATGCGTTCAGGCCGTGCATCCGTATCGCAGTGGCACCCAGTCATCCGGGAGCACTCGAGAAGTTCGCATTTGCTGGCATTGCTTCACTCGCCGACGCTGGTTTGTCCACTCGTGATTATATATAGCTTCTTGCAGTTGCCCACCAAAGTAATTCGATGACAGCGACTCTCTTCTACTGAGAAAGTGATGTCGGCTTTCATTGATGTTGAAGATGCCACATTTCTTTACCAGACAAATACCCACACTCTCGGTATACAAGGCATACGATGTGGGAATTAGGTCGCCATAAAGTCTAAATTATTAATGAGCCGGTCAGATCGTCATTCTATATGGCTGCTGTTGCGAATTAGCTGCATTAAAATGCATCGAGGCAGATCTGAAATGGTATATAACAAGACAATGTATACATATAAAGAGTCGGTTGTACTCTTTAAATCTATCATAAAGCTTCGCGTATCTCACGTATCAAGTAAAACTAAATACTGGGCTTGTTGGTGCATTACTCATAAAATAAAAGGTTCACAGCGCTAACAAATAGACGCTCACAAATAGACGCACAGAAAAGGCGCCGACTCCAACTTCGTTTTTGAAACAACAAAAAATTGAAACTTATTCTTCAAAAAACAATTGCGCCAACACCGTCGGCAGCATATGTATGCCAGTTTAGGCCTTGCCTATAAAATTCAAGATACGACTTTCTCCACTAAACAGTGATACTGAGGTGCCATTGAAGCATTCCGATCATAGCCTTTTTTTATAAGATGCTTCGATCAACTCACGCACAAGAGTGTCCCTGCTCCTGCCTAAAATCCTAACTTGTGAACTTTGGTTCACACTTTGACTTGAAATCACACGTTTAGCAATGGGCAGGTAGATGTAAATTCGAACTGTTTTCCAATTACGCATATGCTCTGCAGCCCGATTATTTACACATCGGCCAGTTTGGCCGATGTGTATTTTGTCACAGGATAAGGGAATTTGATAAATACCGCGATGGCTCATTTGACGTACGGCTTGACGTGATTTTTAGTGTGCCTTGTTTTCGATTGTCATCGCCCGGGACTCGTACGCACATGCCAGTCAATTTTCGGAGGTGGAGAAGACCATTTTGACACCGTATTTGGTAGCGAGCTTCTTCAAATTATGAGCCATCCTATGCATATAAGGGACAACAACAGGTCTGGTTGCAACCTCCCCTTTATGGTGCCTTTTCTGCAAACGATTGTGTCTGGTCATACACTGAATCAAGGGCTATTTAGTGGAGAAAGTCGTCTTTTGAATTTTGTTTAGACAGGGAAACCCTAAACTGGCATATATATATATATATATATATATATATATATATATATATATATATATATATATATATATATATATATATATAGACCAGGTCGAGACGGCAAGGTCGAGACGGCAAGGCAAGGGATGCCGTGTCTGGCGTTTTACTCCGATGACAAAACCCAGGCTCGCGCCGGAGCCGGCGCCACGGGACGATGATGATGGTATGTACAAATGAAAGAGGAAGATCATGGAATGAACAAATTAAAGAACATCCACGGAAGGCTCACACAATCTGTCCGGGGGGTCGGAAGCGGCCAGCCTGGCCGCTCCTAACTAACCGATGCATCGCGGCGCACAAATGGTTTCAAGTGAGACACATGAACAATTTCAGTTCCACGGTGGCGTCGATCAGCTGGGGGATTAACAGGAGTCACTTTGTAGTTCACTGGGGAAGTTTGGCTTACGACCTCATAGGGACCTACGTACGGTGGTGGAATTTGTCACTAAGGCCAGGGGTGCGCAATGGTGTATAAAGCAGCACTTCGTCACCAGGACGAAAAGAGACCACTCGATGTGTAGAATCATAGCGAGTCTTGCGGTCTTCCTGGCACGCTGCCGTGTTGAGGCGGGCAAGATGACGGCATCTGGTCAAACGAGATAAAAAATGGGCAGGTACTGACGTGGAGTAGTCGGCGTAGAGAAGAAGGAAGCGTCGAGAATTGTAGTGGGAGGACGGCCATAAACAAGGAAAAATTGAGAGTAACCGGTAGTTCGCTGTACTGCTGTATTATAGGCTAATGTGACGAATGGTAGAACAGTATCCCAATTTCAATGATCTGGTGTGATGTACATGAATATCATGTCCGACAAGGTGCGATGAAATCGTTCAGGAGACCGTTAGTCTGGGGGTGGTAGCTTGAGGTTGTCTTATGAAGGGTGGATGACGCGTGAAGAACTTCGGCAAGGACTTGCGATAAGAAGGCTGTACCGCGGTCACTTAGGAGCCCCCGAGGAGCGCCATAACGCAATACAATTGACTGCAAAAAGAAATTTGCTACTTCTTCAGCGGAACCAGTCGGTACAGGTGCTGTCTCAGAGTAGCGTGTGAGGTGGTCGACAGCCGTTACAATCCAATGGTTACCCCCATCGGAGAGAGGTAGGGGACCATATAAGTCGATGCGGACTACGTCGAATGGCGTGGCGGGACAAGAAAGATGTTGTAGAAGGCCAGCGGGCGAAGAAGTCAGCCGTTTGCGACGTTGGCACAGAGGGCAGGATACGACGTATTTGGCAACGGTGGAAGATAAGCCAGGCCAAAAGAATCGTTTTCTCACGCGGTCGTAGGTTTTGTCAAAACCAAGATGACCTGCAGTAGCGTCATCGTAGAGAGCTGCCAGTATACGTGGGCGAAGCACACGCGGCACGACTGGGATCCAGCGAGTTCCATCAGGGCAATACACATAGCGGAGTAGGATGCCATCTTCGAGCTTGAAATTGCGAAGCTGTCGGCGAAGCCTAGCATTGGGTGGGTCCGAAACGCCGATAAGGCGGTCGCTAATAGGACGGCAGTAGGCATCGGCTAATTGCTGTGAGCGGAGAGCGTGCTTGTTCTCAGAGTCGTCAAAGCAAACGGTTGTGATATACGACGGGCAAAGAGACGGTCGGCTCTGGTCAGAGGTGGTAATGCATTGGGAAGAAAAACAGCAAGTTGATTCCGAAAGGGGACAGCGAGAGAGAGCGTCGGCGTCTTGGTGTTGGCGACCAGATTTATAAGTGACGTCGAAATGGTATTCTTGCAGGCGTAGAATCCAGCGGCCAAGTCAGCCTGTCATTTTTGAGTGAAGACAACCAGCAAAGAGCATGGTGGTCAGTCACAACTGTCAAACGCCGACCATATAGGTAAGGGCGAAATTTTTTGACAGCCCAGACGACGGCAAGACACTCCTGCTCGGTAAAAGTGTAGTTTTTCTCAGCTGGAGTCAAGGTCCGACTGGCAAAGGCAATCACTTTCTCACGCGATGTTGCATCACGCTGCAGAAGTACAGCGCCAAGACCGTGATCACTGGCATCGGTGTGCAGGGTAGTTGGAGCGCTGTCACTGAAGTGGCGAAGAACAGGATCTGATGTAAGGGCCTGCTTTAGTCATTAAAAGCAGGTTCGCACTGTTCAGTCCACACGAAAGGGCTGCGTGCTTTAAGTAGCTCATGAAGTGGTGCAGCAATAGTTGCAAAATGCCTTATAAACGCCGGAAATAAGACGCGAGGCCGAGGAAACTGCGCAAATCTGTAGTCCGTTATGGACGAGCAAAGTTCAAGACCGCGATAATTTTTTTCAGGATCTGGGCGAATGCCGTCATGGCTGACCAGATGTCCCAATATTCTAATTTCCTTCTGTGCAAAGTGGCACTTCTTGGTGTTGAGCTGAAGGCCTGCCGAAGCGAGACAGGTGAGGACTTCATTCAGGCGCGTGAGATGGTCATTAAAGGTTGCCGAAAAGACAACAATGTCGTCCAAGTAACACAAACAGGTTCTCCATTTTAGGCCACTAAGCACAGTATCGATCATTCTTTCAAATGTCGCTGGTGCGCTACAAATTCCGAAAGGCATCACATTAAATTCGTAAAGGCCATCGGGTGTTGCGAAAGCGGTTTTTTCTTTGTCGTCCTCGTGCATAGGTATTTGCCAATAACCTGAGCGGAGGTCCAAGGTCGAGAAATATTCGGAGTCTTGGAGAGAGTCAAGGGCGTCATCAATTCGCGGCATCGGATATACATCTTTGCGGGTAATTTTGTTGAGTGCGCGGTAATCAACACAAAAAGCGTACCGAGCCGTCATTTTTTTAACTAGCACTACTGGGGAGGACCATGGGCTTGTTGAGGGACGAATTATATTGCGATGGAGCATGTCATTTACATTTTCTTCAATTACTTTTCGTTCAGAGAGGGAAGCCCGATAAGGCCGTCGGCGAACGATAGAGTTACCTTCAGTAATCATGCGATGGTGCGCCACACTAGCCTTTCCCAGTGGTGTGAAAGTGGCATCAAAAATGTCTTCGTGGTATCGAAGCAATGTCAGCAGTTCTTGGCGTTGGTTCGGCGTGAGTTTAGGATTAATAGTCTTTGCGAGAACAGAAAGAGAGACGTCTGACGAAACACGTTGCTGAGGCGGAGGGGCGGTGAGCACCATCAGGGAAAAAGGTTGAACATCCACCATGCAACGCAGAGAAGTTCCTTTTGGGAGCACGAGGGATTCACGTGAAGTGTTAGTAGCCACTACTGTCGCTGAGCCGTTGTGGAACCGGACAAGACTTGACGGGAAGGCGATGCCGCGTGCGAAATGACTATATGATGGTGCTATGAGTACGTCCCCGTCAGTTATGTGGTCAGAAACAACAGTAAGCAGTTTTCCGCACTGAGGAGGCAAAACAGTATCAGCGGCGGCAACGAGGGGATGATGTCGTTCAGAAAAGTCAGATGAAAAATCGTTATCTGTCATATGGATAACACGCTCACCACAAGAAATTAGCGCTGAAGCGGTTGACAAAAAATCCCATCCAAAAATCATCAGAGGCGCACAAGGTGAGAGCACAGCAATCTTCACATGATGGCGGATGCCGTCGATAACAACTCGTACGGTGCACTTCGCTGAAGGGCGCAAAGGGACGTCAATGGCTCCACGGTGTTCAGGTCCATCATATGGTGTCACTTTTCGCAAACTGTAGCACAAATCAGCGTGAATGACAGATATTGCAGCCCCTGTATCAATCAAAGCTTCAACCGGTAAACCTTCAGCGATAACAGCAATCACGTTATACGGGCGACCAGGAGGACTTTTAGTAAGTTCGCAGAGTGCAGTTTGACCTCCGGAAACTGCAACACTTAGTTTTCTGGATGGCGGACAGGGAGAGTGGCTGCGGGGCGGAGAGGGGAAACTGAGCGGCGGTATGGGGAAAGGGACCGGCGTCGAGATACATGGGCGCCATTTGGTTCAGACGAGGATACCGGCGGTGGAGAGGATCGACGATGTGGGCAGGGGATAGGTCGCCGCTGATAATATGAGGGTACGTCACTTTCGAAGGCGTCGTAACCACGCCGCTCGTTTTGAATGCGTCGACGACAGAAGCGGGATATATGCCCTCGGATTCCACAGTAATAGCACACTGGGCGAGAGAGGCGTCAAGGTGCGTAATAGGGTGGCGTAGGCTGAGCCGTCGTAACGGCGTTGATGTGGTTGTAGGGCGGTGCCAGTTGGGGCGGCGGAACAAAAGAAGGGGGTGATGCTGCGACGTGTGCGTAAGTCGATGCTGGGCGGGGTGCAGGAGGGTCGGACACCATAGGCCGAGTGATTGTTGCCAGCTCATCTTTAATGATGTTGCGGAGACCGGCGTCATTAGAAGTTACCGAAGAATGATCGCACCCGTGTTGACAGACAGGCTTGAGGGCTTGGAGGTCCTCCAGATGATGGCTCGAATCAGTGCCCGCAGATCTATGTCAGCAGAGGTCGGGCCAGTAGCAATGCCGGGCTGCAATCGGGAGGACTGCAGCTGGTCGATACGCTGGCATGTCGCAATAATGGCGTCAACAGTAGAAGGATTCTGGGCAATCAGGGTGTTATATGCCACTAAATTAATTCCTTTCAAGATGTGATATACGCGTTCAGGTTCCGGCATGGTGGGACTAATACGCCGGCAAAGTGCAAGTATGGCCTCTATATATATATATATATATATATATATATATATATATATATATATATATATATATATATATATATATATATATGTGTGTGTGTGTGTGTGTGTGTGTGTGTGTGTGTGTGTGTGTGTGTGTGTGTGTGTGTGTGTGTGTGTGTGTGTGTGTGTGTGTGTGTGTGTGTGTGTGTGTGTGTGTGTGTGTGTGTGTGTGTGTGTGTGTGTGTGTGTGTGTGTGTGTGTGTGTGTGTGTGTGTGTGTGTGTGTGTGTGTGTGTGTGTGTGTGTGTGTGTGTGTGTGTGTGTGTGTGTGTGTGTGTGTGTGTGTGTGTGTGTGTGTGTGTGTGTGTGTGTGTGTGTGTGTGTGTGTGTGTGTGTGTGTGTGTGTGTGTGTGTGTGTGTGTGTGTGTGTGTGTGTGTGTGTGTGTGTGTGTGTGTGTGTGTGTGTGTGTGTGTGTGTGTGTGTGTGTGTGTGTGTGTGTGTGTGTGTGTGTGTGTGTGTGTGTGTGTGTGTGTGTGTGTGTGTGTGTGTGTGTGTGTGTGTGTGTGTGTGTGTGTGTGTGTGTGTGTGTGTGTGTGTGTGTGTGTGTGTGTGTGTGTGTGTGTGTGTGTGTGTGTGTGTGTGTGTGTGTGTGTGTGTGTGTGTGTGTGTGTGTGTGTGTGTGTGTGTGTGTGTGTGTGTGTGTGTGTGTGTGTGTGTGTGTGTGTGTGTGTGTGTGTGTGTGTGTGTGTGTGTGTGTGTGTGTGTGTGTGTGTGTGTGTGTGTGTGTGTGTGTGTGTGTGTGTGTGTGTGTGTGTGTGTGTGTGTGTGTGTGTGTGTGTGTGTGTGTGTGTGTGTGTGTGTGTGTGTGTGTGTGTGTGTGTGTGTGTGTGTGTGTGTGTGTGTGTGTGTGTGTGTGTGTGTGTGTGTGTGTGTGTGTGTGTGTGTGTGTGTGTGTGTGTGTGTGTGTGTGTGTGTGTGTGTGTGTGTGTGTGTGTGTGTGTGTGTGTGTGTGTGTGTGTGTGTGTGTGTGTGTGTGTGTGTGTGTGTGTGTGTGTGTGTGTGTGTGTGTGTGTGTGTGTGTGTGTGTGTGTGTGTGTGTGTGTGTGTGTGTGTGTGTGTGTGTGTGTGTGTGTGTGTGTGTGTGTGTGTGTGTGTGTGTGTGTGTGTGTGTGTGTGTGTGTGTGTGTGTGTGTGTGTGTGTGTGTGTGTGTGTGTGTGTGTGTGTGTGTGTGTGTGTGTGTGTGTGTGTGTGTGTGTGTGTGTGTGTGTGTGTGTGTGTGTGTGTGTGTGTGTGTGTGTGTGTGTGTGTGTGTGTGTGTGTGTGTGTGTGTGTGTGTGTGTGTGTGTGTGTGTGTGTGTGTGTGTGTGTGTGTGTGTGTGTGTGTGTGTGTGTGTGTGTGTGTGTGTGTGTGTGTGTGTGTGTGTGTGTGTGTGTGTGTGTGTGTGTGTGTGTGTGTGTGTGTGTGTGTGTGTGTGTGTGTGTGTGTGTGTGTGTGTGTGTGTGTGTGTGTGTGTGTGTGTGTGTGTGTGTGTGTGTGTGTGTGTGTGTGTGTGTGTGTGTGTGTGTGTGTGTGTGTGTGTGTGTGTGTGTGTGTGTGTGTGTGTGTGTGTGTGTGTGTGTGTGTGTGTGTGTGTGTGTGTGTGTGTGTGTGTGTGTGTGTGTGTGTGTGTGTGTGTGTGTGTGTGTGTGTGTGTGTGTGTGTGTGTGTGTGTGTGTGTGTGTGTGTGTGTGTGTGTGTGTGTGTGTGTGTGTGTGTGTGTGTGTGTGTGTGTGTGTGTGTGTGTGTGTGTGTGTGTGTGTGTGTGTGTGTGTGTGTGTGTGTGTGTGTGTTTACTGCCTCAAAGCATCAAAAGAATGTTTAAGACGGATGAAATACATATGTTGCGACGGTATAGGAGCATTTGTTTTTTTAAGAAGATTTAATTTGGTGCTGGTTAAAAACGAATTTGGAGGAGGAGGACAAAATATGTTTATTTATTTAGTGAGCGGGGGGATCCTCAGTCCAGGGTCCCGTTGGCCGAGGCTGCAGTAACAGCGCGGCGAGTCAGCCATTGCTGGCGCTCCGGGCAGGGGTCCTGTAGGGCAGCCTCCCAATCTTTCATGCAGGGGTGGGGGAGTGGACTTGGAGAAGGGGTAACTTGGCACGCCCAAACTATGTAATAGAGCGTTGCCCGCTCACCACATCAGGGAAAGGGAGGAGTACCAGAGGTCTAGGAGAAATGGTGTAACAAAGGTATTAGTTTGCAGGCGGTGGTAAGTTGCTGCTTCTTAAGTATACAAGGCGGGAGAAGGAGAGTCAGAAGAAGTTGGAGTCAGCGCCTGTCCTCTGTGTTTATTTGTTAGCGCTGTGAATGTTTCCTTTTATCACATATATCGTTTTTGCAAACCAAATCGTCCTGCTAATGGGATGTAACTAGTAGGAAACGATGCCAACTAAAATATAGCGCTAAGTATACATATGTCAGATAGTCAATTAGTTACCGTAAAGTACGTAGAAGATAATTGTGAAAATTCAACCTGATGACTGAAGAAAGCTGAAGAATCCACCCCCTGTCAGGGCCATGGTCGAGATTTCGCGCTCGCAACGCCGCCGCCGCATTTTCTCGGGAACAGAACTTGGTCGCATCAAATGAACCCTTAGAAGCCACGAGTTAATCACTTCATTAATAGCCCCCTCCCCCCCCCCCCCTCCTTCCTGGAGGCACACAAACATGGACAATTCATTCAGAGCAGTCGACGGGAACAGAAAACTAGACTTTATTTAGTTAAAGACCCCTACAATGATATCTTTGCGTAAGAAAATTTTTGTAAGCCTAAGTTGCTGATAGGTGTACCAAATCTAGCCCCAGGCTCCTATGTACAGGGAGACACAATGGACGTTTCTTTCAGGGGTGACATAAGCTCTCGTTGATTCCCAAGGGCTACTCTATCATGTCACTGCTTAAAAGATAGCGATCTCCGCCTGCAAACTTTGGGAATGAATACAGGGCACGTTCATTAATTCGGTTGCAAGGACAAAGGACGCTTGCCAACTTCAACGCTTTCCCTGACCCTCGAGGGCTTTCTATGTCCAGCTCAGGGTTTGTGATTAGACACGAGCAATTAGCTCTCCGTATTTATATTTACTTATTTAGACAGAGAGGGCACAAAGGCATGTCGACGTAGTTTCTGCTACCAAAAGGCGTTCAATAGCGATTCCACTACATGGGGACATCACCGATATTAAGAATACCTGTTTAGGGCACCATCCTTCAGCATCGATCTTGTCTAGGGCGGTTGCTTGTTCTATTCCTTCTTTCGGGGACGGAGGACAAAGTATATGCAAAGGCTGGACTCTTCTCTGGTGAAACGTAGCAAAATAGAGGAAGAGGGAGGAGTATCCTTTCTTTAGAAGGCGTCGTCTTTGCAGGGAAAACACCACGAGGACGCTCATTGTCTCGTAAGTTCTTCAAGGGCCGGAGCCTCCTTGAACTCTGCTTGCTGTTGCTCGGAGTGAAAGATGGCCGATAAGAGTCTGTCTTCGCCTGATGGGCCATGCCTTTGTTCAGCGGCCTTCGAGACGTTTGACGTTAAACGAAGTGGGCCTTTGTGCGCTGCTAGCCTGAACAGCTGGAGCTGGAGAGCGCAGAAGAGGAAAGAGCTTCACCACCAGTTGTTTTTATCATATATTGAGGGGTTTCACGGAAATACTTAGCATTCGTCACAGAAGCTGCTTCTTGAGGAACGGAAGAATTGAATGCTTCTCATTAAACTATTGAGAGAGGTCACAGAGGAATGCGCAAAGGTAAAGACGGATATCTCTCTTAAGCGAACGCACCTTTTAACCTTTCCCGGAATGTCGAGAATGCGGAAAAGATTCTGTTTTTGCTTGTCTGCAAGGACTCCGTGCATGAAAGTTCAATTACGCGACGGCGATGGCCGTGTGCGATTTGAGGGGTCTATAGCGCTCATTAACGATGCTCGAATGGGAGCACCACGGAATAGTTTTGTTAACAATTTTAACGTGCAGTACCTGAGCTGAGCGCAAACTGTATAAGGAAAATAACACGCTGTATGACAAAGAAATATTTAGTTTAACGTGCGGAACCACAAGATAAGCGGTATTGGGCTATCGGATTCTTATAACACAAAATTATTTTGTGTCTACACAAAAGCCGCGATCATTAGATTAACCTTCTAACGATCAGTGTATAAAGTTAGCGGCATGCTGAAAGGTGGCATACAATTTTTATTGTAATAAAGGGCGATTTCCAGCGTTCATAATGAGAATATTTGCCGCCACGTTCAGCAAGCAGGGCGAACCCATCAATTACTAGAATGCGCTAATTCTAATCTTAGTTATCTCGCCATATTGCGATGCCAAGAATTTTGGTCACTAGTGATCCCTTGAAGATAAGATGCCGAAATTTACTCCTTTGGACGATGTCTACGCTTCGTTTAACAATGTTTTCATTTCTAAAGTTGTTTTGTCTGTAAACACCGTAATAATTGCATCAGGAAACAAAGGCTTCATAAAAGCTAGACTAGACAAAAGCTTCAACTTTCTGCCTTAATCGCACTCTCTCTTGTGTTGAACGGAAAGTCAAAATTAGGACGCAGTAATAATCCGTTACGGAGCTCCTACGCTGTTCCTTTTACCTTACTCCGTACCTGTATTTTTTTTTTCTATATGTAGAGAGTATATAATCATCGCTAATATTTACTAGGATTTCCCTGACAAAGACCTTGAGGCGTCATAATGAATTAAGGAAGGCGCACATTTATTCCCTTGAATTTTCAAATCAGACCTCGTGGTTTCTGTATTGTATTTCTTTATGGAAGAACGTAAGATTTTTGTTGCGACTCTTGGAGGAATTGAAAATGACTTTTTGTCAAGTACATATATATATATATATATATATATATATATATATATATATATATATATATATATATATATATATATATATATATATGTATATATATATGTATATATATATATATAATATTATATATATATATTTTTTACAACTTCTGCTTCCCCATTTCCGCCTATAAGAGCCTTGCAACGCTGCTTCTGCTGTACCGAACGAGGTTCAGGATATCTTTTCGAGTCGCTAGTGACGACCGCCCGTCCCGGGACGTAACGCTGAGCCAAGCATTTCGCATCACTTGCTTTTTATACCCGAGGGGTTCTATGTTTGTAAAGGCAACGTTCGAGAATGGGGGTGTACCAAGTGCACTTTCATACGTTTCACGCAAGACTAGACACTGAAAAAAGCACCTTTTCATCGGGTAAAGAAACGTGTTATTTTGCTGCCCGCTTCTTGCAAAACCAAGTGCATGTAAACGGACATTGCATGTAAACAGAATATCTTATGGAGGTCAAAATTTACAACAGCAAAAAGACACGTACGATTTCTAGCGGGCGAGCGTAGAAGCCACTACTTGTAAATCGCTTGAGCGTTCTCACATTCGAGACACGACCACCGTTTGCAGTCGTCTGTGGAACAGCTTGAAAGGGGCTCTTTCGTCACTAAAAGTTCGCCATGATTTAACGGTTAGGCCGTCGCAGACGTCAGCTTGAATGTGCGATAAAAAATATATTTGAGGAAAAATGTTAGACCCTGTCAATGTAACAGTGACGTGACGATGACCCGTGTTATACTCTCCCCTGCAACCTCCCTCTCGTCGGCCATAGCAACAAAAACAAATGTAACCGAGTGAACAGGAGCCGCTATTGTAAACACCAAAATATGACAGTGCAAAAGTCGAAGTGACGGCGGTAGGGACAGGAGTAACGGTTTCTGAGTATCAAAAAATCACAGGAAACTACGCGCTGTTCTCCTGATCGGCAAAAAAGCCGTTGGCGTCTGATATCCGCGCTTCGCTCGAACGCAAAAGAAACTAAAACGGCCGGAAAAAAGTAGCAGAGCAAAGAGAAACAGCAAATGGAAAAGAAGGTGGGGTTTTCCACTTTGTGGAAGAGAAAGTGCTCGAAGGTTTTTGTCGCGTCAAAAATGGTGCATCCCCATCAAACACGCCACCTGCATGTTCCCATCGGGCGTCGCTTCGTCTTCTCACGAACAGCGTCTTTCCGACTGTGTCCAGACACGTGAAAAGAGCAAGAGGCAATGGGTTAAGAAAAAGGACGTATGTGAAGCCCCCCCTCCCCCCCCCCCCCTCCCTTCCCGCTTCTAAATTCTCACTCGTGCACCCACTGGACGCCCTCTACCGAACCCATTAAAAAAAAAAACCTTTTCTCTCTGCTCTCCGAAATATTTTACTGCAGCGATCTTTTAAAACAGAAAGTAGGTTGACGGGAAATTTATTTACAAAATTGGTTATTCAGTGAACCGCAAGATGTCAATGATTGTGCCACAACGACGCAGCCAATGTGTTTTCCCCGGTACGCACGCGAGTAGAGTAACATGGTCTTATTTCTTAAAACTGTCACGATGGGGAGGAAGTATTACGCTGCTCGCTTGCAGCGCCGCCTGAACGTTTTCTTAAATGCATGTTGTCGTATTTGGAGCAATAAGGGGCTCGCTCGCGTAACGAAGACAGTTGAGTCTGAGGACGCATTCCCTTCGCTGCCTTTCTCACTATCCATGTATTCACCTCACTTGAGAGATGATGTTTCGTGTTTTGGAGAAAGTAAACAAACAAAGGGATCAATAAGCATTCATTGCATGTTTATTTGTACAAATGTATAAATTTGCCTTGCATTATATATCGGTCTCTTTACAGTAGCAGTTTCTTCATATGTAACAGCGTCACGACCTCTCCAGGGTCGTTATAAAATATATTTTTATATCAAATTATTCAGGGACCCTTAAATAATTTTCTTGGGTCCCAGAAAGTTTTACATTGGTTGTATAAATCATTTTTCTCGCACATACATTTTATTTTATTTATTTATGTATTTATTCGAGTACCTACAGCGCCCGAATGGGCATTATTGTAGGGGAGAAAACGTCGAATTAACATAACAGGTAGCAGAGTGCAACATGAAAAAAGAACGTATTGCTATAAGTAGAAACAATATGAGAATAAACCTTGTATTCACACAAAAAAATTGGTATAGAGGCATTAAACTCGGCAAAAGTAGAAACTAAAAATACCTTACAACACATACAGGAATGTGAATATTGATATCACAGCCTTTTGAGCATGTAGATGAAACACACAGGAAAATAAGTTCCATGACACTTATTTAAACATAGAACTTTGCTAAATCATTACCGAAAGAGGATGGCGGTGCGCAGACAATCTCTCCCGGTAAGTCGCTCCAGTCATTAACGGGTTTAGGAAAAAAGGAATTTTTGAATACATTTATTCGACACTTGTATTCTCGGACGTTTAGGGCGTTGTCAACTCGGGCTGACCTGTAGGTAAGATCAAATATATATATGCTTCTTTTCTTAAACCGGTTGCACCTGTAAAAATGCTGTGGAAAAGTTTTAACCTGATGTATTTTCGTCTTTCTTAAAGAAGGGGCCATCCCAGATTTGTAGTTCCTCAAGTTCCCTCAAATCTCAAATTTTAAAACAAAAATAATCCGTGCTGCAAAAATCACCCATTATTTTTTTTTTCTCATTCATGCCAGGTAATAAAGAAGCCGCGTCATTTCCTAGTTGCACCAGGCTAGCATCGACCAACTGGTGACTTTCAATATGACTTCCAGCCATATTTCAACCCTCAAATGGAGATGAAGGCATTTCAACAATCACGTTTATTATATACGAGCACAGCTCCTATTCGCGCACCTACCAGAGATCATGCGCCCTGTCATAGTCCGGTTTCATAGCAGACAGAACTCGTTTATAATGTTCGACGATGATAAAAGGCGGCGGCAGCCAAAGAACGCATTGACAAAGAACAGTTTTTTATTACTGCCAACAATGCAAAGGAACACAGTGCAGTTAATTAGAACCAGCCAGCCCAAGGGAAACCTTACACCCATTTCATCACGAATGGGTGTCTCGCGGCTATGGTGTCGAACCCGATCTTTCGTATGTTATCCGGATGGTCAAACCACTACGTCATCATTCCGGTCGCACAACGTGCAAGTGTACTAGCCTTATTTTTTGAACGATGGAAACAGCCGATTAATAGCGCAGTTAAAACACCATCTCAGAGATAAACATCCCTTTTTTCCGCTGGTATAGTGTCCATGCTTCAGACGCTTGCAGCGACAGAAGAGGATGCTACCCACGTTCGCCTATTCTACACTTACCTCCGTCGAGAGGCTGTCTTCCATCTTACGTCCTATTTTCGTTCGGGGAGGCTATGCTTAGGTGCCGGCCCATTTCTTTTGCCTGGCGCGTCTCTCTTGTGTGATCTATTGTGGTTCGCAGTTCGCAAACACTGGACGGTGTCCTTAAAGAAATTACCTTCGCTCGCGGTGTAACACCGTTCGTGACCGAAATCGATCTGAGGTGGTGTACGAACTGCTCCGGGCACAGCTGACAGTAAGACGCCGACGATATTTTTTGAACTACCGCACTCGTTTAGTAATGGATTTTCGGTTGCTGTAGATCTACAGTGTATCAGCTGACTTCAGTAGCAACGCGACCCAAGTGACACCTACTCGTTTGACCGATAGGAATGTGCCACAATGGCGGCTAGTTTTAGGACGAGCAAATATTAGTCGTGACCGCACCGCAAAGTAATAACAGTGCAAAAAAATTCAGCGCCTCGTAATACAACTTAGGGGCTTCATTCTAGCGCGGCTGATAGGCTGCACTCTGTAGGAAGAGACGTATTGAAAGGCTTGGCTACCAAACCCTGTCGAATTGGAAACACGACAATCGCCTCTACGCCTTTCACTTTCCTTTTGTATTGTTGAGCATGTTTCCGTCCCTTAGCGCGCTTCCTAACGCGTCTGATGAAGGTCTTAATACTTGACGCACCTGCACCCTACAAACCGTGCATAAGTGGTGTGACGGTATGTTGCGTCGAAATGAACGCAGTTGTCGGTTGTCATTTTCTTTCGTTTTTTTTTTTTTTTTTTTTTTTTTTGAAATTAAACAAAGCAATGAACATATGCTGCTAGCGTTTGTTTTCACTACACGCGACTCTGGGTTCGCTCTGTCGGCAATTATCTCATTTCTGGCGTCCATTCGAGCCGGTTAAGATTATCGCTGGACAGTTCAACTCGACTGCTGAATATCTCACGATCTCAACGTCTCATTCAGACACTCCGACAAGTTTCAATTACTCAAAACATATCTGATCGGTCGCATAAACTGATTATGCCTAGACTGGTTTGTGACAGAGCAAGGAGCTCGATGGGGCATCGTTAAGCCGTGATTTGTTGACGTCACTCCATATTTACGTGACAGGAATTCTTGCCAGATGATGTCGTTCTTTCATTTTGTGCTGTCACACCCGTTCTGGTAACCTCGCTGCTATAAGTCACGACTGATCTGATGATTCACAATACTTCCCTACATCTCCGTCATAACTAAATTACTCTCAAATTTATCAGTGGTGGTGAGCCAAAGTTTGAAATGTTTGTCACGACGGCGCATCATGTACCATGCTCAATCATGTACCTACCAATCATATGCACTCATCTTTATACACAACGACATTATCCCCATACACATCAATCTACACTAATTATACTTACAATCATACAAATTCATGGCACCCTGTTACGCTCAGCAAGCATGTCTCATGCGACATGCGAAATTATGCATGTTAATGAACGTATACCTTCCACGATTGCTACTATAAGCACACAGCACATCGGGTATACCTTGTGTCAGTGGCACAAGAATCTCAGCAAAATAATCTCAGCAGGTTCCTTACACTGTCGCATAATATTATGTTTATTAGTTTACTACCGAGTTTAGACGGGAGACTGCAAATAAAAGCAAAAGACAAGAACTTAGCTTTCGCAACGCGACCTCAGGTGAACTTCGTCTTTCCAAGGACCAAACAATGTAGTTGAGCATTGCACGCATATTAACTTCGATTATTTCTTATTTAGGGTATGCCTCTGCAGTGGCATCCGATGATTCCATCAGTTATATAGGCATCAAGGTGTACTGGCATGGTGAAACCTTATTCTGACAGAGAAGTTTTCCGTTTGCTCTTATACCTGTCGTTCATAGACGCATTCGCATATACCTCCATGGCAAACGCACGTGATCTTTAAGTGCGTGCTGAGCACCTTCGACCGTTTCTTGCTATGCGAGGATAATTCTCTCTGATCCCGTATCGTTCATGCAATAAGAGCGCCACCAAACTATTGAGAACTTCTGCACATTGAACTGCCCACGCGTCATTTGGAGTGCACAATTGTGTCCGATTAATCTTCCCGCGCTTATGTCTACGCGTTTGTGCATTAGCCTCCTGGGTAATTTATTCAAGCAGATTTGGCATTGCGTTCCCATCCAATAATGCCGTCGCTGATGCCTGCATTGGCATTTCATTCACTCACTCTTCTCGCGTGGTAGACCTCATGCCGGCTAATGTGTTGTTTCAGCCTTAAGTGTACCCATTGTTCCCAACGTTATACCTGTCTTTCAGTCGAGTGTTGGCCGATGTCTATGCGTGAGAACGTGCTGCACTCTTTCTCATAAAAAATATCTAATGACCTTTCAGCTCTGCTGACGTTCGGGAAAAGAAACACGGACATGAGAACAGCCTAATGGAGCATACTTGCTTTTCCACACATAGTCTTGCTTCCGCCCGAAGACTGTTAGGGTTTGTCGACGCCCCAGTCCATTACGAGTAGTGTATACCTCTGAACGTTCCTTGTGCATTGTGTGAGAGAAGATATACAAGAGCTCTATTATTCAATATTAGAGTTAAGGAGGGCTACCTGAAAATACCGCAGCGTCACTCCACTCGAGGTAACCATAATTAGCACTCTGAGCTTTTTGTGACACGTTTGAATACTCGTTTTTTCCTAAGGCAATCAAAATTTGCAATGCGTTACCAAGTGAAATTATTAACATTAAAAAGTTGAACGTTTTTCTCCAATGAAAATGACGTTATTTGACTGTCGGTGATTTCCAGTTGCATTGTGTTCTTTTTTGTTTGTACTGTTGCTAAGTGCGAGTGACTTGACCCATTTCTGTATGAACCTGAAGAAGGTTTACAGTATTAATAAAAAACTATCATCTACGGTGTCTGTGGAGATGTCCTCTTAAGGTGTCGCTCTCCTCCCGTACCTTATTGTAGTTCATAATTATCTTCCTCCTAAGCAGATTACATTACTCATTTCTGCGATTATCCAAGTAAAAATAAAAAAAAATAAAAAAAGACATAAATCATAATCCCCAATGCTTTCCTTGGCCTCGCCGACCATTGGCTTCTTTCCTTCATGCATTATAACGAGCCCCCTCATTTCCTCTTCATTTATATATATATATATATATATATATATATATATATATATATATATATATATATATATATATATATATATATATATATATATATATATATATATCAATTTAGAAGTTCTCAGATATAGGCACTGTCTTCGTCGACAACCACAATACAAGTACTATCATGCGCAAAAGTGGAGAGAGCGCGGCTTCGACGGAAGGAGCGACAGCGGCGACGCACCGCAGAGCTGCTATCTCGTACTTCGCGCTCGTAGGGAGAGTGCCCGGCATGACGCACTTTTCCTTCGCTCTCGAGCTGGCGCTTATCGTGACTGAGAAACTTCTAGCTCGGTGTTTAGCCACTCTGCTGCTGACGGTCGCGTAAAAGGGGAGCGCGCATCGCAACACTCAGTAAATGCATTTTTATTGTTGTTGAACCGAAGCTTCGTTTTCTTCTCCTCGCAACAAGAATAGTGTTTTATTTCAAAGGGATAGCGTTATTAGCTCCAGGTTGAAAAAGAAATGTCCGTTAGGATGGAAGGCGTCGTCGTTGAATACTCGAAGCCGTGAACCCCCCCTCCTTGCCAAGCAGGGCGGTCTCGCAATATGAGGAGCGTTACTCTGAGAGATAGAATAAATGTCTGCACTTCTATTATCATAAGACTATGATGATCCCATTGAGCTCGAAAGCTTAACCTGAGAGAAACGTCGACGGTGACAAGACATGACATATGATGTACGTCCCTCAAAACGAAATTTCCGCAACACAAGAAATTATGCAGAAACATGCATTATATAGCTGTTATTTCATTTCAGAGACTGCAACAAAAGCATGTAGCATATGCTTTAGAAAAGTAAAGCTACCGCGTATATGTGGCATGCATGTCATCAATAACCCCCTTCCGCCCCCCCCCCCCCCTTTATAGTTTCCCATTTAAAGGAGATAATAGCTCATGAACCGGAGCAAACTGTCTTGCTCCACAATGCGGAGAGCACATATCAAATGATGGTTTGAATTAAGATCCTGAGTATCTGGTTGGCTGCCGTAACTCCGGGATGTGTTTTGTGCTGTGTCGTTAGGTTACTAATTTCCTTCAGATAGAAGCTGCAAAAACGTGGAGCAATGATACGAAATGGGATTGACTGCTGTCGGTGTGACATATGACAGTGCGTTCCTGAATTAGCAATGTGCTCTTGTTAATGACGCTGATTTGTTTAACCACCCGTTTACATAAGACACAGAATTTTGGATACAGAAAAGCGGCAAGGGACAACTCTTTGCTTTCGCTTTGCTTAAATTTTACTCTAATTCCCGATACGTTGATCCGATTCGCCACGATAGCGGCTCAGGCTAGAGACCGATTTATAAAACAGTTCTCAGTGTCTAACTCGATTGCTCTACCAGAGTGTCACAGCAAAGAACAACATTTTGCATTTTTCGTATACAAAACTGTGTCTTACAGAAACGCGTCAGTTCATGAACTAGCAATTTTAGTAAGGGTGCACTGTGCATTCAGGCTCATGCAGTTTCATGGCACAGATGAATAGTTCATTTCGAGTGGTCTCGAATCTTTTCCGTGCCTCTGGAGGTACTCATTACAGCGACCAAACAATTCAGCACAAGGCGTCACCCATTCAGGTATGAAGATGTTAATATAAACGAGCCGAAAGTCGTTTTTATAGGAACGGTGATCAGAATTATAACTTTACAATGACCATTCAGTGCAGCCCGTGCTGGGGGTGCAAAGCAGGTGTTATTAAAATCAAGTTCCTGAGATCTGGCCATCGCAGGGTGCATCCACTACTAACTGTACCTCAATATGAAATGCAAAGTTCCTTACTCCGCGCTCTTTTGCAGCTCCTCTGTATAACTGCCTTGTCATGTCTAGGGTGGCACTGATGAACACTGTCAACGATCGGTTATACGCAACATAAATAATTAATAAAGACCAAAATAAATAGCCGTCACCTTAACTTCGGGACAGAGCACAAGGCGCGAAATTCGGAGGTCGTGGTTTCGATCCGATTGTTGGCATGTGGTTCCTTTCTCTTCTAATTTATGATCCCTCTACGACTACATTGTCTGCATTTTTTTGCTCACTAGCCATCAAGGACCTCAAATGTTGTAGTCTCAATTTCAAAGCATAAAAGGGTTCCACCTCCACCTTCCTCCTCAGATCACTTTCCACGTGAGAATAGTGGTAACACTGCAGACCATAAATGAGTGTGGCGCTGGCGAACACTAAAGTGTAGGTTACACGTAACATCAATACCCAAGACAGTCGGCGATCAAACAGCTGCCATCGAAGCAGTATGGCAAGGCAGCGGACGAAATGTTCCCAGGCCGTGGGTTCGAATTGCACCTGCAGCTTGTGGTTGTTTTTTCTTCTACTTTTTAACCAACCATACCCAGAACCCGATTATTGTTTAGGGTTTAAAAAAAATATATATATATATATCACCCCAATGCTTTCTTGGTGTCGACGGCTGTGGCTTCCTTTGTAGGCCGTGTCCTTTTTTTACTCTCAGAAAAATGCTAAAATGCAGTCCAAAAGTAAACAAAAAAATATTCAGTGCACTGATATTTTGTTGGCTGTATCCAGTATCTGATTTCGAAGTGTCCAGTGTTGTTAAATACTGTTATGAAAGTGACACTTACTCATGGGGCATCAGAATAACATATAATACACTATTAGCCTCGTTTTCACATATGCTATAAATGTGCTCGTGTTTTATTTGCGTACTTGAACGGTAAACCGAAAGGTTTTTAGTTCAGGGTGAGAATTTGATTGAAAACATTCTTATTTACAAAGTTTTGTATACCATGTGGGTGGCCCGCCTAGTCCGGTAGTCTACTGGATAATGCTGCCGCGCTGGACTTCCTCACCAGTCAATGCGACGGTCAGGATCATCGCTGAGCAGAACAGTCTCCCACTGTTCTTCTGATAGGTTTGCAATGAGGTCAACTATGGGATTTAATTGGATTGTTCTAACCATGGGGTATAGCTTAGCTACCGTCCCACAGCGTGGGCATTGCGGAAATTATAAAGTGGGTGCCACTGGTGTAACTTAGTTGGCGTTGGGTATGTAACACAATAGGAGCTCATCTGGCGTATTGTGTCGCCGTGTATGTTGTGAGGATACGTGTTCTGCCCAGCTTATAGAGCACCTAACAGCTTTCAGCTTGCGCACCCAACTCAACTGGCTTCAAGGGCAACTTGGGTCCTGTTTCTAGCAATATCTGTATCTGCTTGACTGCTGTTCCCAAGCACACGGAATCGAATCCGGGCCTCGGCGGCCACTTTTCGATAGAGGCGAAAATCAAGGCCCCCGTGTGCTGTACGATGTCAGTGCACGTTAAAGAACCCCAGGTGGTCGAAATTTCAGAAGTCCTCTACTACGGCGTCTCTCATAGCCTGAGTCGCTTTGGGACGTTAAACCCCACAAACCAACCAATATCTGTATCTAAGAGCTATCAGCTGCGGCTTTGTTTACGGGTGAAGGAATTGTTCGAGCGCCATCGGCATGACTTAACGCCGAATGTAGAGTAGAGGGGCAAGAGGGCTAAGAAAAAAAGAAATTTGCTTTTTGTTTCGTAAGAGCAATTCGAAATCAGCGACAGGCAAGCATCACCGATATACAATAAAAAGTATGTCAAGAGGCCCAAAATATGGTGTGATTTTATGCACACTTGCAAAAAATCGTATTTGGTAGTAAGCTCTGAGCCGTGACCTAACCGTCCTGCACGAGGTTCTGGTTTCCTGCTTTGCTTCTTTATGTGCCAGTAGCTTTGACTGGCGGTACGTTTGAGCTACACTACTAAACAACTGTTCGCTGAACCTCTTCCGCCTCCGGGACAAAAATCCTGCCATTAAACATTGACTGAGCGGTGACTGTCCACCATGAGCTCCGATGAAGTATTGGAGGTTCATAATTGATGGCAACCGCAAGGTCTATACTGTCGACCAGACTGTTGCACAAATAGAGCTAACCGAGAAGATAGTTTTGTTTCTTTTTCATCTAGGACAATTCTTCCAGGTCGTGAGCAAACTATAACCAAGTGGGCTCACAGTGACGCCAGGTTGCTTCCTTTCATCGTTTGTGTGCTCAGTGTCCCGAAATATCCCTTGCAGTTATGACCCTATAGGTCGATAACCGTTGCCTAATATATACGCTTATTTGCAATATCAGCCAGATTGATCGTGGGAGGGAGGGCTATGGAACGAAAAATGGTAGGGGTAACATTAAGTGATAGGAAGCGGGCAGAGTGGGTCAGAGAAATAACTCAAGTTACCGACATTCTAGTGGAAACTAAGAAGAAGAAATGGGCATGGGCAGGACATGTAGTGCGAAGAGAGGATAACCGATGGTCGCTTAGGGTAACAAACTGGATTCCAAGGGAAGGAAAGCGTAGCAGGGGGCAGCAGAAAGTTAGGTGGGCGGATGAGGTTAAGAAGTTCGCGGGGGTCAAGTGGATGCATCTAGCACAGAACCGGGTTAAGTGGAGAAATATGGGAGAGGCCTTCGCCCTGCAGTGGGTATAATCAGGCTGATGATGATGATGATCGTGGGAATCCATGGTTTGTTTATGGTAAGCAAATATTGGTTGACCGCGTAGTGGATAGGCCTTAGCTTACCCGGTTATCGTGGCCTTCGCATGAGGCAAAGGCGAATAGCAAGGATGGGTAGAAAGAATAGAAATGTTAAAAGTAAAACAAAAAAAATTATAATAGCTTACATTCAAACCAGGGTGTCCATCTACTCGACGCGATCCTTACTCAAGATGAAATAAATGCTGCATATTGTCCTTGGTTGTGTTGCCAAGGATGCAGGCAACAAACGAAAGCTTTGGGACTGCCGCGAAATGAGCTCTGTATCCCTTATTTTGTTGAATTACGCGCAAACAAAGAACTAAGCGGCTCGGCGGCAGCGATAGCAGCAAGCGTGCTCGGCGGTCGGCTAAATACGAATGGCCGTTGCAGTCCTCAGAGCTCGATCTAAAGGCTACGAGGAAATATCTAGATAAACCGGTAGAAAGAAACTGGAAAAAATCTGGAACAATAGGAAAACAATAGATGAGTGAAATAAATTTATAGAGTCGAGCGTCACTGCGAAGCCTTATTTTTCGATTTGCGAATAACGTTGCTCGGCCGGAGTATAATTCGTGATGTGTATGCCACAGGACGCCATTTGTGGATATGAAACTCCCGTAAAGCTGAACCCAAACCATATTTTGATGCGTCTGACGGCGCTTTTGCCTCTTTCCCTACGATCGAAGATAGCAAGCAGTCGCTTTTCGCCCAGGCGCTTGCAGAGTGTGGTTGGGTGCCCATTAATATATTGCGTCATTCTCGATCAAACTGCGTAATTGTGGTGCCTTTATTTCCCAGGAGAATCATATTTGGAAAAATAAATTGCTGCGCCAAGCAGGCGTTGTATTCCATGCTTGTCTGATGAAACGGGTATCTGACAAGTGCTGATATAGGTGTTATAATGTTTTCAAAGATATCGCATAAAAATTCAAATTTGTTTGGGTTTCAATGTTGGATTTCTCTGGATTGAGTGCCACTCCAGCCCGCCTCGCGGCTTCAAGTTACGATTTTAAGAGCTGATCATGCTGCTCCCTCGATGTTCCCCACTCATAAAATGTCCTCCAAGTAGACGTGAAGACCAGGCAGAAGCTCGAAGATTTCGCTCAGTATCTTTTGCAAGACTCCAGGCGAACAAGAAATACCAAACGGCAGCGTCAAGAACCAGTACCTTTCAAAGGGGGTTGCGAAAGTACTAATACGTGAAGTGTTATCGTCCAGCGCGATTTGGTGGAAACCAGCTTTTGCGTTAACACGGCTGGGTAATTTCGCACCAAACAATTGTGCATGTATTCCGCAGCATCTCGTAATGCTCTCTCTTCATGCACTCGTTAATCCTTCGCGGATGAATGAAGATTCTTAGGTTTACATCTTGCGTTTCGACAATCACTAAGCGCTCACGCCGTCCGTCGGTACGTTGACCTTAAGTTATTATGCCAATGTCTTCCATTCGTTGCAGATCTACGCGCAGTGGTTCCCGCAGTGCCTGCCTAGGCTACATGCCGAACGGCTTGCACGGCTGGGGCGGCGCCTTCGTGGAGCACCACCTTGTATACTTGCGCTGGACACAACCTGTGCTTTGCGAATTGTCGCTGTATTTTTTCAGCAGTTTCTCGGAGCTGTTTGTTATCACCCGAATATGCTTTCTGGCAAACCAGCCCAACCAGCCCGAGCCATTTGCTCTCTTGCAGACCGACCAGCGCTTGGCATCCTTTCTTAACCAAGAAAATTTTCAACTCGCAGCATCGATCGCCGACGGTTATTAGTTGGCTGATAACAACTAAGTTTGATTCTGCCTCAGCTGTAAGGTCGTGGGGTGGAACTGTTGCGCTTGAGCGCCGGCGTAGGCTTGAGCTTTTCGTAGACAGGGTAGGACAGTAGATTAATACGGGGTTAATACAATCACGTGAAAACAGGACACATTGAGGCACATCACGACATAAGCCGCCTCATGTGGCAGTACAGACACCAGCATGTGACTGCAAATATCCTTGTCCAATTTTGAACTCTCACAGGTGCGCTTTTGAAGTGATGTAGAAATTTATGAATGCTTTCACCTGTTTTGAACACTCGCAGCTGACGCTGCGTCGCATCCCACTTTCCGTTGCGAAAGCTCTGATCAAGTTTTACTAGTGTGCGCCCGTGCGCAGTTTGTTGCGACTTTTCAGAGTCTACAGTGCAGTTCTTGAGCATGTTTTTGATGATCTACATTCTCGCACCTTCCTTTATTTGAAGTTAAAGCTTTGCCATTTTGGACTGCCCTTCGCTTCATCTCAAGTCCGAGCTCAAGCGCTAGTTCAGCGTCCAGCCTTTCCATTTCTTTCCGGTGCTTCGCTGCTTTCCTGCGCTCTAGCTCCTCTTCTTCGGCTTCTAGCCGGCATTCTTCCTCTTTCTCGCGATCAGCTTTGAGGAGTTTTCATGTGAAGCTTAATAACCCTTCGTCCCTAGTTTCTAAGGGAGCTTTACAAATATCAGATTTCTCCATCTGATCCTCAGCGTCCGCATCCATCTCCTCGCACATCGTTAGCAAATCCGCCTTCTTGGATTACAATAGGAGTTCAACACCCTCCAAATGAAAATTGACTTTGAGCATGAATCTTGATAACAAACGACAAACAAGATAACAAATGATCATGTTGCACATACCCAAAAATTACGTAAGGCAATATTAGAGACACCTAACCATTCATGTTACGGAGCTGCTCGTGTTGGTCCCAATTGGCCATCATGTTACGATCACAAAGCTTCAAACATTTAAAAGCACTCTGTGTATAGACACAAGAAAATATCGCGTTGACCATTGGCGGAGAAATTCCTGTTCCCCTAAAACGAAGAGTCGTTCCTCCAAATGAGCATGTATAATTTTACGGAATTTGCTCAACCTAGAAAACATTCTTCTATTACGCCTTCTCGACTTCTCGGAGACATTTCGGAAATGCCACAGTACATACATCACCGTACAATAAACCAAGTATTCAAATTTGTTCTGCTGTCTCGGAGCCTCTGTAAGAGATACACCAAAACCTTTCCTACAAGCTTCCACATTTTTTTATAGGATGATTATTGGTCTCTACTTGAGCAAAAGTTATACATTTATGATTTGGCACCATGCCCCATCTCTTAAGCCTGTCCCTGGTTGGCATGATGCCCCACGAGTACTGCCAGTAGACATCTCTGACAGGCGATGGCAGATCACGCGAAGAAACAGGTTTACAATTGTGTGTCAGACCTGGCAAGGAGTTCGAAGGCGGGGCCGATGTACACATGGCTTCACAGAGCCTGGATACTGGTGCAGAGCGCCACAACACATTAAGAAGCGCTTCAAATTGTGCCTACATACGTGCTGCTGCAACATACTGGGGCGCTGGCGCAACAGCTGCTGATGCTAAGTTACCTAGACCTCGAGGTAACTTACGACTTAACCAGTACAGCGATCATATCCCCCCCTCGAGACCATACTGTAGTCCGATCTAGTCTAATGATATATTAAAGCCTATATATTAGGTAAGTAGACGCATCAAAATGTGCGAGCTAATGCTAAAGTTTTGGTCACGGGGACCAAAATGTTTTTCGCACCAAACTAGTTATTGAACAAATATCCTGTCTTTCGCACAGTGCCGATAGATGTTATAATAATGATGTCAATATAATAGTAATAAGATGGATAAGGGATGACAGTTGATATAATTGAGTTTTCTTAAATCAGTCCGACATAAAGTTTATACCTGCACATAGTTTACTATGATTTCTTCTTTATGTCATAAGGAGCAGCCCCGCCGGTGTGGTACAGTGGTGAGACGCCCGACTACTGTCCGGAATACCCGGATTCGAAACAGACCTCGGCGGCTGCGTTTCGATGGAGGCGAAACTAAGAGGCGTCCGTGTGCTGTGCGATGTCAGCGCACGTTAGAGATCCCCAGGTGGTCGAAATTACTCCGGAGCCCTCCACTACGGCTCCTCTTTCTCTCTTTCCACTTTAACTCCCACCTTCCTCCCTTCTCTTACGGTGCGGTTCAGGTGTCCACAGACACACGTGTGACAGATACTGCGCCTTTCCCTTTCTGTGAAGCAATTATTATTATTATTATTATTATTATTAATTATTATTATTATAGGGGGCACTTTGACCACTAAAGTGAGGTGAAAGCCTGTGCCTCGGTAGTCTGAAGCTCTTCACTATAGCACCTCTTTATCTCTATCTTCACTCCCATCTTCCTCCTTTTCCTTACGGCTCGGTTAAAATGTCAACCAACGTTCCTGTGTCAACGAAGAATTGTGACAGATGCTGCGCTTTCCTGTAAACCAATTTGAAACGCCACTGATGCCTGCTGCACTGCGTCTGTGTCTGTCGCGCGTTGCATAATTACCGGCGCGCTGTAGAATTCTTCACTCAGGGCGGTAATACAGAACTGTGTTCTGTTCACGTTCGGTTAAGAACGCTCTGTGATTGGTTGCAAGCACTTCCGCTCAAAGCCTCTCAGAACCTGCCGGGACGTAAAAGCGTTCAGTTCAGCGGAAGCGCTTCCAATCAATCACATAGCGTTCCAAAACTGAACACGAACTGAACGCAGTTTTGTAATACCGCCCCTGATGAGAGCCCCACCAGTCGTGATGGCATGATCGGATGTGTCGTCCTCTAACGTCCCTTCTTGTTATTAGACAAGACTGGATCTGACGTCATCATGACGGCACAACCTATGACGTCAAATGTGATGACGCCATAGCATGTTGTCATTAATCAAACCTAATAACTAATTTGTACTATTTAGTGAGATTAGATAGTACTGGCTAGTAACTACTTAGCTATTAGTCATTACTACTACACCGCTGATGATCAATCGCAGGCAGGCGCATGCGCATAGCTGGCGGAGAGATGGTGCCATGGCTTAGCGAGCAGCCACGCTGACTTCGCGAAGCGGGTGGCGTAGTGTAGCTCTCCGAATAATACAAAAAAATTACCTGTGGCTTAGCTCTGGTTAAGCCTGAGTGGTTGCGAAAGCAATACCTCCCCGGCTGCGCTTGGTTCTGCTGGTGGTTTGGCATGGCTTCGCCTTTTGTGCAATTAAAGGATTTACTCTGGAAACAACATGGTTTCTACTGTTTGCTTATTCCAATGAACACGCCTTGGTGGTCCGTAATGTAGTGATTCTTGGTATGAAAACTGGTACTTACATAGTCGTCCGAATGTCTATACATCACCAAGTCTAGACCACTACCTCATTGGGTAGTACTCTCGCTCTGCACTATTCATAGACGATTCTTCGGCCTTCAGAGGATCCATGAAACTACTCTCGCTCACTGAACTTGTAGAACGGCGCCGGGCTCGCCATTCTGTGGCATAGGCGCGTTGCTTAGCCAACCGCTCTTTCCTTTCTTCATCTGTCTCCTCGGCACGACGCCTGCGTTTGCGCGAAGCACGTCGCTCTGGCGACGCCTTGTACAACTCCTCAAACATGACTAAGCGAACCGCGCCTGCGGCGCCCCGTTTACCCTCTGCTAGCGAGCGCCCTCACGCGGCGGGCCGAGGAGGCCATCACGTGGTAGCTAGGCACTATATGGTAGCCGCCGCGCCGAGCGAAGGAACGACTACGGCCGATGAGACGAGTTGGGGCCCCCTGCTATAGTGCCTAGAATATACTGGTATATTCTAGGCACTACCCCTGATATAGTGCCTAGAGTATATTCTAGGCACTACCCCTGATATAGTGCCTAGAATATACTGGTACTAGGACGGTACGATTGTTTTCCACCAAGGCTGTTTTTAGACAAAAATTGCGCTCAAACCGTCAAGAGACAGGCTTCGCAGTGAAAAGCGCAGCGCGCTATTCGGGCCTATATGCCGCCTATGCTGCCAAGGCCGCGAACGCGAAGCGAAAGCACCTTAGCTATTGGTAGCGCCGCCCCGTGGTGGCGGCGGGAAGGCATCACCGCGGCGGCCACGCGAGCGCGCGCCCTCGGCACGTTAGCCAGTATATTCTAAGCACTACCCCTGCTCTCCCCTGGTCGTGACGTCACGCTGTCACGTAGTGCGCTGGAGCGAAGGAACGACCTCCACCGACGGCAGAAAAGTGCTAGCAGTATTGCTTTCGCAATAAAAAACAGCACACAGTATAGAAATAAACAGCACGTGGCAGCACAGTAGCGGATGTCAGCTGTCAAACAGAGCACCAGTGCGCAACGCATACTCTACGCGTACTATGTAATTAGTGTACAACTGAGGCGTAGCTATTTGTAGAATGCAACTGTAGGAAGAAGGAAAAGAAAAATGTACGGGCCTGCTACTGCCTCTGTAGCTAAGCCACCACCGCTGCCTCGTACGGACAGAAGAGAAAATAAAGAAAGAGAAGAGGGAGAAAAGGACGCGTGCAGCAACAACAACCATCGTCCATCACCGAAGCAGTGGCGGGTGCAATGACGGCCTACAAGATATAAAATTCGGTGGCTGGTTAGCCCCCGCCGCAAGCGGCGTTAAACTACCGTCCCAGCCCCGTAGGGCCAGAAACAGCCACCCTTCACCACCTCCTCCTCGCCTCCTTGCACTGGGGAAATGATTGATTTATAGGAAGGGAAAAGCATGGTAAATGTCTCAGTTGTTTTCTGTGGACACCTCAACTGCGCCGTATAAATAAGGAAGAAAGAAAAAGAGGAGTGAGAGAAAGATGCCCGCCGCAACAGCCGTCGTCCACCCCCGAAGCGGTAGCGGGGGTAATGACGGCCTACAGCAGATAAAAATTCGGTGACAGGCTAGCCCGCGCCGCAAGCGGCGGGCTCTCTCAGCCCATCAGGACCAGGCCCAGACACCCCTTTCCGCTGCCTGGCAGTGCGAAGAGCGGCCGTACACTACAGCTGTTGCGTGGAGCGAAACGCGAAGGGCTCGGAGCTTGGTAACTAAGGTGGTCTGATACTGCCTCAGCGCCAGGATTCAAACCTGACCGTGGTAGCCGTGTTTCGATGGAGCCGAAAAGCCACTGAATATAGGTGTTGTGCGATTTCAGTGCTTGTTAACGGTTCCCGGCGACCGAAATTATTCCATAGCACTTCCCTGCAGTACCCAGCTGTTGTTGTGGCTGTAGGAAGAAGGAAAAGAAAATGCACGGGCATGCTACTGGCTCTGCAGATTGATTGATTTATAGGAAGGGAAAGGCGTGGTAACTGTCTCACTTATTTTCTTTGGACTGATTTAAAAAAAAAACTGATTTATTTATAGGAAGGGAAAGACGAGGTAACTCTCTCACTTGTTTTCTGTGGACACCGCAACCGCGCCGTAAGGGAAGGGAGGAAGGTGGGAGTGAAAGTGGAAAGAGAGAAAGAGGAGCCGGATTGGAGGGCTCCGGAGTAATTTCTACCACCTGGTGGCGATGTTTAACGTGCGCTGTCATCGCACAGCACACGGACGCCTCTTCGTTTCGCCTCTATGAAACGCAGCCGCCGAGGTAGGGTTCGAACCCGGGTACTCCGGCACAGTAGTCGGGCGTCTTACCACTGCACCACCCCGGCGGGGCTACTGGCTCTGTGGCTGAGCCACCTCCGCTGCCTAGCGCGGACAGAAGAGAAAATAAAGAAGAAAGAAAAAAGAAGAAGGAGTGAAAGACGCGCGTCGCAACAAAAGCCGTCGTCCACCACCGATCGCAGTGGCGGGTGCAGTGATGGCCTACAGTCCCAGCCTCATTAGGGCCAGGATCTCCCATTATGGCTCCATCTAAACGGAAAGGCATATGTGTGCTGCGCGATGTCAGTGCACGTTAAATATCCCCGTGGTGGAAAATACTCCCTATTATAGTGAACTAGATTACTCCTCTGTAGGCGCGAACGGAGGCGCACGCCAACGGTACGGCTGAAGCAAAACAGCTCGCCTCCCGCAAGGGGCGCTGCGGCACCTTTTACTAGCCCCGTAACGCTGCCTCTGTGCTGTTGAGGAAAGGCTGAGGGCAGTCGGAACGGACGCGGCATGCTTACGCAGGCTGCTTGCGGACTCGGCCTGCGTACGCGGCCTATGGACGCGGTCTGCAGACAGAGATCTATCATACTATCATAGTGAGGTAATGCTTTAACATTAATAAATCGTCTCTTTTGTGCTGCCGGTATGATTGTAATGTTGTGCAGTCCGCACTGAGTGGCACGATGTCGTAGAGGAAGACGGACTCTCAGTGCTTTGCATCGGGCTGTCGGAGCGGTTACCCGGGCGCTCCTAAGGCGTCTCTGTTCGCCGCACCTAGAGACGATGACCTCATGAAAAGGTGGAAGCGCAATCTTCGTAGGGAGTACAAACCACTGACGGAATCTTCAGCGGTCTGCGAGCGCCACTTTGAGCTATTTCAGGACTACTTGCACCTAATCTATATATATATATATATATATATATATATATATATATATATGTGTGTGTGTACAAATTAAAGAACGTTCACAGAAGGCTCACAATATATATATATATATATATATATATATATATATATATATATATATATATATATATATATATATATATATTGTAAGAATGGGGGTTTATTCAGCAGATCAACAGGACTTGATCAGCAGGACTGAGCAGATCAACGGCGAACAGAGTGGCAGCGAACACAGTCAGATCCAGCACGCGCAGCGATCACGATGCCACTGACTGGCATGTTCCTTGTGCACTTCTTCCTCTTCACAATCACCCGCGGGACGAAGAGGAGACATCCTGGCGACTTACGGCGTGAGCAAGACGGCAGGGTCGTAATAGGGTTTGAGGCGCTGGACGTGAACAACCTCGCGTCCACGCCGGCGTAGATCATGGGACGGCGTAACAGGTTCCACCACATAATTAACCGGAGAGGTGCGCTCCAGAACACGGTATGGGCCATGATATTTAGCAAGAAATTTTGAAGACAGTCCAGGGGCATTGGAAGGTATCCATAGCCACACAAGAGCGCCAGCCGAGAAGTGCGGTGTCGGGTGTTGGCTGTCATGGTTAGATTTATGGCGGTACTGGGTGTTAGCCGTGAATGCGCGGGCGATTTGTCGACAGTCTTCCGCATGCTGGGCTGCTTGAGACGCAGGTGTATACTCTGATATGTCTGGCTGATACGGGAGTATGGTGTCGATTGTAGCAGAGGGGTGACGGCCGTAGAGGAGAAAGAAAGGAGAGAAGCCAGTAGTAGATTGCGTTGCGGTATTGTATGCGTACGTGACATACGGAAGGACGAGGTCCCAGTTTGAGTGGTTTGAGGAGACGTACATAGAGAGCATGTCGCCAAGGGTACGATTGAAACGCTCAGTGAGGCCATTAGTCTGGGGATGATAGGCGGAGGTGGTTCTATGAATAATGTTGCACTTGGTGAGCAAGGCTTTCACAACGTCACTCAGGAAAACGCGTCCTCTGTCGCTGAGCAGCTCTCGAGGTGCGCCATGGCGAAGAACAAATCGCTGCAAAATGAAGGAAGCTACTTCTGACGCTGTGGCAGATGGAAGTGCGGCGGTTTCTGCATACCTCGTCAGATGATCAACGGCTACGATAGCCCAGCGGTTGCCGGCCGCAGTGTAGGGAAGCGGCCCGTACAAATCAATGCCGACGCGGTCGAAAGGACGTGGTGGGCTGGGTAACGGCAGCAACTCTCCAACAGAACGTTGAGGAGATGGCTTGCGACGTTGACAGGTGAGGCATGAGCGAACGTACTTGAGTACAAAGGTGTACATACCCCGCCAGTAGTAACGCAGCCGGAGACGAGTGTATGTCTTGAAGACGCCCGCGTGACCGGATTGTGGGTCAGCGTGGAAATAGTCACAAATTTGCGAACGTAGCTGCCGGGGAATAACTAGCAACCACTTGCGGCCATCTGCGCAGTAGTTGCGGCGGTAGAGGAGGTTATCACGAATGGCGAAGTGGGAAGCATGGCGGCGGAGAGCACGCGATGGAGAAGCAGCTGTAGGATTGGAGATAAAATCGAGGATAGATTTTATCCAAGGATCTTGCCGCTGCGCTGACGGCATGTCATTGATGTGAAGCGATGGCGGGGAATCGTCGGAAGGGGAAAGGTTCGCGACCTCAGCTGTAAGGGGGCAGCGGGAAAGTGCATCGGCGTCGTGATGTTTGCGGCCAGAGCGGTAAACAACGCGGACATCATATTCCTGAAGGCGAAGAGCCCATCTTGCCAGTCTGCCGGACGGGTCTTTCAGTGAGGAAAGCCAGCAAAGCGCATGGTGGTCCGTCACTACGTCAAAAGGGCGACCATACAGGTAAGGGCGGAATTTAGTAAGAGCCCAAATAATCGCTAAGCATTCTTTTTCAGTAACAGAGTAATTGGATTCAGCCTTCGTGAGTGTACGGCTAGCATAGGCGACCACGTATTCAGTACAACCTGATTTGCGCTGAGCGAGCACAGCGCCGAGACCAATACCACTGGCGTCTGTGTGGACCTCAGTAGGCGCTGTGGGGTCGAAGTGACGTAGGACAGGCGGTGCCGTGAGGATGTGTCGTAAAGCATTGAAGGCATCGTCGCACGCTGGTGACCACGACGAAAGGTCGGAACTGCCGGACAGAAGTTCTGTCAAGGGAGCAGCAATGGAAGCAAAATTCCTAATAAAGCGGCGAAAGTAAGAGCACAGCCCGAGGAAGCTACGTAGATCTTTGATGGAAGTCGGTTTGGGAAAGGCTGTTACGGCACGAAGTTTGGCAGGGTCTGGAGATACACCTTCTTTGGAAACAACGTGGCCGAGAATGGTGAGCTGGCGGGCGGCAAAACGACATTTTTTCAAATTCAGCTGCAGCCCGGCATCAGATAGGCAGGTCAAAACGTGCTTCAGACGGTAGAGGTGTGTGTCAAAGTCACGAGAAAAGACGACAATGTCATCGAGGTAGCAAAGGCATGTCTTCCACTTTAGGCCACGCAAAATGGTGTCCATCATCCGCTCAAATGTTGCCGGAGCATTACAAAGGCCAAACGGCATAACTGTAAATTCGTACAAGCCGTCGGGAGTTACAAAGGCAGTTTTGGGGCGATCAGCCGCTTCCAAGGGGACTTGCCAGTACCCGGAACGTAAATCTAGGGAAGAAAAGAGTTCGGCGCCTTGCAAACAATCGAGAGCGTCGTCGATGCGTGGGAGAGGATAGACGTCCTTTCGCGTAATCTTATTAAGGCGGCGATAATCGACACAGAAGCGGATAGAACCATCTTTCTTTTTTACAAGGACAACAGGTGAGGCCTCAAGGGCTGCATGAGGGCTGAATCACGCCATTCTGGATCATTAGGTCGATTTGCTCTTCAATAGCCTGGCGTTCGGTTGCAGACACACGATAGGGGCGCTGTCGTAGTGGTGCGTGGGTGCCGGTGTCGATGCGATGAGTGACTGTAGAAGTTTTACCCAAAGAACTTTGATGAGAGTCGAAGGAGGAGCGAAAGTGATGTAGTAGATTCAAAAGCTGAGTGCGCTGCCCTGGAGGAAGATCGGCATCGATGGAACGGAGGAACAAGTCTGTAGAGGGGGGAGCGGGCGCAGGTGATGGGGGGCTGAGCGCAGTCACGGCACAGTGCGGCGCGTCGTCAGGTTCCTCAGAAATCAGAAGAGATGCGATTGGCTGGATACTTCCGAGGCATTCACCATGGCGCAAAGCAGTAGGGGAGTTAAATGGGTTAGAGACCCATAACATGGAAAGGCCAGCGGAAATAGCGAGCACTGCGTAGGGCAATGGAAGGCACTTGCGGCGCACGAAAGTATGGGCTGGTGTGAAGAGGACGGTGTCATCGCTAATAGATGCACAAGCGACACGAACAAGCACTGAAGAGCAGGGAGGAAGGTCGATATCTTCGGCGACGAGGGCTTTAGCACCGGAATTTGATTGATCAGCGTCTGGTAAGGCATCGGGCACAGTCGAGAACCCAACTTCAGCTCGAGCACAATCGATAATAGCAGCATGACGCGACAGGAAATCCCAGCCTAAAATTACAGCGTGCGAGCAACTTGGCAGCACGACGAACTCAATCGTATAAAGGGAATTCTGGATAACTACTCGAGCGGTGCACGCTGCTAAAGGCTTGATATGCTGAGCGCTGGCCGTTCGCAACGAAAGTCCCGCAATTGGCGTCTTCACTTTCTTTAAAGTGCGACATAGTTTTGCATCCATTACCGAAATCGCAGCACCAGTGTCAATTAGAGCCATGACAGCAACACCCTCGACGAAAACTTCAATTAGGTTTGTCGGCGACAGATGAGGACTTGGGAAGTTCGACTGGGTCGCAGTTCTCGCCTCAGGAACTGCGGCCTCTAGTTTTCCTCATGTGAAGCGTTCTGTCGACGTCGCATCGGAGAGATAGAGCGGCGTCGCGGCGACGGTGAACGGCGGTCGGATATGGCTGAGCGGTCTTGGGAGAACTGAGGGCGGGCTGGAGGCTCAGTAGGCGCAGAATACTGAGGCGTCGGAGACCAGTATGCAGAACCATGAGTAGGTGGTGCCGACACCGGGAGACGGTTGCGGCAATAACGAGAAATGTGTCCAGCAAGCCCGCAAGTGTAACAAATTGGCCGGTTATCCGTCGTGCGCCAGGGATTACGTGGTCTTGGAGCCGGTCGCATAAACTGCGCAGGTTCTCGCGCAGGCGCAGGAGGCGGCTGAACGTAGGCAGGTGGCGGTGGAGCATATGTAGGTGGCGGTCGGGCCGTAACAGCAGCATATGTTAACGGCGCTGTAACAGGCATGGGTTGAGGGGCTGGAGGAAGAGATTCAGCTACCTGTTCTTGAATAATGTGGCGTAAACTGGGAGTTAGGTGTGAGGAAGGTTCTTGATGGCAGGATATAAGGGAGAGCTGTCGAGCAACTTCTTCCCGAATGAAGCTCTTAATTTGTGGCAGGAGCGCAGAACGTTCTCCTGCATCTGTCAGGCCAGCAAGGGACTCAGAGGGCATGGTGTTCGCGCGCGTTATGGCCCTTTGTTTCCGCAGTTCATCAAAACTTTGGCACAGTGTGACCACTTCCGCGACGGTGCGGATATCTCGAGCCGACAGCATCTGAAAGGCATCGTCATCGATGCCTTGCAGAATATGCTTGATCTTCTCGGCCTCTGACATATGTGGGTTAACGCGCTTGCACAGGTCGACGACGTCCTCGATATAGCTCGTGAAATTTTCGCCAACTTGCTGAGACCGCGTACGCAAGCGCTGTTCAGCGCGGAGTTTCCTCACAGCTGGTCGGCCGAAAACTTCAGAGAAGCTGGCTTTAAACGCGGACCATGATGGAATATCCGCTTCATGGTTTCGAAACCATAGGTTTGCTACGCCGGTGAGATAGAAAATGACGTTGCTTAACTTTGTTTCCGCGTCCCATTTGTTGTAAACGCTCACTCGTTCATAGGATGTGAGCCAGTCCTCGACATCGTGGTCGTCAGTGCCGCTGAAGATGGCGGGGTCTCGCTGGCGGAGGGAGCCGGGACAGATGATGGCAGAGCCAACTTGTACGGCTTGGTGGTTGACGTCCTCAGGCATCGCAGGAGGTGGTAATGTACGGCTGCGGAGTTCCAGGGCGAGAGGATAGATCTTGACCGGCAGCTCCACCAAATGTAAGAATGGGGGTTTATTCAGCAGATCAACAGGACTTGATCAGCAGGACTGAGCAGATCAACGGCGAACACAGTGGCAGCGAACACAGTCAGATCCAGCACGCGCAGCGATCACGATGCCACTGACTGGCATGTTCCTTGTGCACTTCTTCCTCTTCACAATATATATATATATATATATATATGAAGGAAAGAAGCCCAGTCGGCGAGGCCAAGGAAAGCGTTGGAGATGGTACTTTGTCTTCTTTTTTATTTTTTTTAATGTTTACTTGGATAATCGCAGGAATTAGTAATGTAATCTGTTTAGGGGAAAGATAATTAAGCACAAAGTAGAAGAAAAAACTACGTGCCGATGGTGGGATCCGAACGCACGGCTTCCGAATAACGCGTCCAGTGGTCTTCCAAACTGAGCTACATCGGCCGCTGTCCCCCCTGCTATATATATATATATATATATATATATATATATATATATATATATATATATATATATATATATATATATATATATATATATATATACACTGCCGCACAACTGTTCAAAGAGTGTGGGCGAAACCGGAGTAAAACCCCTACAACGTTTTTCAGGTATATCGTTTTTCATATATAATGGGGGGGGGGGGGGGGGGCTGCTACGGAGGCAGGAACAACGACCGCTCACTGCGTTAGGATGGTGCCGCGGAAACTTGTTTTGTAGCGATAGGTAGTGCTGCAACTTAAGCCACAACCACTTTGGATAACTATGTTCTCACCAAGAGGTCAACGTCAACTGATGGGTAAGTAGCATAATGTGTGAGCAGCGGCGGGTCGAGACAATGATCGCTGACGTCAACTTCGAGTATATATAGAGGCGCGCCGCCCCGTGGACTCGGAGGAAGAGCAAGGTAGCAGCCGGGCTCGTTACGGTCGCCTGTTGGCTGCATCTGATGATCCAGAGGACATTGAGCAGTGAGCTGAAGTTTTTAGAGGAGAGGAGAAGGGGCTAGAGCCAAAAGAGCGGCACTAACGCCAAATCAACGTGAGCAGCGTCGACATGTGTGCCGAAACGTGTCGCGGAAAAAGAAGACTTTCTGCTCGTTCCCGAGGACTTCAGTAAGAATCCCAAGCATGACCGCAAGTTCATTCGAGGCTTAAGGCAGAGATCTGACCTGGAATTAGCCACGACTCAACCAAGTTCACTAGAGAGTGGGGAGTTTCTATAGCCTTGGTGTTACAGAGAAAAACTGTGTAATCGAATATACAAATAGGCCAAGCTCAAACCAAGGCAGGCTGTTTATCGATCCCAGGAGCCTCTTGATAGCCATAACTAAAGGAAAACGTTCTGCTCAATAAAGAGCTTTACCATGGGTAAATATGCTTCAGCTATCGATTAACTCTAGGTTTAATCGATGCTGAGCAACAGCGAAGTTTTAATTTTAGGTTATTTGTAAAGTCACATGACCGCTGCGATGATTACAACGAAGTAATATAGAAATCTCATTAGCCTCGGGCCTTAAATTCCTGAATATATTTGGGCATTCCAAATGGCGCATATTCGGTAAACAAGCGCAAACCACAATCAGTAGGGACCTGTTTCGCCATAGCGTCGGGCGAAACCATACGAAATTATCTAGGTTTCAATATCTTTCAATGAAATTTGTGAGCTGCCTTTATTGATAGTTACAACTAGCGGTAGTTATGGGCCAACTTCGATGGCTGGCATGTATCGGGAGAGAAGTGTTCCCAGCACTCTTTGCTTTTTACTATGTCGGCAGTGTAAAGGGCTCGTTTCCGGTTCTGCGACGCTGTTGGAAGCTTTTTGTGGAAACAAAGTAGTGAATCGCGGAAGGAGAGGAGAAAAAGTGAAAGGCACTTTGCAGAGGAGGCCGAACACCGAAAGAATCCTATCGATTCCGGGTATGTGGCGCCCTCTTCCTTCCAGAGCGCTAACTGCTAGTTGCCCTGGTCACCGCCGCACACCTTTGCGGCGTCCTTCTCGCTAACACGAGAAACAGCCAGTCCTGCTCATGGTTACGAACACAGAGTAGAGAAACCGCACAAAGGAACAGAAAGGACAAAAATTAGAGTCAAAAGAAATATCACTGTTAGGTGAAAACAGTAGCAAGGTAGAAAATTGAAAATATATCTATTATCAGTCGGTCTCCGGCCAAAACGTCAGGAGAGGTATAGTGTTCTTCACGTCGTCTATTTTCTTTCAAGTATATATATATATATATATATATACTTGAAAGAAAATAGACGACTACAGACGACTATACCCACTGCAGGGCGAAGGCCTCTCCCATATTTCTCCCCTTAACCCGGTTCCGTGCTAGCCGCATCCACTTTACCCCTGCGAACTTCTTAACCTCGTTCGCCCACCTAACTTTCTGCCGCCCCCTGCTACGCTTTCCTTCCCTTGGAATCCAGTTTGTTACCCTAAGCGACCATCGGTTATCCTCTCTTCGCACTACATGTCCTGCCCATGCCCATTTCTTCTTAATTTCCACTAGAATGTCGGTAATTTGAGTTATTTCTCTAACCCACTTTGCACGCTTTCTATCTCCTACCATTTTTCGTTCCATAGCCCTCTGGGTTGTCCTCAACTTAAGTAGAACTCTCTTGGTTAGCCTCTACGTTTCAGCCCCATAGGTGAATATAGGTAAGATGCAACTGTTATATACTTTCCTCTTTAGTGATACCGGTAAGCTGCTAGTCATAGTATGTGAGTGCTTGCCAAATGCGCTCCATCCCAATCTTATTCTTCTTGTTATTTCTTTTTCATGGTCCGGATCTGCGGTTACTACCTGTCCTAAGTAGACATATTCGCCTACTACTTCCAGTACTTCGCTACCTATTGTGAACTGCTGTTCCTTTCCGAGTCTGTTGAACATTTCCTTAGTCTTCTGCATATTGATTTTCAAGCCGATCTTTCTACTTTTCACCTATATATATATATATATATATATATATATATATATATATATATATATATATATATGGAGGTGAAACGGAGTGGCGTCCGTGTGCTGTGCGATGTCAGTGCACGTTAAAGAACCCCAGGTGGTCAAAATTTCCGGAGTCCTCTACTACAACGTCTCTTATAGCCTTAGTCGCCTGGTCCTACTCCTTCGCCTCTGAAAAATAGGCTGGGCATGGGCTTCATTAATGAACATTCCCTAAGATCCCCCTTTCCTTTTCCTCGGGCCTTAAGCCCCAGGAGGGTTCTTCTTCGCGCCTTGAAGTTTCAAACCGCTCGCAGAAAACTCTGAATACGTAGGAAACCATACAAAATAAGACCAGGAGGGTTCTTCTTCGCGCCTTGAAGTTTCAAACCGCTCGCAGAAAACTCTGAATACGTAGGAAACCATAAAAAATAAGACCAGGAGGGTTCTTCTTCGCGCCTTGAAGTTTCAAACCGCTCGCAGAAAACTCTGAATACGTAGGAAACCATGAAAAATAAGACCAGGAGGGTTCTTCTTCGCGCCTTGAAGTTTCAAACCGCTCGCAGAAAACTCTGAATACGTAGGAAACCATAAAAAATAAGGGAAATCGAATATTGTAGAGAGTATAGGATACTATATTTCTTTGTCCTTTATTTTGGGAAACGCGCAAACAACTGGGCAGAGCTTCAAATATAACCTTCATCGCCTGCCTAAAGGTACACATTATTCTGGAAAACTGCTCGCATTCTTTGTCTTTAAGCATTTTGTCCTCTTATTTCTTTCTTTTTTTCGTTCCTTAATTTTTCTATTTTGTCATGTTTTGTGAGTTCAGTGTAGCGAGAAAACACACTCTTGTGTGATTCAGTAAATGTTTCACTTTGTACTAACCCTTCATCGCTAACAATAAAAAGAACTTACTGAACGAAAGCAGAGCCACCTATTTTTTTGTATAGCATGTTTTCTCTCATTTCAGGCTTAGGCTCTTGGTGCGCGACGTTATGCGTTTTCTTTGTTATACTCTTGCAAACCACAAGAGAAACGAACAAAGAGCTGGGTGCTTCTTCACGTAAGGTATATTTTGTTCGAGTATAAACAACAACGCACCGTTCATCATCAGCCTGTGTTGATGCTACTACGTGCTGCGCAGGGAATTCAACGCTTGAATAAGACGCACATGAGGACCGGGTAGATGTGTAGAAAAAACAAGGGGGTGCCATCCGTCTTGGGCTTAATTTTATAACTACCGCTTCGAGTGGCAGCACGTCCGTGGTGAGAGTGTCTTCTAGTGTCTTCTCAGCAATGAAGAAGAAATGAAATTTTGTTTTTAGGGAAAATACGCCGTGTGTACTTCCGGGTTTTAAGCTTGAGGAAAACATAGACAGCGAAAAACAAAACAAGAAGTACCAGCACCTGACTACCATCTGTCTTCGCTGCAGTTATTTGTTTCATAATCTTCCAGCCCCTTTAAGAAAAGACGTTCAGATTCTTGTAATAGCCTGCGATCAACGGTAGAGTACCCTTTACAGGCATATAAGTCCAACTGATGAGCAACGGATGATACAAAATTGCATTAACCTGGACTCAAGCTCACTCTACGCTCACGGTTAATGTAGCTGCTATACACAAGAGCTGTCGTAACGGGCGAGGGAAATTTCTAGCCTTCACGCTGGCACCGTCATCTGCTGATTACCAGCTGCTTGCCGGGCTGTATTTTTCCCGTGCTTCAACCAACTTTAGTGCTCTTGGCAGTTACAACCTTTCGTCAGTATATTTATCTTTTTGTCAAGGCTTTGCTTTGGTTTACCATTTTCGCTGTGTTAGATTCATTATTTTTTGCACGTCTTGAAGAGTGTTAAAGTGCGGAGGGAAAAGCAAAAAAAAAAAAACGCCTTTGTTCAGCGAAACACTCAAGGTATTCGGAGTACCTGGGTTTGATGTGTTGGCTCCCACGAGACATGGGCTAATACAAGCTAAGAATGAAAGTAGCTGGGATACAAAGGTCTGTGCGACGAAGTTTTGTGTCAAGAAGCTTCGACTTGCCGACACGGTATCGCGGATACGGTGATTGCTTCTGAGGGCAGAATAAGAGGAACGGTTTGCTCAATCGTTCCTTTTGTCATGCGAGTAGAATTCAGTTGAGGAATTTTTGCTCCAAACTTTCCAAGCGGCTCGCATGTCCTAGGTATTGGCTAGAACCTCACGAGGTAAAATTTCGTATCACGGGAACACAGAAATAAACATATACCCGACGAATTGCTTTTGTGTGGGCATTTGTGTAAATAATTAACTGAAAGTTCTAGCATGTTGTAATTGTCAGGACTGTCCTAAAGAATTAATTGAGTAATGCATAATCACTGTACAGCGCTATGGGTGTTCATGCGGTAATCGCACCAGAAATGCAATTCTGATATCAACAGTAATGCAATCCTGAATACAGTGCAATATCCTGATATCGGATGTCATTTTTGGCCAAGTTTGAGCGCGATCTGTGAATGTAGAAGCAATGTTTCGTCCAGAAATTTCCCTTGCCCGTTACGACAGTTCTTGGGTATAGCAACTACATTAACTGCAAGCGCAGAGTGAGCTTGAGTCCAGAATAATGCGATATTGTATCATTCGTTGCTGATCAGCTGGACTTATATGCCTGTAAAGGGTACTCTACCGTTGATCGCAGGCCATTACAAGAAGCCGAACGTCTTTCCTAAAAGGGCTGCATGATTTCCTTTTTTTGGGCGACGATTAAGCTCCACCGTTAAGCATATAACGCGATAACATTCCACATACAAATGGAGAATGCTTCACACTTTTTTATTTTTTATTTTTTTTATTTTACTTTTTACTTTATTTTTATTGATAATCTTATGCACAGATACTTAGATACTAAGTATAGTACTGGCTTTCCATTCTGAGCAGTTTGCCACCTTTGAATGCATTCTTTATTTCTTATATTACTTGATTTAATTAGGTCACATAATTTCACATTTGCATTACGTTTTTTTTAATTCGCATCACAAAGCATTGGAGTTTCATTCTGTGCATTCTGACACCTTTGAACCCCCTTTTTCATTTTTTTTTCACCTTATTTATTAATATAATTCACGAATTAATTACTTTGATTTCATATAGTGGTTATGGCCAGTTAAATAGCAATCAGTCATCAATCAATAGAACCACAAATTGCAATGATAATTTGTTTTTACGGAGCCCTCAAATATTTCCACCACTTGGTGTGGCTACTACTGCTACTACTATTTCTACTACTACCACCCCTACCACTACCATTACTACTACTACTACTACTATTACTACCACTACTACTCCCACTACCACTTCTACTACTGCTGCTACTACTACCACTACCATTATCACTACCACTACCACTAACTCTACCACTACTACTGCTACCACCACCACTACTACTACTACTAATACTACTACCACCACTACTACTACTACTACTGTTGCTACTGCTACTACTACCACTACCATCACTACTACTACTACTACTACTGCTACTACTACTACTACTACTACTACTACTACTACTACTACTACTACTACTACTACTACTATTACTACTACTAATACGCCTTCGGCATTTCAAGCGAACGAGCAGTATAAGCTATCGCTTGAAATAACGAACACAAATGACGCGGCGTTATGTGATCATCGGCTTCCGAAGCGAACATCACGTTCAGTATTTATCGTAGTTGTCTACTGTCTGCTTAAGAGAATACACGATGTCAACGAACTTTTCAACGTTATTCAAGTTCGATTTATGGATAATAAAACTAAGGAAGCAGATTTTTCTCAAGCCGCGCTGTGACGGTACACTGCGACGCACCGAAAGGCCATCTGCCAAAAACAAAAAAAAAAAAAAAAACATTTTTCCTGTGCAGGTTCATGACTGGGCTTGCGAAAGGCTGATGACTATATACCTTCAGCAACACTGCACAATTTTAATGCTACGGGGGTCTCACGTATGCTGGTTCCAAACTGCTGAACAAGCACTTGCCAACGCAAGACATGCGCTTTTTTAATTAGAGTGGTCGTAGCAAACCAACACAACCCTGACGAGCCCCTGACACGTGCTGCTCCAACAACAAGGAGTTCAGAGCTGAAAAACAATAACGGTTGTTTGAGACAATGAAAAATATAAAATGCATGCAGATGCAACGACACGTGAAATCGGCTCAGCGTGACATTTATGCAAATTTGTTTTCGAAAGTTTGGAGATGACTAATTGCTGTCTGGTGTCGACGGTTCACATTACAAGTTTGTCTTTTGAGAATTTTGTCCAGCATTTTTCGCAGAACGCTCTGTTCGCCCCTGTCTGTGCCCCGATATTTAAACTTTCTGATTCAGGCTTATACTAAAGACCATCGATTTCAAATAAGTTTGCAGAAGAAAAATTGGACCTTATCTTCTTCACGCAATGAATAGGAGGCTAACTCGAGGCCGACCTTTGTTTTGTGGTCTTCATTAGGATGGACAGCACTGTCAAGTTTTTAATTGATAGCATTTTCACTCTACAATCATTACCCACAGATTAACACAGAATATGAAAACAACTGTTGGAACTAACTGAGAGCAGAAAAGGGGCTCATATTTTGAAGCTAGCCATAAATTCGAAACCTTTGGTTACTCTCTCTGATAGGGTTTCTGGGGTTGTCATAATCCACAACATTACCAAGTTATTTGAAAGGTGCAGACACTTTTTGCTGTTTTCAATAAACAAGATAGTAGTTTTTTCAGCGTCCTTCACAGGAAATCGATGATTAAGATCACTGCGCCTGAAATATTTATTTTTACAGACATAAAAAAATTGCCTTTTGTGCACCAGGGCTCCAGCGAATGAAAGTTTACTGAATATTTAGGCCCCTTAATCATGAAAGCACAAAGAAAGCACTTAGTCCTATTCATTCTCTGCACTTTCACAACCAACTTTTTAAACCAACTCGCCTAAAGGCAACCGTTATTATCATTATTATTATTATTATTATTATTATTATTATTATTATTATTATTATTATTATTATTATTATTATTATTATTATTATTATTATTATTATTATTATTATTATTATTATTATTATTCACGCTTGCCGAAAAAACGAAAGACGTTTTATGTTTTATTACTTCAGGCGGAATTCCACTGCTTCTACTGACAGCTCGAAACAGCTTAGCAATCGCCTCGGATGAAATGTTTCTAAGTTCGACATCATATTCGTAAACCATAATGACTTTGATGATTTTTTTGTACTGTCGCTGACATTAGTCTTAAATTTCGTGCCTTGCCTTTGGTTGAATTCACAACTTTTATTTCAGTCAGACACAGTTACTTTTGGCTAGCAATCTTTTAAAGAAGCAAATTTCAAAACAACAACGTCATGAACGCTAATTAAATGGTGCGAACAGCTCTCATTACTCTTAAAAGGCTCATTCTTAAGGGTGGCGACTAGCGGCACCACTCCCTTCTTACAAAGTGATAGAATGCTCGTAATTTTAGAAGTTGAAATAAAAAAGATGAATTTTTTAAATAGATTTCTAATGAGTAATCATCATGCATTAAAAATTTGTGGCGTCAGCATGCCAGCATCATTATGCAATGTAAAGAATCACAGGGTAATGATTTCTGACGTCGAAGATAGTGATAGCGAAGATAGCAACCAGGGACGGCACCAACGTCGACGCAACGCGGCTTAACCACCAAATGGGCACATAAGAGGAGCGTTCTAAAAATAACGGAATCGTATTGACCATTTCAAAAAATCAGTAATGGATCCTGCCCAAATGATATGACCAATTAAGCCACCTAGCAGTCATTAAAGTTAATTCAAGTTTTATCTACTCAAATCTTGTTACAGTCGTTTCGGTTCCTTGTTATCTTTTCTCGTTTTTGCTGGTTACTGTATTTGCCAGTGCTCTTGAAAATCTGTCCAATAAGAATATGATGTAAAAGTGAATTCAGAGTGTATTAAAATTGTGCAGAGAATTTATTCAAAATCTAGTAGCTAACGAAATAGCTCATACTTGATAAGGATGGCTTATGCTGCGTTACGGAAAAGAAAACGCCATCGGTCGTCATTATAAAATGCTCTAATTTAGAAGCCGCAATTCAGTTGAAATAGTACGCCATCTGTGTTGGTAGAAATAAGGAGATAGTTCCAAATACAATCTCAATAAATACACACAACTGAAGTGTAGGTCAATCAGATGAGATAGGCTACCAAGCCACGGGATGATAAATGTTCATTTATACATTTTCAAGTGCACTGATTCAGAATTCATTTTTCTTATATAGAGTACACCAAGCTGCAGGATGCGGCTGGAGCAGTACGCATGGAATTATTGTTGATTTTGTTTTGCAAAAAAAACTTTCAATCTATCATTTTTCACTTATGTAGAGCTTTCATGCTCTTCGGGGTGCAATGGCTGATCATCTATCACTACTGCTGTAGACTTAACTTCTGTTTCCAAATTGGATGTCTCCGCAGTTCAAGTCAATGCTAAATAATTTCATCTTTAGGATTTACAAATGCGCAATAAGTGTTAATCTACCTGCAGTAGGCTAATTCAAACCATGATATTTCATTTTGAGTCAAGCTGAACAATATGAGCAATCACTTCTAACCGAATTAGATCACCGCAGTTGGCGGAGAGTGTCTTGACATCCAAAGGTGACATCCACATGGAACACCTTGCGATTCCTTCCTTCTTTGAGGCTTAGGTGCGTCACCGATTTAATCATCTTCTGTGCATACACGGGAAACAAATGCCACGGACAGCTAGAGAAATAACAACCAGCACATATGAAGACCGAATTTCCGCGTTATCAGGCCGTGGCAACTTGTAATTCACACGGAAAGAAAGAAGAGAACGATAGACATTCAAGAGAAGGTATGTTTCGCTTTTTGTTAAAACAAAAAAAGAAAAGTCGCTATTTGTGCACCGTTAAGCCACCTACGATCGGTTTGCTTGTAAAAAAGTTCAGCTATAATTGCGGTACAGCCTTCACGTTCGCTTTCTAGAAAGTCTGGTTCGAGAGTTCCGATGCATCTGTGACCGTGTGCCGAGCGTCAAGAGAAGGAACTAGAAATCTCAACCGAAGCCACGCACCACATCACGTCGTGTTCTTGCTTGCTTCAATGCATGCGCTATGGTAGAAAACCATAAGCGAAAACTCATTTATAAAACTTTCCCACTGCCGCAAACTTTCCTCTCAAAGTTTGGCAGCTGTAGGAGTCATTTAAGAGGACAGGAATTGGAGTGAAGGCAGGCAGCCGCTTGTGCTTGAAACTGAGCAGTATGGTTTCTCAAAACTCAGACTTTCGTTCAACGTCGGTGCTTCCATTAGAGCAACGTCTAAAGCGGTTTTCCGGTGAACGCTTAGAACGAGTCTGATGCCCTAGTGCCGAGAGATTTGTGTTCTAGACAGATCCTACTCTGCGCGCGGAGATCACGCTGACATCCGCTATCTTTCCCAAATCGATTTCATTCCAGCCAATCCCTTCCTGTAGACTTCTAGAGTTTCGCAGTATCCTTCTCCCTTAGAGTACTTTTCATACTTTTCAACTGTTGAAACACTATGATTTATCACTAAATGTCTTTATCAGCAGGCATTTTCCTGTAACCAAATTAATCCATTTTCAAAAATTAAGAGTTCTAAATATCAAGAAGAAAACTAATATCCCTTTATGTTTTCCTTCTTACCACAGAGGAGTTGCTAGCGTACAAATACCTACTGTGTACGGTAAGTATTTGTACGCTGTGTCACTACAAACGGAAAGCAACACCGCGTAAACAAAGCGCTGTAACGCAGCTCATTTCCTGGGCCCCTGGTTATACCCTCAACGCATCCCCCCTCTGTACATCGGACTTCGACGCAGACCGGACGTTATACGTTTAATGTACAATGATATAGAATGCCGCGTCACCCTCTACATATGAGTTCAATGAGGAATACGAGGCAGCTGCACCAGGTAGAGATACTCTAAAAGAACCCAGGAAGCTGGAATATGCATTGTGGGTTGATTTTCGCCCAGCAACCGCTTCACAAACGGCTTCAGCGAGATTAACTTGCGCTCGGCTTGCAAGAACGCATAAATGGGGACGTTCTGTATGAAACTGAGGATGAATAGATTTATTTTAGTGCGGCTGCTTCTCTTTCTCGGTGCTCGTACATCATTGATAGCAGTTAACCCTGAAGGTTGGCCCATGCAGAGCAGTATAAACGGTCGGCAAGTACGCGGTATATTTTTTTCCTTTAATTACGAAGTAATAGTGTATTCCGTTTGCTTCCCGGTAAGCGTATTTAAGGCATTCCAGACTGAGCGTTACTTTCCGGATAGGGCAAAGTGCTCGCTTCGGCTTAAAAAAAAAAAAAGGAAACTTTCTTGGTTCTATTGTATAGGTGTGACAACCAGGCAAACATTCGACAAAGGCTTATTAAAAGCTATACTGTATTATCTTTCCATTTTGTTGTGAAAGCAATACTACATTGTTTCGGGCCTTCAGCGTAGCGCGGCCGGTAGCCACGTCTTACCCACTTGACGCTGTGACGTCACACCCCACGTGGGCTGGCAGGATCTGCCACCTTGGGTCTCTTGTTTCACATGGGACAATTATCTCAGAATCAGCCTGCTAGGACCCTGGCATTCACGTTACCCCTATTTGGCCACTAAGATACGTTCATACGGCATGGTTAATGCGGGGCTGTATATGTGGGCTGAAGAAAAACAAAAAAAGAACGCTCGGTCACCCGCAGCTAATGTTTTCGCTCAATATTCGGTTCAGCAGCGCTGAACCCTTGTAATTTTTTTTCTTTGTACTTTCTGTACCGAAGTTTTTATTTCAGTACTCAACACGGCGCGCCTAAAATCGTACATGTACAATGTACTCAAAGGGAAAAAGGCCATGCCTACAGTAGATCCTTGTAACTTGGGCTGTCTTCGCTGTATCAGTGGTTAGGGCGCGCGAGTAGTAAACGCAAAGACGTATGCTCAATACAGGTCACGTCGGCCGCTTTTCGATAGAGGCGAACAGCAAGACGCCCGGCTACTGCGATTCGTCCTACACCGTTCTGAATGGCCACATCATATTTCAATTTGCAGATAAGATATAACTGCTGGTCAAGTTGGAGGCATTAAAATCGACGACGTTTATTCCCACGATGCAACATTCAGCCTTTTTCCGTCACCACACGCAAGTAATCATCAGGGTCCCTTGTATTACTATTTTTCTGCTTGTACGGACTGTATCGATAAACGGCGACGTTCATGTTTAGCCAGCATAAAAGCGCAGCCAGGAGCCACTGACCTTTAGAAAAGCATGAGCATTTTATGTGATATCGATCAATATCAAATAATAATGCAAATGATGTAGCGGGGGTGCAGTGTTGATTTGGTTTGGTTTGGTTTGTGGGGTTTAACGTCCCAAAGCGACTCAGGCTTTGAGAGACGCCGTAGTGGAGGACTGCGGAAATTTCGACCACCTGGGGTTCTTTAACGTGCACTGACATCGCACAGCACACGGGCACCTTGCTTTTCGCCTCCATCGAAAAGCGGCCGCCGAGGCCGGGATTCAATCCCGCGTCCTTGGGAACAGTAGTCGAGTGCCGTAACCACTGCGCCACCCTGGCGGGGTGGTGCTGTGTTGAAAATACTCGACTACTCTGCCGGAGTAGCCGAGTTCGATCCAGACCGAAGGCGGCTGCGCTTCGATGGAGGTGAAACGAAGAAGCCTCCATGTACTGTGCGATGTCAGCGCACGTTAAAGATCCCAAGGTGGTCCAATTATTCCGCAGGCCTCCACTACGACTCCTCTTCGTCTCTCTCCACTTTCACCCCCACCTTCCTCCATTCCCGTACGGCGTGGTTCTGGTCTCCAGAGAAACAAGGCCTTTTCCTTGCTGTCAACTAGTTTCTTTTTATTTAATAATACTGCCGCACCCTTCAGAAATTTAACTTATTATTAATGATGGAGAAAACTGATGAGAATGTAGAAGAACAAAACTCCACTGTTAATTTAAACAGCGCGAACAGGAAGACACAGGACAAGATAAAGGGAAACCACAGTACAAGCGCTGGCTCACAACTCAGCCTAAGTCTTTACTCTAAAGCACAGATAAAAACAAATATGACACAAACGATGCAATCACGTGAAACAACCCCTGGGTTCGCCTGCTACACAAAACGTCACTTAAAAAAAGAAATCTCTTTGCTTGAAAGAGGAAGAGAAGTCTTGCTGACACACTTATTGTCCCTTGAAATAAAATATGCTTCAAATATTTCTCTCCAACTTTTTTTTTGTGGCGATGGAAAATCCTAACCTGGTCAAACATGGCAGTACACTTCTTCCTCTCCTTCTTCATTGTTTCTCAGGAATGGCAATGTGAGACCACAAATGTTTTGGCTGAGTTGTGAGTCAGCGCTTGTACTGTGGCTTCCTTTTATCTTGTCCTGCGTCTTCCTGTTCGCGCTGTTTAAATTAGCAATGGATGTTTACCAACTCGCCCAACAAAGTATCTTGGTAGAAGAACAAGACAGCCAACGCGTCTGGTAAGATTCGAGCCAATATTATGACTGAGGACACTATCATCACCCGAACCCGTTTCGTTCGGTTAGTTTTCTTTTTAACCCATTGTCTCCATGATTGCCCTATTATTTCACATTAATCGACATCACATAATATCGTGTATGCTTCCGTGGATGTCACTAGCCGTAAGCTTCCTTTGTATGCAGATCTCATAAAAGCCTCTAATTTCCTTTCCTTTTTAGCGAAAGTTACATTACGCTACCCTTGAGCCTTTCACTGGGGCCTGAAAGAGCGCCATCTCGAACCTCTCCTTTCAAGTGGGAGGGTGACATTAGAGTCCGCCTACCGTGACATTTGATTTCACGTTACCCTATGCCACGCAGACACGTTCATAACAGGCATGAAAGTGGGTTCTGCATAGAACGCGGTGTATTTTGATGCGTTCAAAGGAACGCTGGTTGTGTTCAATTTAGCGCTCGGTCACCCGAATTTGTAAGGGCCGGATCTTCAAAATTTCGGCTAATGCATACCTCCACCCCTTTTGAATCATTAAACGTTTTTCAACACCACCACCACCGTTCAGCATCGTTGAAACCTTATAACTTTTTGTTTGCTGTTTTATGCATATTTTTATGTATATTTTATGTCGCCAATGTATATTTCTAGTATACCGCCTGTGGTAGAAGATCATATAAAGGTTTATATAGCGACAGCCCGCTGTCGCAGGCTTAGAGTCTAGGGTAGCCTCCGTTTTAGTTAAAACGATAGATTTACTACGACCTTCCGCAGATTCTTAGCATATGTTTCATATGCACGAGCATGGCCCTGGCAGGCCGTAGCTGGGAGCGGACATTACCGCTCACTGACAGGACGTGATATGGATCAATAGGCAGATGAGGCATGCTCATACGGCTTGGTTAAGCGGGGCTTTATATGCGGGGTCGTAGCCCACGCCATAGCGTCATACTCTTAAATGCAGCGCTCTTCATCTTCTTTTTTTTTTTAATAACGCTTTTGAAGCTTTTCTAGGCTAGTCAACTCCGAGTCTCCCGTGTGCTCCGTCGTTAGAAAAAGCCACAGCTGCGCATGAGCAAACCACGTGACGTCATAAGAGGAAGAAGAAGAAGATTGATGCACTGCACTATGTTTTCGAGCCGTTGGCGTGGCACCATGACACCGTATGCTGGGACAGAGAAGACGAATGACAGGTGACGAGGCGTCGGGTGCTGCTGCTCAGGCCGAAGCCATTACTGCACGGCGGAATGAAAACAAGAGGAGGCGGCGCGACGAGGAAAGTGAAGAACAGCGTGCCAAGCGGTTGGAAAAGAGACGTAGGAGTGACGCAGCAAGACGGGCGCATTTTAATGTTCAGAAGAACACTGGATGTGACGATGAGGTTAACCGTTTACGAAAAGTGGGCATTGACATTCGGATGCGTTTGCTTGGCTATGCTACTCGTGAGTTTCAGCCTCGCTTCCAAGATAATCCATTTGAAAGCGTGTATAGTGGGCCAACTACGCCAAGGAACCACAAGCTAAATAAAAGAATCGCCGAACCTTTTCACTTCTGATATCCAGGCTTAAGCAAGCTAAGCCACCATCAATATTTTTATTGCCTCAGGGCATAAAGGAATATGCCCTCTGCTTCCCTTCCTCCTCTTATATCTCTGCTTACCTGGCAAACTTCATTCCTATCGGTACATATCTACACAAATATACAAAGTTGCCTGTGGCGTCCAGGAGTTTCACAGGCATTCATGGAGAAGTTGCGTTCTTCCGCTTTGTGTAGTAAGGTTTAGCCGTGTTAAACCTTTCCTTATTATCTTTATTCTGCGCATCTGCCCTGGGTAAAGCCTGCAGGCCAAACTGCTTAGAGCACTGCGCCTTCAGAAACTTGCATTATAACGCTGTTTCTAAGAAAGCGTTCTATTCGTGTTGGCATGCATTTTCAGGTAAAAACCAATTTATCACCGCCTTTGACCTCTCTCCTGCTTATCTCCTAGAGTTCAGTAAAACATGCAGAGTACGCTGATATTTTCTGCCAACTCCGTTCGCGGGACCCGAAGATCCCTGCGGATTTATCCCAAACAACGCGGCCACGAGTATATCGCATTCTTCAGAATTTTAGCCGCCATCCTTGTCGCTTCCGCTCTAAACGAAGATCTCGAGAGAAGTGCGCAGAGATCTTGCTTACGAGATTAGTTCGCTCCGACAGAATTGTCTTTTGCTACTCTAGGTAGCAATTATTTTTATTTGGGGCAAGATATAGTTTCACGCCTTTCAGTTTAGCTTGCACTGCAGAGCTAATGTGTGGTCCTTAGAGAGCATTTAGAATGTGCGCCATTGCTGCCGTTGATCAATCAATCAGTATTGCTGCAAAACGTATTTGCCTTAAATGTTCAGACGATACATTGATCAGTTTCTCGTGATAATTCGACGTTATTTATTCAGTGCTCACACACTTTTCGGAGCAAGAAAATTACGCCGCTTTCGGGTTGGAAAACAATGAGCGTTTTCTTCTGTATTCTCCCTGTGTCTTGAAGTTGAAGTGCTACTGCCTTACACTTTAAGGTAACAGCCCACCTAACCTAAATGATTGTGGAACATTATACGTATTAGTTTTATCCAGCTTAAACTTCAGCCAGTTCGCATTCCTTTATAAAGTATGCAAGAGATGCGTTTACAAATCGTCCAAACGTATTTTATCTTAAGTTTATTTTTGCCGCTGCGCTGCGCTTTGGACATGCTTAAAATGAGTACTACTGCTCGAGATAAAATTATAAATAACAGACATTGCATTGCTGCCATCTTGACACCATAGCAAGCGGTGAAAACAAAAAGAAGAATAATAATTTATTTGTCCGCTATCTACAATAGCTGCTATAACCAACCTCTGCAAAACTGATATGGCCCTGATGAGGGAAAAATTGCGGCAAAAATAACGAAAGTCCCACCACGTCCATTGAAATTGATAGCAAAGAATGAAAACAAATTCAAGAAATATCTTATGAGATTTCGCGGGCGTAAAAAAGGAGCCCAAAAAGCCACGAATATCTCTGCCACCGACGAAAAAAACGTTAGCAATCGTCATCTTTGTGACCATGTTGTGAGAAATCGGAATGAACCTAAAATCTTCGACCAGGGTTAGTTGGTCATAATATATTGCAGTAAAAAATACATAACATATATGCTGTCTAGTTGGTAAGAATGACTGGTTGGCCACGGAACAACTCTGAAGTAATTATATCATTATATAATGGCGTTGAACCACTGGTGTTTCTACCGATAGTCATTTCGCTCTGGCTTTGTGTAGATGCATGCATAAATGTCTGTTCGTGAATGTATCCGCGCCCCTCTATTTTGCTAACGAGACATTTGATGTAATTATAAAAGCTTAGTTACAATCGCGCTACTACGGCAATGGTTTTTATGGGGGATGAGTTCTCGCCGAACAGCCAGGAGCAGCAAACAGCTATAGAGCTCTCTACTAACTTTTGGGGAGCATGAACGCTCGCAAATGGCTTCAGATTCAAGTTCGTAACTTTTTTTTATGCCTTCAGAGTTTTTGAGTCTTGCTAATGCTACATAATTTGGTTTGTGAACCTTAATTTGAAAATATCACGCCAGAAGGTATATACGAAGAGAAATGTCTGGAATGTTTCACCATTTCTCAACGAAGAGCTGCACCGAGAAGCTTGCTTCAAGCCGGGCACAGCAAGCCAGCTTTAGCGTGTCTCCGAAACACGATTCCTCATCTCCCGAAAGAGCACTTGGTATGCAAGCATGTGAATAGTGCTCCTGCTGGCACTATTTTCCTCCTTCGTGTACTGCAGGAGTTTGCGAGAGCAGGTAAAAGAGAATGAGAATCTTTTCCACGACAGCGCTCGTAAATTGCGGTTTCTTTAACTCGACCACTCAGAACAACCTGTGTGGCAGCGTGCGAGTTGTGCTCCGGCGTCGCCTGCGCTGTTACGGCTCTCAAACGTGATTATAAACGGGCGCATTTCTTTTCGAATTACAAACGTATGCACGAACATGTGAAATCAGCGGCTGCGTCTTTCTCCATCTATGTGAGCATGGCTTCGGGAGTCTGGATTGGAAGTGACAGACCATGTGGCAGCATGTTTTTGACCAGTGTGGAGACTGAACGAAACACTCCCAGCCATATGCACCTGGAATCTGGCACTTTGATAAGTGCCATTAAAAGCAGCTACCACCTAAGGAGGCCTAGACTACCCCGTAAATACCGTGTATATGCCACGCCTTGTGACCGGTAGAATTTATTCACGAAGCTTAAAACGTGCTGCATCGCCTGCTACCTCTCTATTAGCCTCCGTTCACTTTTGGTAAGATCGGGACTGCAATTTATGTGTCCGTTGTGTTGGCTAAGGCGGGTTTTGACCAGGCTTCACGGAGGAAGTAAACAAGCCCCAGCTTTTGGGAGCCCATGAAGTACATGAGGACCTACGAATCACTACCATCAGTAGATGAACAGTTCAGACGTAGCCAGCTTTGTAACCTGAAGGTTGAATTTTCTTCGCTACTTTTATGTAAACGTCTAGTTTCTTTACTGCTGTTGGTACTTGTTAGAAAGCTAATTGCTCTCTTTTTCGTTGCGTCGTTCGTCTATCGCTTGTCTTTCTGTCGCGTGTCCTCAGCAAAATCCCGAGTATTTGATGAAGCGACGTGGTAGAAAAGAAGTCTGACTTTAATGTTTGATGGTAATTTTTGTGGTGTAAAGCGAGGACATCCAAACGCCGATCACGTGACACCAACAACAGTTCTCATAGTATTGTACATCTCTCTCGAAAGCAGACCATTAAAACAGTTAATTGCTTGAAGTATCGGCGAACTTTTTCATGTGGTATTTCTGGCCTGTGCGTCTCTTTAAGAGACTCTACTGGCTTGCTCTTCGGGAAGTCCGGATTAAAGTAAGGCTAGCAATCTCGACTAAAATTAACTGAGTAGAAGGATTTGATGGTTAATGCTTTCAGTCTGCCCTCGTTGGTGTGTCGAGCCAAGAGAGCAATGACGACTGCCTCTAAATGGAACGTGCGCAACTCAACAAACCGCTGAAAAAAAAAGTTGTAATATCGAGAGGCAGTAAAAGAGTTGTTCTAATGAAAGAATTCATGTAAAATGTTTATCAACTAACAAATTATAGGATAACAATTAGACTTGCAGTGTATCTGTCATTCGCATCACTTAATTGGGTTTTATTGGTAGTGAAATAATGGCTACCAAGGGAAAAGAAACATCTCGCAGATCCAAATAAGATAAGCTAGTCGTTACAGCAAACGAGGCTTCGGAGAGGTCAAGACGGAGTAACTGCATAATACGTGCACACGTATTGTCACTGAGTGATGTGGGCTCTTCTACTGAGGGGCCTGATCTTACAAGGCATTAAAACAAAATCTACGAAATTTGTCGAATTTGCATTTCCTGCTGTGCATTTGCCGTCTTTATGCATTTTTTATACGTCCAGTAATTGTGCAGGGTGAGCAAAGGAGCAGCAATTTTGATATGTTGATAAAGAAAAAAGCGTGGTACTGGCTTTTTATGGACGCTTAAGTTGCAGCGGGAATAGAACTATGAAGCATCTGGTCTTAACATGCACTTACATAGCACAACGTGGTTAAGAATTTCATTTTTTTAATTACTTCGAACATCTGAATGTGATCGCTATAGCAGAGTTTCGAACTTTTGTGTTTTTTCAGCTTGTGTTTAGAAACCGAAAGCTATATTCACTAAGCCAACGCAACGTGATGTATTGTGGAAAGCTTCCAGCCCCACGGAGGAGTAAAAGTATGCTATTTCACGTCTTTTCTTTATTCCGTAAGAAAACTCTACCTGATCCTCGCCAAGCTCCTAGGGTTAGATATTTTATCATTTATAATAATTATTTGCCTCCTAGCTTGGTACCATGCATGTTATTGGTCATAAAAAATGCAGTGAATCCTTTACTATCTGGCTGAAATTGAGTGCATTCATCAAGTGCGCTGCGAAATACCAAAGACTCGACAGTAATTTCAGGAGAATGATTCAGCGAGGCCATTCATTTAAAACTTGAACGCGCTTCAGCTCAGACGCCTCTAGAAGTAGACTTAATGCTAAATATGACAAACATAATTAATATTCTCTGTATCCAATACCTAGGGGCAAGGAATTCATCACAATCACTCAAATTGGAACGTTAACCTCCGACCAGGTTTTAAGGGCGCTCGATTAATTGCGCTCTCTAGGATTGAAAGAGAATTATCAATCCCTTTGAATCATTTATCCTGAAAATAAGAATGAAATGGTCGGGGCACTATATGTATCCGCGAAATATTTAGTCCGAGTGGAACTCAGCACTGCGTGCTAAACCACCTTGCGCATTTTCTTGACTGTTGGACTTAACGTCATACATGATTGCCGGCTCAAAGTTTCGTGACAGCTGGAGCGGAAAACTCTGCTTTCAATTTACTTTTTGAAAACGTTCTAACATTGCGAAAGGGGTGCGAAAAATATAATATAATATTTCACTTTTCGAAGAGGCATTTATTATTTTGGAATTGACATTTTCTTTTATTAAAGAGGACAAATATGTTCTTGTTTCACTTTCGGCAGATATGTTATATTATGCGGATTAAATTGCATCTGAAAGTGCCTCCTATTCAAATATACCTTTCATTTCCTCAGCTCTGGGTGGTTGTTGTTGTGGCTGTAGGAAGAAAGGAAAAGAAAATGCGCGGGCCTGCTACTCTACTGGCTCTGTAGCTGAGCCACCTCCGCTGCCTCGTGCGGACAGAAGAGACAGCTGTCGTCCACCACCACGGTGGCGGGTGCAATGACGGCCTAAAACAGATAAAAATCAGTGGCAATATAGCCCACCCCGCCTCAAGAGGCGGTGACCTACTTGCCCCAGCCCCATCAGGGGAGAGGACGGATCGTACATTTGAATTCCTCGAGTATGTGAATTAGCATATTCCAAATGTAATGACACAGAAAAACATTTTCGTCGTGTGATTCTCATACTAATATCAATACGACAAATACACAAATGAGCACAAAGCGAAGACATTTTCGCCAGTACAGCGCCTTCTACCAGTTTTTCTTGCTTAAAGGCTGGAGCAATACTGTTTCTCCTTTCCATGTAATGTCATGGGATTCTTTCAAAACCTATGTTCAAAACATGTCTTTCAAAACAGAAAGAACTAATTCCGTTGCTGTTTCTTAACAGGTAAGGTTTACCCTTCTCATATTTGTTCGTTTTCTTGCTTTTCTTGCGTGTTTTTGCTGCGATTGCGTGATGGCGTAATGGACATATTTTCCTGAGCCTTGCATTGAGCGTTCCATTCCGGCACTTCCGGTGTATTTCGGCAGCGGAAAAATATTGATAATTCGCCCTGCTTACGAAAATACAAATGCGGTGCGTCACTAAAACAATGATTTCAAATGTCTACTGTTATGATCTGCGCATGTTGCTATACATGTTGCGGAATTTGCGAGTTATATCGGCATGTTCAAAACATTGGCAATTTGGCGGATATGAATATGGACTTGCCGTTGCAACTGCGACTCCCCAATCACCACAGCGAACTATGATGCTGTACTATTAATCAATCATACTGCATCGGACTTCCTGTTCGTTATTCCCAATATCGGGCTTATGAAATTTCTATATGCAGTCATGTCACTTGACGCTTTGCATGACAGCGTTGTCGACATTGTAATTGTACTAGTGGTGGAGGGCAGTGTATGATCCTGACTGCATTCCGTGTACGCGGAACTTTGGCTCGTGCAAGGTTTTCTATTCAGTACAGTTGTCAGACATTTCAGCTGTAACCTGCGCTTCCCTTATTTTCTCCTTACCAGCCGTTACGGTTGGCTGCCTGTAAAGGGTACTTCGCCGCATACATAGTGTGAAGGTAAGGAAGCCAACATTGAGCGGATCCCACAAGCTCAGTAATGCCTGTATGTGGTATAAAAACGATTGCGGTGTAGATTTGAATTTCGCGATCAAAAAAATAAATATACAAGAAAGAACTTAAAACTGATTGACGTATCCTAACCGCCCTTGCAAGTAGCAATTAATTCAGTCAAATAGCTAGTTGCTTCACCTGAACGCTTTGCTAGCGCTCCGTGTAGCTTCTTACATTAGTTCGTGAATTTTTCATTGAAAGATGCGTCAGAAGTGACATGTGACTAGGGTGGAAATCTGACAAATCGGGTCAGGCAAAAACATCTACAGGAGCATGCCGAATTCACTGATATAAATTTGCCTTTTGCCGAAAAAGGTACGTATTCTTAGACATGGAAATCGCTGCTAACACTACGTACAGTAGTGCAGCACTGAGTAAAAGGGGAATAAATCCAGAAGTGTAGGGTGTAGTCAAAAGGGAACCGCTGCATCTAGCAGCACAGGAGTAAGTGGATATTTTGAGTTATTGTACTACTGTCGAACGTCGTCTAATTTTAATTATAAGCATGGCTACTTCTCCTTAGCATTGTCTACGTCTCTTTTAGAGTTCTTTGTTGTTAACGAAAAATCAGGAACCGCAGTTCGTTTGAGCAGTGTGATTCGAAAAACAAAACATGTAGCCCTTCATCTTGTGCGCTTGCACAGAATGAGGATAACAACAAAAAGTCGCTAAATTAAAAAATAAAGTGAAAAAATAATTTTAGAACGTTCTTGCGAAAATGAAGACTCATGGAAGTAAAAGAATAAAGTAAGAAACTTCGGTCCCTCCTCAGGAAACCGCGCAATCAGTCTTTTACTTCTAAAGACAAAAAAAAAATATCATCGAACGCTGAATGTCCCCTTTATTTTATTCTGTATTTTCCTTCTTGGAAATAAACAACACAAGAATTATTGCGTAGAGAACTGTCGTATGACGCTTGCAAAGAGGTTGGGGAATGTGTGCTGTGGCAAGCGTTACTCTGGGAGTGTGTTTTCTCTTGAGATCACGCACAAAAAGAGATGTCTGTACCTCCTATTAACCTATAATTTTAAAATGCAATAAATCTTTCGGTTCAAGGCTGCATTTCCAGTTACGGAAATAAGTGAATAAGCTAACGCCAAAAATAAGTAAATCGTGTCCACGTGAAGATTCGGACCACCATGGTTTCATGTCCCGCTCTGGCACGCTAACCACTACCCTACGCTGACTTCCTGAGAAATAGTTCATAACTCGCCTTATCTAGCTTGAGGGCGTGCCGCAGGGCATTCAAGGAGAGAAAGGCGGAGCTAGGAAGGAGTAGAAGAATGTCACCGGTGGCACGGAAGGGGTCACTTCCGGAGCGAAATGCCAATACTGGCGCCAATACAACGTTCTGGAAACCGCGGCAATGCACTGGCTCGCCTTGTATGCTCGTCACGTGGCCTCAGAGCTTCCTTTCACATCGCTATGGATGACGACGCAGCGGGCCTTATCGGAAGAGGCAAGAGCGTATCGAAACGCCGCATCGTACCGACGTCGGGAGCAGATCTGGTAGATATGTCCTAGAGGGATCGAAGTGTGAGCATAGAGTGGGAACAAAAGATACAATAAGTTTAACGAAACGACAACTAGGCTTTCGCCGTAACATTATCAGAAAGTTCGCAGCAGCTATCCTTTTTTTAATGTTGCTTTCTGTTAACTCAGTATGTACAATATTTGAGCACTCGAGCACTGCGTAGCAATACAAAGGCGAACTTTGATAACGGTATCATTTCCTTATTTGAACGCACTGCTACATATATATTGTTTAGAGCCCATGCAACATGGATATGTATGCTACAGTCAGGACCGACAGACAGTGCAAATATCAGCGCTAAAGAGAAAGTAGATGATGTTGAAAGTTAAAGAGAAGCGCTAAAAACAGAGTGGATATTGCCGCGAAACGTTCAAAACAGTATTTGTTGTTTTTTTTTACAGCCGCCGGCATACAGGCTTATCACTCTGATTCTGGACCGCGTATCAGTTCCGTAATCTTTGTTTGTTACTGCTCGATGTCGCGAATCACACCTTTATCAGTTTTGTTGTAGCGCAAGACGCACCGAGATCTGTCTCGAAGGTTCCGGCCACTCGCGTGTCTTTCCACAATGTTCCAGCCCGTGCTGGTAGCTGCTTCGACGTTATCTAGATTGTTCTGTGCAGCCTTTAAATTGAGCGTTGCCGAGTGTGACGGGTATTCTTTGTTCGACGATCGACGAGCGCGTTTGCTTCTATCGCCGCCGCCGAGTTGCTTAGTTCGTTTGCGGGCGCAAGTCAGCCCAAATAAAGAGTTTCTTTACTGCAATTATCGACCCCTTCATTTGTGTCGTTGACCTCGTCACCACTACGTGACATCTGGTGGAGGTGCTGCCTTTGATCCTTCAAGCGAAGACCCAAGCCGTGTTCCTGACGCCCTGGAAGACCAGCCTACAGGTCACCGAGCCAGCCGCCGACTTCAAGGCCTACAACCCGAACACGGTCTGCTGCCTGACCCCATTCGATCTCGGAAGGCATCGACGCTGACAATGGCCCAGCCTACAGCACCGGTTGTTTTCGTCCAACCCCGTGAGCCCCCCTGCTTCCATGGACTACCAGATGAAGATGCGGGAGATTGGATGGACCTTTTCGACCGTGTGGCAGATTTCAACGGCTGGAACGACGCTGCGAACCTCAGGCAGGTCTACTTTGTTCTTCAAGAACATGCCCGAATTTGGTTTGAAAATCACGAGACTTCTTTCAAGGATTGGGAGACATTCAAAGCACAGTTCTTGACGGCCTTTACAAGTTCTGTCCGAAAAGAAAGAGCTCAGGCCCTCCTCCAATCAAGAATTCAACTATCAAACGAGCCCGTCCTGGTCTATGTAGAGGAGATGAAACGCCTGTTTCGCCGCGCCGACCCTAGCATGACCGAAGGTGAGAGAGTGAAATTTCTAATGCGAGGAGTTAAAGAGTCGCTTTTTGCGGGGCTTGTCCGGAACCCGCCAAAAACTGTGGAAGAATTTGAACGTGAAGCATCGACCATCGAGAAGACGTTGGACACCCGGATGCGCCACTTCGAGCGACCACTTCAACCAGACTACTCATGCCACTACCCCAGCGCATCTGCAAGCAGAGAGAACCTTCGGGACATAATCCGGGAAATCGTGCGAGAGGAGCTCCGCCGAATGCTGCCATCATCGCAACAACCCCAGGTGGCGACGTTCGCGGACGTCGTCCGTGAAGAAGTTCAGCAGGCGCTGGGCGTTCCTCAAGCGACGGCTGCGACTGTTCCAGCTCAAGAGGCAACAGCAATGAACTACGCTGGTGCATTACGTCGCCCTCCGCCCCGACGTGATGACTTACCGAGCCCTCGCCGCTACCGTGCTGTTCCTGAAAGCCGCCCCTTGGCCCCCGCCCGCCAAGCCTACCAACGACCAACAAGCCCCAGGAAGTGCGACGCATGGAGGACAGCGAACAATCGGCCATTATGCTTCCACTGCGGTGAGGCCGTCCACATTCTGCGGCGCTGCCCGTACCGACGAATCGGTCTCCGCGGATTTGCAGTCGACGCTCCACGACCACGCCCAGGTGAACGACCGCAAGAAATCGACAACTATCTGCGTAGCGGTGAGATTGCGCCACCAAGCCGTCGATTCAGGTCTCCATCGCCGTACAGGGCCCGCTTTGCGTCGCCAGGACGTAACTATGATGATAGTGTGCGCGGAAGGTCCCCAAGCCCCCGTAGGGGAAACTAAAGGCAGCAACCTTTGGAGGTGAGGTTTCTCAAGGGCGAAAAGACGAAGATCCTCCGACGCCGACGACCACTAACGACGACGCAGCCGTTTCACCGCCGCTCCACACGACGTCATCGACGACAACACGACCAAAGTGCAAGCAGACACCGCCGCCCAGCGAAGTAACAACGGTATGCCCCGGCCATGACCTGAAGAAACGACGGAGCCGAGATCGGACACTAAGGCTCACGTGCAATGCGAGGACGCGAACAAGTGACCTTGAAGTTGATATCGACGGTCGCAGAGTCACTGCCCTAGTAGACACCGGAGCTGACTATTCAGTCATTAGTGGACCGTTAGCCTCTCAGCTCAGAAAAGTTACCACCGCTTGGGATGGCCCGGTGATTCGCACAGCAGGTGGCAACCTGATTACTCCATCGGGACGATGCACTGCAAGAATAACCGTAAATGAGCGTACTTAACCCACCAGCTTTGTGGTCTTGCAGCAGTGCTCCCGCGACGTGATTTTAGGCATGGACTTCCTAAATGAACATAGGGCTATCATCGACCTGCTATCCAAGCTCATCAAGCTCTCGGCAGACAAAGCCATTCCTGCTACGACGACGTCGATGCAACACATCCCTCTAAACGTTCTCGACGAAGAATTGAACGTCCCGCCCCGATCAAGTATCGCAGTCTGCGTAGGTAGCGTCAACATCGAAACCGCTGAAGGCATCGTCGAAGGAAATATCCAATTGCTCTTAGAACGAGGTGTAGGCATCGCAAGAGGCATCACAAAATTCCGGAGAGGTCAAGCTCAGGTTCTGGTAACAAACTTCACTGAAGAATACCGGCACCTCAACAAGGGCACGACGATCGCCTTTTTCGACGAATTAGCGGACCTCAAAGATGTATTCACCCTCCACGACCAAACGCTGGAAGACGCACCGAACCTATTCCGTCAGCCCACATTTGACATCAACCCGGCATTGACCCACAACAGGAAAGACCAGATTCTCAGTCTGCTTCGAAGCTACGGGGAGTGCTTCTCATCGTTATCGAAGGTACGACAAACACCACTGGCTAAGCATCGCATAATAACGGACGAACACGCCCGACCTCTGCGCCAAAGCCCTTATCGTGTATCGCCGCGAGAACGCCAGGCCATTCGCGATCAAGTTGAGGAAATGCTGCGTGATGACGTAATCCAGACATCGAACAGCCCCTGGGCGGCACCAGTCGTTTTGGTCAAGAAGAAAGACAGCACACTTCGCTTCTGCGTTGATTACCGCCGCTTGAATAGCATAACGAAGAAGGATGTCTACCCGCTTCCCCGCATCGACGACGCTCTCGACCGGCTCTGCAATGCAAGGTAGTTCTCATCGATGGACTTGAAGAGCGGATATTAGCAAATTGAGGTCGACGAAAGAGATCGCGAGAAAACCGCATTCATCACACCGGACGGCCTTTATGAATTTAAGGTGATGCCATTTGGCCTCTGCTCCGCACCAGCCACGTTTCAACAAGTAATGGACACAGTCCTGGCAGGCTTGAAGTGGCAAATTTGTTTGGTATATTTGGACGACATTGTTGTCTTCTCGTCAAACTTTGAAGGTCACCTAAAACGGCTACAGACAGTGCTGGAAGCCATCAAGTCATCGGGGCTAACGCTAAAAGCAGAGAAGTGTCACTTCGCCTACGAAGAACTCCGATTCCTAGGTCACATCGTTAGCAAGGACGGTATTCGCCCAGACGCGGAGAAAACAGCTGCAATCGCACAATTCCCACCGCCTGCCGACAAGAAAGCTGTGCGCCGATTCCTTGGGCTGTGCGCTTATTATCGACGATTTGTCAGAAACTTTTCGCGGATCGCCGAACCGTTGACGCAGCTTACAAAGGCTGACGTACCTTTTAAATGGGAAGCGCCGCAAGGAGAAGCCTTTGACGAACTTAAGCGCCGCCTGCAATGCCCTCCTGTACTTGGCCACTTTGATGAAAACGCCGAGACCGAAATTCACACCGACGCGACCAGTGTAGGCCTAGGAGCCATTCTTGTCCAGAAGACTGCCAGACAGGAAACAGTAATCGCCTGCGCTAGCAGGTCTCTCACAAAAGCCGAAGTCAATTACTCGACGACCGAGAAGGAGTGCCTTGCGATCATCTGGGCTACTTCTAAGTTTCGTCCATACCTATACGGCCGACCATTCAAGGTGGTAAGCGACCATCACGCGCTCTGCTGGCAGGCTAATTTGAAAGATCCTTCCGGCCGCCTTGCCAGATGGAGCCTACGACTTCAAGAATTTGACATGACTGTAGTCTATAAGTCGGGCCGGAAGCATTCCGACGCAGACTGCTTATCCCGCGCTCCCGTCGATTCTCCCCCGAAGGACGATGACGCCTTTTTGGGACCGGTAAGCGCCAGCAGTTTCGCAGAACAACAGCGATCAGACCCTAAGCTGAAAGCGCTAGCCGATTACTTGGAAGGAAAGACCGCTTCCCCTCCTGGTGTGTTCAGGCGACGTTTATCATCCTTCAAGTTAAACAATGGCCTCCTCGTGAAGAAGAACTTCGCACCCAACAAGACCGCGCAGCTTCTCGTAGTGCCTAAAACCCTTCGGCAAGAAATTCTGCAGGCGTTGCACGATGAGCCGACTGCAGGCCACCTCGGATTTGCGCGCACGTTGCGTCGAATCTAGGAGAAGTATTACTGGCCGCGACTGCCTGCCGAAGTTTTCCACTACGTGAAGACGTGTCGTGAGTGCCAACGACGCAAGACGCCGCCGATCAGACCAGCAGGACTACTAAACCCGATTCCGCCCCCAATCCAGCCCTTTCAACAAATTGGGATGGATCTCCTCGGCACCTTTCCATCTTCGTCTATGTGTAACATGTGGATCATCGTGGCCACTGACTACCTTACCCGTTACTCCGAAGCAAGAGCACTACCAAATGGTACCGCGGCAGAAGTCGCCAAATTTTTTGTCGGACAAATTCTCTTGCGACACGGCGCCCCAGATGTGCTCATCACGGACAGAGGAATGGCGTTTACGGCAGAGTTGACGCAAGCCATCCTGGAATACAGTCACACAAGCCATCGACGAACAACTGCGTACCACCCCCAGACCAATGGCCTTACGGAGCGCCTGAACAAAACGATCGCTGACATGATCGCTATGTACGTCGACGCTGAACACAAGACGTGGGACGCCATCTTGCCGTACGTGATCTTCGCGTATAACACGGCAGTCCAGGAGACGACCAGAGCGACTCCGTTCAAGCTTGTGTACGGTAGGGAGCCCACGACGACGCTCGACGCAATGCTACCGCACGTAACCAACGAGGACAACCTTGACGTCGCCGCCTACCTGCAGCGTGCAGAGGAAGCCCGACGACTCGCACGGCTGCGTATTAAGGACTAACAGCGCACCGACAGCGGACGATACAATTTACGACGACGCCACGCAGAGTACAATCCAGGAGACCAAGTGTGGGTTTGGACAGCAATTCGCCGTCGCGGATTAAGCGAAAAATTGTTGCGTCGAAACTTTGGGCCGTACAAAATCCTTCGCCGCGTCGGACCACTGGACTATGAAGTCATTCCCGACGGAACGTCAGCGTCACAACGGCGACGCGCACGCCCAGAAATTGTACATGTTGTGCGACTGAAGCCATATTACGCGCGTTAAAGAATCTGTGGTGTTTAAACTTTGCAGTGTTTATGTTTAAGTTTCTTTGTTGTGGAACATCGAGGCGATGTTTTTTTTAAGGGGGAGTAATGCCGCGAAACGTTCAAAACCGTATTTGTTGTTTTTTTTTACAGCCGCCGGCATACAGGCTTATCACTCTGATTCTGGACCGCGTATCAGTTCCGTAATCTTTGTTTGTTACTGCTCGATGTCGCGAGTCACACCTTTATCAGTTTTGTTGTAGCGCAAGACGCACCGAGATCTGTCTCGAAGGTTCCGGCCACTCGCGTGTCTTTCCACAATGTTCCAGCCCGTGCTGGTAGCTGCTTGCGACGTTATCTAGATTGTTCTGTGCAGCCTTTAAATTGAGCGTTGCCGAGTGTGACGGGTATTCTTTGTTCGACGATCGACGAGCGCGTTTGTTTCTATCGCCGCCGCCGAGTTGCTTAGTTCTTTTGCGGGCGCAAGTCAGCCCAAATAAAGAGTTTCTTTAGTGCAATTATCGACCCCTTCATTTGTGTCGTTGACCTCGTCACCACTACGTGACAATATTGCACAGTGTCTTGTGCAGTAGTAAAATAGGAAAGATATTTCTTAAGTACGTGTTGACACACCTCAAGAGTTCAGTAACGCTGCTGGTGGCACTTATACCTCAAAATATAAATAGCTTGTTAGCCCTTGCGTTAGTATTCAGTGCGCCTGTAAACAGAAGAACTTAAGTGGCAGTTTGTTTTAAAAAAAGATACCAAATGTGGTCGCAGCTTGATAGACAATGACTCTCACCATCACTTAAGATGCAGCTTGTTGAACTAAAACAAATTCCGCTAAATATTGCGCTTACTCGTGGTGTGTTGGTTTCCACCTACACAAGGCATAACGCTATGCTAGTGACGGTTTATCGCGATATACTTTTGTAGAGATGACAGGGTTTATTCAAAATATCGTGTGTTAGCATTTTGTATTTTATTTTGGTCTAGTTGCTTCAACAATAAGCAATTAATTGTGTCGGGTATATTACTGCCTTTTGTAATTAACAGTTTTGTGATGTTTTGCCGCGCTACACCTCCCTGATCTTAGGGTTCCCGTGCATTTGCGAGCGTTCCTCATGATGGTGCGTAATTGAGTAAATTTCAAATCCAAAATAACTGCAATTGTTCATGAAATGCGGATTTAAATTTTTTTTTTTTTTTTGCAAAGCGGTAAAAGAGCAAAACAAATGCATTGATATTTATACTTTCCTTGTTCTTGGACAGTTGGTTTCCTACTTTTTTTACCGTAGACAAGTCCGTGTCACCTAGATTTCTGTATGCAAGAAGAAGGGCAAATGTACCTCCCAGACGTAAATGTGACGTACAGCTCTGGTCTCCCCTTCTCTCCCCTCCTTCCATGACAGTAAATCCTGGCTCCGTGAACCGAGTTCAGCACGAACAGTAATATAAGTGCGCAACAAAGACGTGACAAAGAGGAGAAGTGGACAACGACGGCACAGATGTTCAACTTGTGGCGAACTTGTTCGGTTTACCTTAACTCTGGCTTCTTCTAAAAACTTAACCCTTGGCTCTCCTCAATTTTTTTTTTTCTAACGCAATCACCCGGCTTATTTTGGGGCGAACTGGTCTGGACAGAGAAACCTTCGCGAGACGGAAAATAGGAGTGCATATATTTCTTTTCGACGTTTCTTTGCTTTAAGCCGTTTATTTTATCTCAATTCCATCAGACCGAACAAATTTCACATACTTTTCGTTTTCTTTTTCTATATGAAATTTGTTGACACAAAGTAAGTTTACATGTTGTTCCCACCCTGCAGCGCTGAGCGTAACGTTACGACTTTCCTTTTTGAAGACAAATTGAAAACGTTCTTCCCCGCTCCTTGTATTTCGAATTCAGAAAACCAGAAATGTCTCGTCATGTTGGTTTATATTTTTTCCATAGTTTTTTCTTCCAGTCTCTCTTTCTTACGAAGGAACGGAGTTAGCAAGTGGTTCAGTGTGACACGTAGCAAGGAATTAGGAATAACTCGAGTTACTGACATGCTAGTACAAATCAAGAAGAAATGGGCATGGGCAAGACATGTAGTGCGAAGAGAGGATAACCGATGGTCGCTTAGGGTAACAAACTGGATTCCAAGGGAAGGAAAGCGTAGCAGGGGGCGGCAGAAAGTTTGGTGGGCGGATGAGGGTAAGAAGTTCGCAGGGGTCAAGTGGATGCAGCTAGCACAGAACCGGGTTAATTGGAGAAATATGGGAAAGGCCTTCGCGCTGTAGTGAGTATAGTCAGGCTGACGATGATGATAATAATGAAGCATCTAATCACTTAACTGGTAACATTACTCGACAATCAAATCTATTAGTACGCAGTTAATGGTCACATTTTATCTCCCCCTACTTTTATTTCATCAATTATCAAGACCTCTCTGATTCCGCCTTTCTCTACCAAATTTCCTTTCCTACCCACAGTAGCATGTCTCCTTTTCTCTAAAGTGTTATCTCTCTCTCCCCGCAATAAGCTCCTTAAATATACCTCATCGCAGATAAAGTGATTGATTAAACGGTGAAATACAAGAACATAACTAAACTTGAAGGCGCACAAGTAGTACATTGTTCCCAGGCGTTAGCTCTACGATGTCTTCACCCTGTTTGAAGCTGAAGAACAGAAAAAGAAACGCTTTCAGACAATCGGTACACGTAAGTTCTGCCGCTTTTTTCCTCGCAAGTTCCCCCGAAGAAATGCACAGCCGCACCCTCCTTTTATGTGCGATTTCACAAGACCGCACCCCCGAAGGCCAGTGAGTCGTTATCCTAATTGCTTCCGCGCAGGCAGGAGGTACACAATGGGACAATGGAGCGTCCAGGCGGCGCCAGTAGGTCACGAGACTGCCATGAATAGCGCGAGTTCCCAAAATACAATGTGCTCTTGGCACCTTCGTTCGCTTGTGCTCAACCGTAGCAGGCATTCGAATCATTGGTGCGTGTAAAAGGCTCGACCTGATGTGCGGAGTGGAAGTAGCGCAAACTTCGTCTTTATTGTAATCAACGAGGCATGTTTTCTGTTTGTCCCACCAGTGAAAATACATTCCTAAATTTTGCCCGCATTCATCGATCAAACTGAATTGCGACAACACCTTTTTCCGGATTCCAGAGACTAGGTAACATCACAGTTAACCTCAAAACGGTTATCACTGAGCCCGTTTCGGTGCAGATGTCGTGACTTTGATACATACAATAAAAAGCTGCGCAGTAAGACACGGACGAAGGAAAGGCAGGACGCACTGCAGTTATTGTTCTGACGAGGCCTGTATAAGCTGCTTGTGTGACCTGGTATTTTACACCATTTTTCTTTGTCGCAGCCTGTGGACGGCGTTTTGATGTACTATGGGTATTGTCTTGCATCACTGTGTTGTATTCGTGCATTACCATTTGATGGTAGTTCTGATAATCCGTTAGACTGGAAGCCCTAGTTAAGTTTATCATCTCTGCAGCAGAATTTGCTATTTCGTGTTGATTTAGAGCACGTCACTTCTTCGCCAGCTGTTTTTTTTTTTTTGTGTGTGTGATTAGAGAGTAGCGGAGATCGCGTATATATGTCTTGGTTTTCTTCACCACGAAATAAAGTTCTTAGTCTGCGTTTGTGTGCGTCCTGCCTTTCCTTCGTCCGTGTCTTATTATCGCAGCTTTTTATTGCATTGAACTATGAACCAACTAGGCCAACAAATTTTACTAGTGACTTTGAGTACGCGCTAGTTATGAACGAACTGCCACCTTTTGTGAACTGGTCTTAGTACAGATGTTTCAAGACAAATAGGAATACAGGAAGCTTAATCCACAACTACGAGGGGGCAGACTTCAATATATGGGTTATGGACAACACTTCGAGCCGAAGCCCGAAGAGCTTTTGAATAAAAACAGGCTCCGTGGTCGTTTAAAGATTGTTGAAAGCCCCATTCTTTGCCAAATTTCTTGCAGCATGGTAAGTCCACAAAATTAAAAGAAAAATCTCCTTCGTTACAGAAATAATGCGCTACACTGGGGAGGCTAAGGCCGCGAAAACACACAGCATCTGAACCCTTCTAGGCAACGGATATTGGACTCGCCTCCAAACATAACATCGATACGCGCAGTTGTACTTTCCAAAACCGAAACAATATTCTCCATTTTTCAAAAACTTGTAGCATTTACAACAACTGATACAGCGTACAGTAATGAAAACCGAGACCACTGCTCCAAGATCCAGCTGTAAAACGTTATACACATTCAACAGCCTTTATATGAACTGCATTCAAGTAGGCTTACTAAAGTATTCGGTTATAGTGCAAACGCAAATAGAACGAAGCTGCTGCAGCCATTTAAGCCACGCCTGCGGTCGTCTCTAGCTGATGGCATCTGTTTCTCCGCTGCCTTTGCCGAGAAATTGAATGAATATGGGATGAAGGAAAGTGTGGACGACATCCAACGGTCACCTTGAGGGCGCATGTTCGCAGTGCTGACATCACAAATTCCCTTCCTCTGTACTGATGGTCATGTGTTTGTGTACGTGAAGGCGGATGGGAGAAAAAAGTTGAATATCAAAATATATATGCATACGCTTTGTGAGCCTTTGTTGTGGGAGTGGTTTCGTACCAGATGCGGAAGTACGCCGACGCGGAAGTGTTTGCTCAACACCGGATGCACAAACTTTGCCTAAAACCTGCGCGCCGTCCGTGCAGCTGTAGGTAAACACGGATGAAAGTCCGCACTGCTGCCTATAGTTTCACTTTCGGTGGCCTATATCTCTACTGCTTTTCCCTGCTTCGTAAAGGAGGCTCTCCAGAAAGTTTTAGTCTATGAAGGAAGTGTACTTTGTTTTTCCTATATTTTTCGTTCTTATAGAGGAGCTAGGTAGCATGAAACTCCATTGGGGAGGTCCTATCTTAGATTGACTCGTTCCTACCGGCGGCTTATCGCATAGGTTGGTACTTTTTTCCTGCGTTCTTCACGGATAGAGTGTAGGGATGATGCGCTTAAAGCAGAAAAAAAGAGGGGGGGGGGGGGGAGGCTACCGGACGTTTTCCTACATCACGACGAAGAAGCGGTGGTTAGCACGAGCGGCGCGCTGGTGCTGGACTCTGACTCTGTGGTCTGAACTACAAGCCGACCTTATTCTCGGGTCCTCGGCTACGTGTACCTTCACGGCTCCCTGTGACTTCAGTCGTGACAATATATATATATATATATATATATATATATATATATATATATATATATATATATATATATATATATATATATATATATATATAATTGGTACACAGGCAGGGAAAGGCGCAGTATCTGTCACACTTGTGGCATTCCCGCTGTTTCCGTTTTCTTTTCCCGATAGCGAAGACAAGACACAAAACTACATTTATTTCTCTAACTTCGTTCCTAGCAGAAAACACAAGCGAAAAAAAAAAATACTTTCCGAACTTCTTTGCATGAATTTTCTTTTCCTTTCTTCAATTTTGTGTGCCTCCATTGATTTTTATTTTTAGTACTTTTCGACTGTACTCGAAGTCATGACTTCGCTCCCCTCGAACCGTTTCTCATGTATAGCTCAGTGCATGGTTATGTCTTGTACTCGTGCTCTGTTGGTTGAAAACAAATACCGCTTACTGCGCATGCGCAAATTATGATTATCAAGATCAAGTGTGACGGGCGATGTCAAGCAAGCACTTGCTTCTTCGCCGGTGATTTATGCTCCTCTTGCTACCCAATCAAACCAGTATCGCTCACGTGCGTCTCTTGCAGAGTAAGCTTTATTTCTGAAGGATTAAATGGCTTATTCTGGGGAATCCAATAAGCCAATGAAGCCCCCATAACAATCGCCGGTGCGAGATTTTATGCTCCGTCCATACGCGTCAGTATGAGTACATCAACTTCTGGTGTTTTATTCAAATTGGTCTGCAACAGCGACTTGAAACAATCACTCAAACTTAAAACAGAGCAACGAACACATCTGGTCGTACAGTACTCCGCGTCCGTTCGAAGTAATATTCTTGCATTTTTTGACGCATGTGCACAACGAATGATCGGACGTCATCGAGTGCCTGGTACGAACCTCTGAGCCACCGAAGCAATTTCCGCCACCGTCATAGTGTGAGGTCATACACCACATGATTTTGACTAAAGCGGATGCTCCAAAATGGCACCTGTTTAGGCCAACATCTATTTGAACATCGTCGACAGGGCTATTGCTAAAGCTTCGGCTGGTTTAGTCATTTGAATTTTCCGGTATTTCAACGATGACTTGGTGTTTATCCAACCTGTTTGCTTTTCTAGAAGTTTAATTATTGTTCCTAATTTTTTTAACCGATATGTATCCGAGTTTAAATTCGGAGCCGAAGTGAACACCAACAATGACCTGCAGTGTTTCGAGGCCGCGGGATCACCTGTTCCAGGCTCAGAAATTCACACCAAAGAAGCATTACTTCACTCCTTGCCCTACTTCTTTCTCTCCACCCTCCTCCCTGCCTCACTGCTCCTCCCTATCTTTTCTTCTTCGGAAGCATAAGCGTATTTAAACCCTCGACAGTGATGATCGGGCTGCCCAGAAGACATGTACACTTGTCGAAACGTTGGCTAGCTTTGTGGACTAAGGCTCCTCCTCAACCCTCGTTCAGTGCTCTTTCACATCTTTTGCCAATGTGTGCTAAAAAGCGTCTACATAATATGGCTGCCGCAAGTTTGTGTATTGTGATTACAGGGCCACCAGTAATCTTCATCTTATTGTCATACATGAAAAACTCCGCCCGACTTCCAGTGTAACAATTTAAATGAAAAATGCCCTCGTGATCCACCACCCAGTGATTCCCGTCTTGCTCTTCGTGTGTCCGTAAGTTTATTATAGGAGAAAGGATGTCATTTTCGATCGCCGTGCTAGTTTTTAATTATCCACTTTGATGATTTGCATCTCATCTATTTGTCGCCAATACTCTCGAGGAAAATGAGCTCACTGCGGGACATAAAACTGTCACGTTCCGCTCCGTTACTTTTTTAAGCGAATAACTGTATTAGGTGGATTTCTAGAATAGAAGGTGATTTTCTCCTCTACAGGTCTGCAAAGTAATAACTTGCGCTCAGATATAAGAAATACGCGGAAAGAAACTAAGATATAAAAATATCTTGGTTTCACCTCTCTTGTTTTTTTTTTCTTTATTTTATGTTGAATAGTAAATGGAGTACATAAAGCACACAACAGTTTTTTCATTGAAACATTCTTGCTGTGATCCAATCTCATCTGCTACACAGAACACCTCTATCTGGCGTACAATCAAGAACATAGTCATTGAGTATTTTGGAACATACGTAGACACGTCTTACAATACTCGTTACGATAAAGCAGCAGCGTGAATTAGGCTTCGAAATGCCTTTTTCCTATTACCATCCCGGGAAAAGCTAGTACAAGAGGTTAACCAGTGCACTAAAATACCGGATGCACTTTAAACCAATCTTCATTTTTCCCATCCTCTTTGAGTACGTGGCAGTGACGGCGACCACGTTGAGTCCAGTCGATATGCCACTTCCTGTCCTCTTGTTTGGCTTGTGCTGTTTATTGTCCCAAAGAGACTCAGGCTATGAGAGACGCCGTAGTGGAGGACTCCGGAAATTTCAACCACCTGGGGTTCTTCAACGTGCACTGACAACGCACAGCACACACGCGCCTTGCTTTTTGCCTCCACCGAATTGTCCCCTGGAGTTTATTCTAGCCACCTTATTATACTGCTTCTTCGAGACGTCAGTACATTGTACAACCCCTGCCTTTCTTCATGACGCTGCGCGCAGCCAATCAGGAAGGCGTTGCGAAGCGTCCGCTCTCACTGACGTTTAACGCTGCCTTTCGTAGCGTTACATGCAAGTTGCATGTCTGGAATGAAAGTTGCCAAAGGTCTCTTAAATGTGGCTTTGTCAAAGTGCCGTGAGAATAGCTGAAGGTTTTAATAATTTGGTCAACCAATTATTTGTGAATGTAAATTTTCTCTTTCTAAATATACGAAATATGTTCTAGGACGAACGTTACCACATTTGCTGGCCAGAGCATGGTTAACGGTGTGACAATAGTTTATTTAAACTACATATTCGTACTTATTGTGACATATTTACTTGTTAGATACGTACTAAATGTATTAGTTATACTGATTTCTAGGACAAATATTTGTTTTCTTCGTTGATGTTTACTTTTTTGCCCAAGCGTTGGCTTAATTAACTGTGGACCTAAACCAATATTAAATATCATTATTTCGTTAGTTTGCTTATTTGATTTTTGTCTTCCTGTTGGCTATTTTATTAGTTGTTTTTTAAAGACTTCTATGTTCCTTCTTAGTGCATTTCGCTGTTTTTTTTTTCTTATATCATTCAGCTTTGCTTGCTTTGCTCTTCTCAAAGCACGTGCGATAGACAGCTGGGAGTCTCATTGTAAGTCATGCGAAAGCCTCAAACGGAGCGTTATAGCAGAGGAAACATCCTAGTGATATGCTTCCACCCGTCTCTGTTACGGACCAAGCCCGCTTCACCGAGTTCCGTCTATGGTCGCTAAACACTGGGGAAACAAGTACCGCCAACTGCGATACATCCTTTTTCTTACATCATTCCTACTCCCCACCACCTCTTCATGCCCTCCCTTATCGCTCTCCCCAACAGAGCCGAAAAGCACAAGGTCGCAAGCACGCATGAACGATTGCTTCCTCTTCCTTTCAGTTCAGCAAAAGACTCCTCCGGAAGGAGCGAGCTGATAGGGGGCGTTTGTGTCGTTTCATCTTGTGACGTTTCTGGCCCATCCAAATGAATTTCCGCGGTATCAGTCTACTGCATAAGACGGCAGGCGTGTCCCTCACCGTTTTCCGCTTCAGTGCAGAAGGCTTTGATGTGCAGGCTCATCACGCTCTTGATCCTGCGAGCGGAATACTGGTCGTCCAAAGAGAAGAAAGTAAACCTTGCGGATCTAGTTCAGTGCTGTGCTTTTCCTAGCTGCCCTTGGCTTAACTGTTTCAAAGTGTGCAATGGACCCTTTGGCAAATGGCGCCTTGAGTTGTTAAGTATGAATAAGGTGCCAACAACGTCTCGCGGTAGACTGAAGTCATAGCAAACCTTGCAACAGTGTTCCCTCGTCATAGTTTCATCCATAAAAAGCGGAAATTTTGAAGCAAGTAACATTGAAGTGACCACTACTAATTTGCCAGGAGCAGAATGGGGTATAGTGGCCGGGGAACTAAAAAGGATTAACAGCTTCTTTTTCATTTGAAGCTGTGATAGTATATTATCCATACTGAGAGGTAAATAGTGCGTTATAAACTAACTTGTGAACTTGGATTATGAGTAAGCACAGCCTCGTCATCAGGAACTGAAGATAATCATACTTGATCTGTTTGACATTTTGCAACCTAATAAACAGTACCGTGATACCTTTTCATGATTGAAAGCATTGTGCTGTATAGGTTATGGCTCGGCTGGGGGCATTCCCATGGCTATTTGGGCATTTCAGGAGTTTCGCTTCCTTTGTCTGTCCCGTTGTCAGCCTTTCTTTCTATCCTTGTCGCCGCGTCTCATCTTCAACCAAGCTCTATAATATGCCTTTACAGACAGTTAGAAGACCTGCCAAATGTTAAGTTAAATAGATTAGGAAGCTGTATACCGATCTTGCACCACTTAGCAATATCCGCGTTCACCTAACCCCTGCTGAGGAATTAAATTTTAACAAGACTCGCAAGCACAAAAATGGTTAATAGAATAGATGAATACTCTAGAAATTAAATGCCTTTTTTTTCAAGTCAATTAGAACAGTGATCACGTTGAAGAAAGTTGTGCACTTTTATATCCTTCGCGTCATGGCACCTAAAATGAAGTACATATTTGTACCACTGTTCACTTCAAACGCAAAAAAAAATGTTTTAAAAAATTCCTTTACAAACTCTTCGTTTAAATTCACAGTTGTAATGGCTTCAACCCCTCAATACACAATGACACACTTGAAATAAGGCCTATAAGGGCTTCATGCTGACCTGCTTTTGAGCCATCGAGCACTGTTTACGGCGTCATAATGTTCTAGGTTTGCCACCAAGCCAATAAACTCACATCCTGAGGCATGGCCTCAATCTCGTCACTATCAAGGCTTTACCCTTGTTCTTTCTGAACACCTATATGTAAACACTGCACTACGGAGGAATGATATCGCTTGCGAGCCATTTAATGATAGCGTTGTCAAGCAACATCTAGGTTTACAGAAAAAAACTACATTATCTACCTTGAAATTAGTTTGCATCTAATGGTAACTGAATCAATAGCGACTACATTAGAAACGGGCAAGTGTAGGCAAAGACAAATCAAAATGAATTCAACGTTTAGAGCTGTTTGCTTTTCAACAATCTGCTCCGAGTAGAAATCTGCACATGCGCTTGCAAAAACACTGAGTACACCAGCAGCGCCGCTAAAAACATGATGTAGTGTTTTTTTTAGCGTTCGGTAGGTGGCAGAAAACTAGAAACCTAAACGTTTCACTTCTCTTTTATTGCCAGGAAAGCCTCTCAGCACGAGACGAAAAGTCACCTATAAAACACGCATCCGCCGATATTCTTCTTCTTCAACTTACAGAAGATCACAAACTCCATTTTTAAGCGTGCACTGACTATCCAGCACCGACACGGGTAAGTCGTCTCAAGGACACGTACTGGCGGCGAGAAGCCAAGAAGCCAAGAACAGCGAGAAAATGGCTATATGTCAAAGCTATGCATTATTCTTACTGATTAAACCGTCTTTGTCCACTATTTTTCTTCCTTTATGCTTTTCGCATGTGCATATATTTTTGCGCCGTCACCAGATTTGTTAGCGCCACTTGCATGACTACGTGTGACCGCTTTAATTTTGTCAGTGAAAACGGCAACACGTGAGGCAACTAGGCGATAATATGTTCTGCGGGAGAAAATTGCATATGCAAGCATAGATTTATTGCCGCAGGCTGCTATGAACACAAAAGAGGTAGTCAGAAAAAGCTAATGTTGTTTTTAAGGTAGCAAAGACAAGTAATACAATATATTATTATGACGTATGTGAAAGAAGTAAGTTGAAGCAAGACAATTTAGGAAATAGAAGAAATCACGTACCAACACGGAAGCTCCTGAATATGACAAAAACAACAAACATGAAGACTTCAACTACGAAACAATAAAGGTTGTGGTTTTGTGCGGTTTAACGTTCCAAAGCGACTCAGGCTATAAGAGACGCCGAAAAAACAATAATGGTAGGTGAGGATGGGGAAATAATCCCGTTTTATTTATTGGCCCAGCCACATGACATCGTCACAAAAAAAAACAAAATATCACAGACGAGGAATACACGTAGCAAAAGGGGGTCGAGCGGAACGGCAGCTAGAATGAGAATGTTGTGGTTATCCTCTTTTTTTTTGCGATTCGTTGTCCCGACCTCCCCACCGACTGTGGGAAATGGAATAGTGCTATGCACCTTGCTCACCTCTGAGTGCATCAACATCAAAAGCTGCTGGGAATAATCCCTTTCTTTTTGTTCGCTTGCCGCCAGTAGCCTGCTCGGTGATCTCCGGTGCCGAAATGCTGGTCACGTCGCATTCTCATTACGCTTTTTGCCCTTCTCGTTCCCTTCGCAAACTTTTTCTCACTGTACCACGAGGAGAAGACAAACTGCTTCCGCATGCTTTGACACAGAATTGTTTTCTTTTTTGTATTTCTAACATAGATTTTTCTTTTCTCTCTTTTCGCTTTCTTCGATGAGAGTTTCTTCGTCCGCTAGCGGAATGCAACGTAATATGTAGAGAATGAAAAGATAAGTTTTCCTCTCCCATCGCTCCCTCTCTTTTAGTATCTTCCTTCCATTTTATGTATATTTCTTGCCAGTGTGCTACTTTCCTGGTCAGGTGAGTTGACGGGTAGCGGTACGTGAGAGGTCGCCCAATCCTAAATTGCACACGGAAACGATTAATTGCGTTGTACTGCCAGCAAGTAGAACAACACATGCTTATTTGGTTATCTGTTCTTGCTTATCTTTAGCTTCGCGGTTAACCAGGCGAGATTCAGTGTTTCACACTTCTAATTCTTTCTCTTCTCTCTTCTATTTGGTCCAAACCCTCCCGTGGTGTATCCTTTTCTCACTCTTAGCACCCAAGCTAGCACCACAAACCACTGACGAATATATGAGGCGTATGTATTTCTGTACAGCAAAATTAAGAGGCGGAATATTTTTACGGCATGACGATAAAAACGGTTATAAACAGAGAGAAGCCAGTGCTTGTCGCTATCAAACCACTTTCATAATCAGTCTGTATTGACTGAACAAATTCCACTTGCAACTGGCAAAAGGTGCTATTAAATTTAATAGCTTCAAAATGATAATACACATCTTATGTTTTGCGAGACCGATTGAAAGACTGAGAAGTGCATCCTAGTTGAGTGTGGTGCGCCTCAGAATCATTCCCAACAGAACACTAGAATCAAGGTTCATCAAGCCCCATATTAACTCGAATGCATAATATTATATTTTCAGCCCTGTAAAATTAATATTTCTCGTTCAGAAATCGTTGCTTTTTCACAGCTTATACGTTTCTTATCTCCTAAATGTTCCTGTTAGTTTTGCTGAAGTAAAAGTTGGTTTTAACGTTTTGCTTCATAAGTTTCTTTGCACGCGAGAATGAATTTGTAAAACTCAATTCAACTGTAAACTCCGGATCTTTTGCTGCTCCGGCGTTCGCCTCATATCGAACTACACGCAGCAGAACAGACAAACAAGGTAGATCCTCGTGATTAATCTCACAAACCGCGCGGATCATTTCGAAGGACACCATCAGGTGTTTTTTTTTTAATTTTAATGGATTGCTTGGTCTATGTATGTATGTATGTATGTATGTATGTATGTATGTATGTATGTATGTATGTATGTATGTATGTATGTATGTATGTATGTATGTATGTATGTATGTATGTATGTATGTATGTATGTATGTATGTATGTATGTATGTATGTATGTATGTATGTATGTATGTATGTATGTATGTATGCATGCATGTATTGTATGCATGCATGTATATGTATGCAAGCATGTATGTATTGTATGCAAGCATGTATGTATTGTATGCAAGCATGTATGTAGTATGTATGTATGTATGTATGTATGTATGTATGTATGTATGTATGTATGTATGTATGTATGTATGCATGCATGTATGTATGCATGCATGTATGTATGTATGTATGCATGCATGTATGCATGTATAAATGCATGCATGCATGTATGTATGTATGCATGCATGTATGTATGTATGTATGTATGTATGTATGTATGTATGTATGTATGTATGTATGTATGTATGTATGTATGTATGTATGTATGTATGTATGTATGTATGTATGTATGTATGTATGTATGTATGTATGTATGTATGTATGTATGTATGTATGTATGTATGTATGTATGTATGTATGTATGTATGTATGTATGTATGTATGTATGTATGTATGTATGTATGTATGTATGCATGCATGCATGCATGCATGCATGCATGCATGCATGCATGCATGCATGCATGTATGTATGTATGTATGTATGTATGTATGTATGTATGTATGTATGTATGTATGTATGCATGCATGCATGCATGCATGCATGCATGCATGCATGCATGCATGCATGTATGTATGTATGTATGTATGTATGTATGTATGTATGTATGTATGCATGCATGCATGCATGCAAGCATGTATGTATGTATGTATGTATGTATGTATGTATGTATGTATGTATGTATGTATGTATGTATGTATGTATGTATGTATGTATGTATGTATGTATGTATGTGTGTGTGTGTGTGTGTATGTATGTATGTGCCTGCGTACGTGTATGCATGCATGCACAGTCGCGAATAAAAACAGCGCAAATGACAAGCACGCAGAGCTGTGATATATAACAACGTGGCACTGCGGTTCTTATTGGACCATTCTCATTTTTGCAGCAGAGGGGAGGGGGCGACAGGAAGAAATCTTTAGCACTCAAGGCACCTCCTGAGCGTCGAAGTACCGCCCCTGCGTGAGTGTGCAAGGGGTAAACTTCTTTTATCTCAGTCGATTGAGCAACGATGGCTTGTTTTTGCTTCTTTTATGTGAGAAATTATAAAATTTGCTGAATCCCCCTAACACTGAAGAATGGAAACGGCCCGGTACTCACGTTATCAGCCTTTTCGTAACCGCAGCTCCAGGTGTTGTCGTTGCGGCGATGCAGTGATCCGTGACGGGTGCTAATCTATTTTACTCGCGACTATGTATGTACGTATGTACGTATGTACGTATGTATGTATGTACGTACGTATGTACGTATGTACGTATGTATGCATGTATGTATGTATGTATGTATGTATGTATGTATGTATGTATGTATGTATGTATGTATGTATGTATGTATGTATGTATGTATGTATGTATGTATGTATGTATGTATGTATGTATGTATGTATGTATGTATGTATGTATGTATGTACGTATGTACGTATGTACGTATGTACGTATGTATGTATGTATGTATGTATGTATGTATGCATGTATGTATGTATGTATGTATGTATGTATGTACGTATGTACAGCCGCCCTGATTTTTAACAATATAGCGCGAGCATCGACCAAACTGCTGGTCAGCACCTTACAACGGCGATAAGTGTGCAACACGGCGAGAGTTCGTGCATGCGCAAGAATGTGGAACGTCGCAAACAGATACTGTGGCAGGGCGCGTGTCTTTGTGATCCGAATAGCGTAGCAGAAGACGCTCTCTCTTCGTGCGCGTGCGCCAACTCTCGCCGTGTTGCACGCTTATCGCCGTTATAAGGCGCTGAGCAGCAGTTTGGTCGACGCTCGCGCTATATTGTTAAAAGTCAGGGCGGCTGTACGTACGTACGTACGTACGTACATATGTATGTATGTATGTATGTATGTATGTATGTATGTATGTATGTACGTATGTACGTACGTACGTACGTACGTACATATGTATGTATGTATGTATGTATGTATGTATGTATGTATGTATGTATGTATGTATGTATGTATGTATGTATGTATGTATGTATGTATGTATGTATGTATGTATGTATGTATGTATGTATGTATGTATGTATGTATGTATGTGTGCGCATGTATGTGCGTAGGTTTGTAGCTGATCAAGGCCGCGGTGCTGCGGCTGGATAAGGCATTGCTGCTGCTGCTGCTGCTGCTGCTGCTGCTGCTGATGATGATGATGATGATGATGATGATGACGGTGATGAGGACATGTGAATAAGTTTCGGCGGCACGTTATATTAGCCAATTTTCTGACCTCATTTACGCACCTCATACAAGAGGTTAGTAGGCTGTGCAAAATGTTTTACCCATCTGGTAAACGAGAGCGCTTGATTTGTTTTTGGTTACCGAAATCAGCGGTTCGACTGCATCTGGTCATAGGTTACCCATTGCTTATATTGTTTACACGAGCGAATTCAGAGCCTTTCTTTTTTTATTCACTGGAGTATAAGTGACTCTGGTTTGCTCGTTAATCTATGCGGACTGTGGTATAACTATCTTGATTTTACTAATATAAATTATTCCTTTCATTGGTCAAGCTTAAGCCCATCCCTTTAATTTCAAGATTTCCTACTTAAGTTGCGTCTGGCTGTATACAAGTCGCATGACCTGTTTTATGCCATGATCGCGTCTGATGGGAATTAAGAGCGTACAGCTCGGCATGCTGTACAAGCATATGCCTCCAGGAGAACAAAATACGGATCGTAAAATCAGGCATATATTGCATTAAAACATCCATGCCCAAACGATTTAACTGAATTGCAACATTGACTCAGTATTATCGCAAAACACAAATAAACAGTTCTAAACTAAGTATCAGTCTCATTTGATCTTGTCGTTCAGCAGATGAATTCTACTAAGGAAATGGAAATAAATGAATAATTTTTAAAGATAATGCGATGTGAGGTATTTCAGTTCATTCCTGCTCAGTAAACGCATCAACTCGTTTTTATGCCGGATTTCTTTCTTCGAAAAACAGACGGATGTTTTTCGACGTTGAATAAGTAGAAGAGAAAATAAAAAAGGCGTGGAGGCATGGAAGAAGAACACGATGATGAACTGCATTAGCATTGTATGAAATAAATACTGTCCACGCAATTGTCATGACAAGGTATAAGGCCTAATATATTGTCACGTACACGGTGACTAAGGATACCAATGATAGCAGGGGGTAGCCCAGACACAAGAACACAGCAGCACAGACACAAACGTGTAAGCGACACTTTGTCGTCCTCTTCAACTTCGTCCTCCTTTTCCACCTCAGTCATGCGCCACCTGGCAACGCTAGGTGGCATTACCCCCTCCCTCCGGAAAAAAATGAGAAGGGCCGGTAAAAATGGTGTGAAAAGCAAGAGAGTGGTCACAGCGGGTGGCCATACGCTATCGGTGGTAGTACGGCTTCAGCCGCACAATGTGCACAATGTCCGAGCTGTGCTTTCGACGTTTTGGTTGTGTGGCACCGTCTGGGATAACTTCATAACTAAGGTCACTCACACGGCGCAACACTTTGTACGGCCCGAAGTAGCGGGAAAGGAGTTTCTCTGACAAGCCTGGACGGCGAACTGGTGTCCATACCCAGACTTGATCTCCAGGCTTGTAGTCAACCTGGCGGTGCCGGAGGTTGTAACGGTGCGCGTCAGTGGTCTGCTGCTGCCCAATGTGCACACGGGCGAGCTGGCGGGCTTCCTCAGCGCGGATGGCATATTGCTGGGCATCTGAGGATAGCTGGTCATCATCTGGGCACGGGAGCATGGAATCGAGCATGCTCTGAACTTCGCGTCCGTAAACAAGTCGAAATGGTGTGAAGCGCGTTGTCTCTTGTAAGGCTGTATTATACGCAAATGTAACGTACGGCAGCACCTCGTCCCAGGTCTTGTGCTGCACATCGACGTACATTGCCAACATGTCCGCAATCGTCTTATTCAATCTTTCTGTAAGGCCATTGCTTTGTGGATGGTACGCTGTGGTTTTGCGATGGGTAGTGCAACTCAGCTCAAATATGCGGTCGATCAGCTGTGATGTGAAAGCTGTCCCTCTGTCGGTAATGACGTAGGAAGGGGCGCCATGCCGCAAGACTATGTTGTGCATGAAAAACTCTGCTACTTCGGAAGCTGTGGCATGAGGGATTGCCTTTGTCTCAGCGTATCGAGTCAGGTAGTCAGTAGCGACTACTATCCATTTGTTTCCGGCCTGCGACAAAGGGAAAGGGCCAAGGAGATCCATTCCAATTTGGTCGAACGGAATGCGGGGTACTTTAACGGGCTTGAGAAATCCGGCAGGCTTCTGGGGCGGTGTTTTACGGCGCTGGCATTCGCGACAGCTTCGTACATAGCGTTTCACTGCTGCGGAAAGTCCTGGCCAGTAATACATGTTGCGGACGCGAGCAAGCGTCCGTGAGTAACCCAAATGACCTGACGTTGGTTCATCATGGCAAGCAAGGAGAATATCCTCACGGAGCTCGCATGGCACTACCAGAAGGTAAGTTCTGTCTTGGCTCTGGGAGTTTCTTTTATACAATACGCCTTGCCGTATGCAGAAGGAACCAAGGTGCCGAGATAGGTGTCGAGGCAGAATCGTATCACGCCCTTCCAGATAATCGATGAGTGGAAGGATGTCTGGATCAGCTCTTTGTCGATCCCTGAGCTCAGATGCGCTGAGGGCTCCTAGAAAACCGCTATCGTCATCGGCTGTAGTATCGCCAGTGTCAACGGGTGCTCGTGACAGCGTGTCGGCGTCTTCGTGTTTGCGGCCGGACTTGTAAACAATGGTTATGTCAAACTCCTGAAGACGTAAACTCCAGCGTGCAAGTCGTCCAGATGGGTCTCGCAGATTTGCCAGCCAGCACAAACAATGATGGTCGGTGACGACTTTAAATGGCCGGCCGTAAAGGTAGGGACGAAACTTCATAGTAGCCCATACGACCGCCAGGCATTCCTTTTCTGAGGTGGAATAGTTCATTTCGGCACGAGAGAGAGTGCGGCTGGCATAGGCTATTACTCGCTCAAACCCGTCTTGATGCTGAACAAGGACCGCGCCAAGACCGATACTACTGGCGTCAGTGTGTACCTCAGTGTCAGCCGCTTCATCGAAGTGCGCCAGAACAGGGGATGTTTGAAGGCGCTCACGAAGCAAAGAGAAGGCCATCTGCTGCTCAGAGTTCCACACAAAGGAGGTGTCCTTCCTTGTAAGGCGCGTCAGAGGTTCTGCGATCTGAGAAAAGTCCGCAATGAAACGCCGATAATATGCGCACAGGCCGAGGAAGCGCTGAACAGCCTTCTTATTAGCTGGAACGGGAAATCGTGCGACGGCAGCAGTCTTATCGGGATCCGGGCGCACCCCATCAGCGCTTACAACATGGCCGAGGAACTTGAGTTCTGTATACCCGAAGTGGCATTTCTGGGGCTTCAGCGTGAGATCAGCAGAACGGAGGGCTTCCAGGACAGCTCGAAGGCGTTCGAGGTGTTGATCAAATGTTTCGGAAAAAACAACTACATCGTCCAAGTACACAAGACAGATCTGCCACTTGAGGCCAGTGAGGACGGTGTCCATCATCCTTTGGAATGTAGCTGGGGCAGAGCACAATCCAAATGGGAGTACTTTGAATTCATATAGGCCATCTGGAGTGACAAATGCGGTTTTTTCTCGGTCTCTTTCGTCTACTTCGATTTGCCAATAGCCGCTTTTTAAATCAATAGATGAAAAATACTTCGCACGTCGCAATCTGTCCAGTGAGTCATCGATGCGCGGCAACGGGTATACATCTTTCTTTGTCACATTATTCAATTTTCGATAGTCGACGCAAAATCGAAGAGTGCCGTCTTTCTTTTTGACAAGGACAACTGGTGAAGACCACGGACTTTGTGAAGGCTGCACAACACCATCATCCAGCATCTCCTGAACTTGCGTCTGGATCACTTCTCGTTCTTTGGCAGACACACGATAAGGCTGCTGTCGTATTGGGCGAGCGTCGTCATAAGTAATGATGCGATGCTGTGTAATGGGCGTTTGACGAACCTTCGAGGAAGAAGCAAAGCAGTGCTTGAAGTCTAGCAGCAGTTGCTCTAAAGCCCGCCGTTTCTCCTTTGACAAGTGACAGTTAATGTCGATGTTGTCAAGAGATGGCTCGTTAGTTTCTACTGCCGTGGATGCAAAACAGACCGGATCGTGCGCAACATGGTCAGCAAAAGCGATAGCAGTCCCCGGGAACAAGTGTCGGTACTCATTAGAAAAATTTGTGACAAGGAGTGCAGCCCGGCCATTGTGAAACGACAATAAACTTCGGGGAGCGCAAATGCCATGAGCAAGCAGGAGTGTATGGTTCGCCTCCGCTACAGCATCACCGGTACGGAAATCGTCACAGGTAACTTCCACAAGAGCACTGCTTCGCGGCGGCAGCGAGACGCTCTCAGCGGAAACACGAAGTGCGTTATTGCAAGGACTGCTACTATCTTGTTCGGTAGACTGTCCCATCGAAAACGTGACGAGTCTATTTCGCAGGTCGATAACTGCTCCGTACTCCCGCAGAAAGTCAATGCCGAGGATAAGGTCGCGGGAGCAGTCACTTAAAACAACGCAACTAACGACGAACGTACGTCCGTTAATCTGAATGCGAGCCGTGCACATCCCCTTTGGAGTAACTATATGACCGCCGGCGGTTCGAAGGCACACACCTGGCCAAGCAGTGAGCACCTTCTTCAAAACAGTCGCCATGCGACCACTCAAAATTGAATAATCGGCACCGGTGTCCACTAAAGCATTGACCGTAGTGCGACCGTCTAAAATAACCGGAAGGTCCAGAGAAACGCTTTTTGCTTCCCTAGGTGACGGTACCAGCAGCTCGCGGTCGGATCGAAGCGGCGACGACGGGAGGTCTTCAACGCAGCGACTACCAGCGGCCTCGCCCCCGAAGGTCGCTGTTTTCAGTTTTCCCGACCAGGGCTAGACGAGCGGCCTTGGTCCTCTCGCGAGGAACCGTGAGTGAACGAGGAGGAGCGCCTTGGCGAAGGGGAGCGGGGCTGACGCTGCGAACGAGATGAACGATGCTCCGCCAGGTACTCCTCAATAACTCGGGGCCGTTGACCAAACCGGGGAGGAGGCGAGTCGATGCGAAAGCCGTGGAGACCGAGGCGTCGATACGGACAATCCCGGTAGAGATGTCCTGGTTCACCGCAGTGGAAGCAAAGCGGACGGCGGTCAGGCGTGCGCCAAATGTCGGCTTTGCGTCGGGGCAGCGGGCGATTGTCGAAGTTCTGCACTGGCTGCACCGAGGGCAGCGGAACTGTAGGTGACGCGAGAATGGGCGGTGGTGAAGGGGGAGCCTGACTCTGCAGAACTTCCGCATATGTGGGACGATTGTCGGTCCCCGACAGCAATGGCGGGCTCGGAACTACAGGCGAAAGAGGGCTCTTGAGTGCCTGCCGCACCTCCTCCCGCACTATAGCAGAAACGGAAGATGGCGATTGCTGCAGAGGGCTCCAGAACTTGCTTAGTTCTTCGCGCACGACGCTGCGAATCAGTTCGCGCAATGCATCGGGATGCCGCTCTGAAGATGCAAATGATTCCGCGGTTGTGCGTGTATGAAAAGGTCGGTCATAAGCCACGGCACGTTGGTGTAGCACCTTTTCCATTGTGGTGGCCTCCGCAAGGAATCCGTTTACAGTCGAGGGTGGGTTTCGCACAAGGCCTGCGAACAACTGCTCTTTCAAACCCTGCATCAAGTGCCTGACCTTTTTGTCCTCGGACATGGCGGGATCGGCTCGCCTGAAGAGGCGCGTCATGTCCTCGACGTATGCTTGGACACTCTCATTCGGCCTTTGGATGCGAGAGTGAATGGCACGTTCTGCATGCTCGCGACGATCTGCGCTAGTGTAAGCCTCGAGCAGTTGACGACGGAATTCCCGCCACGAAGTTAAAGCTTGCTCTCGGTTCTCGTACCAGATACGGGCGCCGTCCTCAAGGCTGAAGTAGACGTTCCTTAGTTTGGCAGCATCGTCCCACTGGTTGAATGCAGCGACACGTTCAAACTGAAGGAACCAATCCTCCACATCCTCAAAGAGGTCCCCATGGAAAGTTTTCGGTACCCGAGGGGCCTGCAAGGTGTAGTTACAGGCCGGTGCGAGGCCCGTCACCTGCTGCGCAGGAGCACTAGATGTCATGGCGGCGGGTGCTGGCTGAAACTCCGGAGACAGTCCCTGGAGCCGTCGACTGGAGCGATGCACGGGGGTGTCCAATGGTACAGGGCTGGCGCGACGTCTTGTAGATGGAGATTCTTGCATAGGCGATCGTTTTACCCAGCAGCTCCACCAGAATGTCACGTACACGGTGACTAAGGATACCAATGATAGCAGGGGGTAGCCCAGACACAAGAACACAGCAGCACAGACACAAACGTGTAAGCGACACTTTGTCGTCCTCTTCAACTTCGTCCTCCTTTTCCACCTCAGTCATGCGCCACCTGGCAACGCTAGGTGGCAATATTAAGGAATTATTCCTGAGTCGAGATGCTTTGGTGAATGAAGCATGAGTGCTAAATGATTATGGTGAATACGAGCTGCTTTGGCTATTGTTAATAACTATTGTGACTAAACCGAACGATTCCCGTCAAGTTCGCGTTTTTGTTGACTATGCGTTTGGATAGAGGTTGCTAAAAGTTGAAGCACGATAAAAAGTACACAGCAACAAATGCAGAGAGATATGAGAGGCTCGGTATAAAATGAGCATACAAAGAGAACCAAAAGCCATTGACACGAAGTAAAGAATGGGAGATATTTTATGATAACAAGTGTCAACGTGGAGATAATTGATTAGGAATTAGTAGGAAAAAACGACGGCATCTCGGTGGTTGGATGCGTAACCACGTCCTCCTTCCCTGGCAACTAAGGCTGTTTTCTTCCTTTAAACGCTTGAAATCCAATTGTATTCTCTGCCTTAACACTGGGCGGTGCTGCTTGTCATATCTGGACCGAAAATACAATAACAAATCTTCACATTTATTAAAATTCCTGCAACACCGACCGCTATTATTTGTTCACAGAACACGGGTTTTGGTGTCCCTTTTTGTTCGCTCGCGAGCGGCAAATGTAATCACCAGCAACCCAAGTCGTAGTGTAAGTCGCATCTTTCCTTTTGCTACAAGCGCTGCTGCATTTTTGTTGGATTACTTCATACTCCCCAAAAAAGAGAATGGAAAAAAGGGAACGAAAGGAATGTGAAAATTGCGTATGAGAAACCGCTCATTCAGTTTCTCTGGAGAGCCGAATATTAACATTTCATGCTGTTTTATCTTACCTCTATGTTCCGAAGTCCCATTTTTTCCTTTGCGTCCCTTCTAGCATCGAGGAAAGTTTCAGGAATGCAATATAACTGTTTTCTGCACTGAAAGACTGACGTACGCATGTTACACATTCGAAGAGCGTGACGCTGTGTTGCTCGCGCGTTCGAGCACCCAGACAAGGGGGGGCGACGACGCAGCGTCTGTGCTTTTATTCTCAGCCAATACCATAGACTTTTCCGCTACACCTTACGTCTCCCTCCCTCTTCCTTCTTGTGTCGAAACACCCTCCTCGCCTCCCGCTTTATTTATCGCGTTTCCAGTCATTCCTATCTAAAAAAGCCCGCCTGCTTCTCCTCATGACTCTCTCCTTTCTTCTTCTGTTTTTCTAATTGTTTCATTCGTTTCCACCTGGACTTGCATTCTCTTCCCGAGCTTTTCTCCATGCTCCCCCTATTTCTTTGCTTTACGCCTTTGAAGAGGCAGGCTTCCATGTCTCTGAGAAAGGTAAAGTATCCGCCTATTTTATCCAGGCTGGGGAGCTAGGGTGCCACGAAAATTTCTGGCACCTTTGCTCCGGAGCCAAGACAGGCCGATCGAAAGGAACGCTGCTGGCGTGCGGCTGCTGTCGAGAAGCCAATAACCGCGTATTTCTGCGGCTGCGGTCGCCATCTGGGCCAAAGTAAAAGAAGAGAAAATGTCCGATTTGGCTCAATATGAGTCTGGGCCCAAACGAGAAAACCCTTGTTCTTTGTTGGTGCCTTTACTGTTAAGACCAACTTGTGTTCTGGTATTGAGAAATGAATACCTTTAAAATGCTTGCTCTCGAGCTAGCCCTTGCTGTTGTCTGGCTAAAATTGTTTTCTACTAAAAAAGCCATAGTGGACACTTAAGTTCACCTTAAGACGACACATTAGCGGTAAATTTATCTTTCCGGCCTTTTGGGGTTCCCCAGCGCACATTCTCGCAGGCAACGACATTTTTGCTGACATCACGCGTTTATGTTTAGCCCAATCGAAGGAGTTTGCCTCGGTGGAATCGGAGTAACGTGTATTACTGGTGACATACAAGTCGGAGGTTGGTTTCTACCCCTTGACCCCACATTATTCATTAAAGCGACGTTACTGCGAATGACGTTATTATTACTTCGCAATCGCTCACGGCAACCGACAACTTTCTTGTCGTAACGTCGACTGCAAACGCCGTACTTTCTGGCATACTGGACTCTTAAGCTATCGCCAATATGGTGCGTGAAAAAAGAGGCACTACCTAGCATATGAGTCTGCAGTACAAAAGGCTTGAGTTGAGTTCATTAAGTATAGATCCTTCCGTTTCAGTTACAGGGGACTTTGACACTGGCAGTACGTCGATCACTGACTTGCCCGTGAACCTCTATTCCTCCAAGTATTTCGTGCTGACATCTTCTCTGGATGCATTCACATTAACTTCGTTACCGCTTGAACTATAAGGCCTCGGGGATATTTGCTGTTCGTGTCAGGAAAACTGTATGGATACTTAGACGTCGCCTGGAATGCAACGGCTAGAATACACAGTATTATATAGTCAGGCAACACTGTGAAGAACCGTAAAGTGCTGCTTTGAAGTATAACTGCAGGGAAAGTATAGTCCTGAAGACTATAGTGAAAATATACTCGATAAGAATCATTGAAGTCCTCAGGAATATACTGCAACAGTTATAAAAACTAGTGACGTGCAAGACTAATGAGCAAGCTCTGTACATGTCTTCAGTTGCCCACTCAATTTATATCTGGTTCACAAACACAGTTGTTCGAGTGTATTCAGCTCGAAATCTTCCGCCCGGTCATAGTTCTCACTTAGCTGCTTTTCCCACCAATATCGGTTATTATCAGCAAAAGAGCATTTTAATGAAACCATTTCCAGGCAGTTTGTGAAAGCGATGGCTTAGGTTATGTTTTTGTCCTATAGCCGCTGTATCGTTGTTGTGTTGTGTTGTGTTTTTTTGGCGCATAAGCAACTAAGGCAATCATGCGCCAAGAGCAAGCCGCTGTATCGTATGAAAATTCTGTGAAATTTACTCGGTTAGAAGAAATAAAAAAAATGAAGCGAATCAGCATTGAAATGTGTCCTGGGGTACTAAAAAGTGTTATGCTTCCTGTAAGTGCTCAAGAATATTGGCTGTGCCCTTTCAGCATGACTACTCTTAGGAATACAAGGAATTGGCTTGAGGCAGGCAGAAGCGAACAAATCAATACGATATTTGGGACATATTTTCTGACACATTAAATATATTCTAGGAATAAACTACCGTTCTACTATTTGTTCATATATTTCGGTGGATTAATCCCCTTCAATTTCAGTAGTAGTTATTTGAGGCGTAATTGTCTCCGCGTTGTTTGTTTTTCATATTTGTCCTTTCATAGACGTATAGTTGCATACATTTTCCGCTTGTTCTCAATTATTAATAACTTGTCAATTAAGTTATATATGCTTCAGCTGCATGCATCAATGTATATTTCTATAAGGAACAGACAGACGTAGAGTCGCCACGACTGCTATTTATATGAGACATCTTCTTTGCGAGAAAACTCAGAGTGACTCATTCGGAGGATTTGCAGGCCTTGGTGGTATAAACACTCAGAGAAGGTTTATTTTTATCGATTTTCAGCGGACCATGCCTGATCAATAAAGTAAGCTGTTTAAGAGGAGCCCCGCAAGCCAAGAAAACTGCATGTAGGTGGACAGGACACTTGTCCGCCTACATGCAGTGTGTGTCTCTCTTGTGCGCTAGCACCGTGCCTGAATTCGTTAACAAACTAGCCCAATTGAGAGCATTGACAAGGAAACTCATTTCTGTCTCTTATAAATATTTATGACAATTTTTCCATCACGTCAGGATCCAAAGTGCCCCTACGGACTGTGAAACGCCAAATGTCATGCGCTGAGTAAAACGAACGAAGCACAGCTCAATGTCTCCACACCTGCAAAAATAATCCGAGTTTCAGAATGACAAACAAAGGAACAAAGTTTGCACGTAGACTAAACTAATTTTATTAGACGCATCGAAGTTCTTGTGTGTGGAATTTATCAAATTTATTGTGTACTTTGCCCTAACACACTTTATTTGAATCTCATTATTAACTTCCCTCTTTAACTATATAACGAGGATCGAACATTTGAGCAAGTGTCTGATTTTGCTTTCGTGGAGTTGGCCTCTTTCGCCAAATTCAAGGTAATTCAAAATCAATAATTAAATTGATAGAAAATTATAATTTCATTGGAATAGAAGAATCTTGGCTTTCGATAAACGTTTAAACAGAACGGCCACTCGAAGCCGTCCTAGATGCTTGTAATAAATTAGTAGAACAAGACGATTATTGACCTCAAAAAGCGGCGAAGCTATCTGCTGAAAAGATTGGAAATAAATATATTTGCATACGCTTCATCCGTCGTCTTAGGGACAAAAAAAAAAGTAAGTTTAACGCAGGAAAATTTTGAGCATATGTTGCAGAATGGGGAAACTGAACTAGACGATAATTGACTGCTTTCTGCTTAATGTCTCGGCATTGTCAGCCAATCACGGGTGAAAGAGGCATTACATTATTGTGAAATGTCAATTTGTTTTTAAATTGATGCACCAATTAGCAATTAAAGCCCATATTAGCGTCGATATTTTCGCGGCATTAAAAACCCTTTTGTCGGCTAAATTTGCTGCGGGAGTAAAATGTGGCTTAATAGGGTGATAAACATTTTTGTAGATAGTGTGAGAATTGTTAAACTGTCTTGCCATTAGTTTTATGCTAAAAGTTTTATGCGGTAAAAGGAATTGAAGTCGAAAAGTCGAAATATGTTATTTTGTTCATTACGTTTCATGTTTTCTGTTCTGCACCACTAGCGCCGCGAGACGTGGCAGACTTCTACGCGTGCCTTTTTCACATCACCTGGGTTTTGTACTTCCGAAACAATGCTCTGGTTTCATTTTTCAAATTCAAGTGTTTGGAGCCGTAACGGTTGCGGATCTGATATTCCACGCGTTCAGTTTACGGCTCCTAACAAACCGGCTAGAGTTTCGCGTGCTCGATTCCAGCCACTCATATTGGCTAAAATTTTATTACCTACCGTCAACTTAGTGTTTTCACGCGCGAAACCCTTTTGATTTGTTTGGTATATTAATTATTTGATTGGCTCTGGCAAAACATTTCAAAAGTTGTTTCTTTTTGTTAAATCACAAAACGTGTACCACGACTCTGTTATGAAAGCGAGGAGAGTTCCGTGAGTATAAGGCCTTTCAAAAGGTAAACGGCTAAATAAATTTTCTGAATTATTCCTTGAATATTTTGTGTTTGTGCGCATAATAATAAAACATATACTTCAAAGACGTAAAGAGTGCCATGAATAAGGCAAGAACTCTTTGACATCTGTGGCGATGACGTCATCATGTTAATGAAGCCTTGGGGGCAATAATTAAAAACGCGTGATAAAAAGGCACCGGCTATAACGAATGAACTGCTGAAATAAAACTTGCCAAAGACACTTGAGTCACCTGTGATCGTGTAAGCGTCCTAGTGATGTCAATGGCCAAGTAAATCTGGAAGTAGCAGTAGAAGTCGTACCAATGCAGTGGATGCTCTTGTGCACAGACTGATAAGCGAAAGCAAGAATTTCATCGTATTTCGTCTGCCTCAATACAAATGATGACTTGAATTGTTTTCATTCTCTCTATACTGATTCAATGAATACTAATGCCGTGGGACACCAGTGTTCAAAAGTTCCATGGCTGTTTAAAAAAAACAATCAGAGCCAAAAATAGAATGTTGTTCAGATTACTCACTGCGTTTCGCGCATGAAATTTTCAGCAACTTCAGGCGACGCTCAGGGACGGGGTCTGAACAATGCGGGGGATCGACATGTTTCCTGTAATGATTGTTTGCTCGGTGCTTGCTTAGGCGTAATTAAATTCCCAGTTTTTCTTTTCTCTGTCATAGCTCTGTTTGCTGAATGGAATGACGTACATTTGTACGGAGCTGGCGTTAATTATTCATTTTCAAACTCAGCTGCCAGCTACGCTAAATTTTCTTTTGTCAAGCCTTACTACGCGTTGCGTGAAAGACACGCTACACCCAAAAGATCAGAAAATAAAGATGTGATCAGCAATCAGGAAGTAAATACAGGGCGAACTTTGCAGTCAGCGGATCATTAGCGATAGCGAGAAACATTACGTTGAGATCTGAGCAAGGCAAACATGTGGCAGAGGTTTGCTCTCTGTGGATGTTCGAATAGCATGAAAAAAAAATTATAAATGATTGAGCCGGCGTTCATTACAAGGTTGCTGGTTTTCTTTTGGCTAACAACAGCGTTGATACTATCCGCGCTGAGTGATGATTGCGCCTGTGTTGACATACCCAACAAAAATTTGAACCAACAAAAATTAAGGGGGAAAGCAAATTCAGATATCCTCAGAATGAACCCCTTAGTGATCGTACTAGAAATAAAGTGCGAATGGTTTACGTACTCGTACAATATCTCACTATTGTATTTATTTCTTATTCTTTCTTTTTTCCCACTTCAGTTATGTCTTCAATGTAGTTTACTTGTGGGACCTTATGAACTCTCCTTTTGGATATAAAGATGTAAAGTTTATCCACCCACTAGCTCACAAGTCTCTTTCATCTAACCCCGCCGGGATGGCGCAGTGGTTATACGGAGCTCGACTACTGTTCCCAAGGATGCGGGATCGAAACCCGGCCTCGGCGGCCGCTTTTCGATGGAGGCGAAAAGCAAGGCGCCCGTGTGCTGTGCGATGTCAATGCACGTTAAAGAACCCCAGGTGGTCGAAATTTCCGGAGTCCTCCACTACGGCGTCTCTCATAGCCTGACTCGCTTTGTGACGTTAAACCCCACAAACAATCGCTTTCATCTGTCGATTCGGAGTGCTTAGAACCTTATTCGTCCCTAATCCGCTTTAAAAATTCACAGGACAGCCTGAACACACACACACACACACACACACACACACACACACACACACACACACACACACACACACACACACACACACACACACACACACACACACACACACACACACACACACACACACACACACACACACACACACACACACACACACACACACACACGCACGCACACGCACACGCACACGCACACGCACACGCACACGCACACACACACACACACACACGCACACGCGCACGCACACACACACACACACACACACACACACACACACACACACACACACACACACACACACACACACGCACACGCGCACACACACACACGCACACGCACACGCACACGCACACGCACACGCGCACGCGCACACGCACACACACAAGCACACACACACACACACACGCGCACACGCACACGCACACACAGAGTGCGTACACCTACACGCATGCGTACGTAGGCGCACGCACAAACGCGCAGCGCGTACACATACACGAATGCGTACGCAGGCGCACCTCTCACGCACGTACACGCACGTACGTATATGCACGCACGTACACGCACGCACATGCATGCAATCATAAACACACAAGAACGAATGTAAAAACCACATACATGAATTCAAACGGCGTTATCGCTTTCAAAGACAAGCATGGAAGTATTTATTGTCTGTCAAATCAAATACTGTAGTCTTTCTCGTAAAGCTTTAATCATTCCTGTTCGCATTTCTGCTGACGTCTAGAGCAATGTTTTCAAAGCAGCTAGCTAATTTCCTGTTGCAACTGAGCGTTTGCATCTGCCCAACACAAATACGTAAAGTGAAACATGTAAGTGATGAGAGGAAGAGAAGGGCAACCCAAATAGAAGTAAGGGAACAACTTCCGGAGTGTCGTATTACTTTAACAAGTGTAAGACAGGAATATTTGCCAACAGCCATTTCCGCATCATCTCCACTGTTAAGCAGATGACGATGACAGCCACTCTCCTCGTCTCCTAGCTGGAGGCGGAAGTGACTCATAATATATCACTGTAACTCTACAACGTCACATCAAGATAGCTGCCCGCAGGTGATATGACACGTCTAGAAAGCATTTGAAGGCACCTGCCAGCGTTAGCTCAGCCGTGGTGAGTTAGAAATTTGTTCCACGCTGTCCCCGAATGTCATCCGCCGGCTTGCTACGGCTTCAGTCGGAAATGCGTGCAAATCAGGGTGTGAGGCAGTATAAGAACGAGAAGTTAGCGACTACACGTCAGGTACAATGACGAAAGCGGACTTGGGGTCAGTAGTGTCTGTAAGCACCACTGTGCCGTAGACAGGGTAGAGAAGAACGTAAAGACGGCGGCCTGGAGCTGTGGTAAGCGGAAGTTGTGTGCAGTGCAAAGGGAAAAGGGGAAAGATAACTTTCTCCGAATACTTGGGTCATGAAGGTATGTACTCATCCGGTCTTGTTAGTGTTACGCGTCTGTTTCTTCTTCCAACCTACAACGGTCGTGAAAAGTTTTCCACAACATTGAATATGTAAATAAGTGTGCGTAAGTAAAAACGCCGCCAGAAGAAACGCCACCGGTAGAAAAGTCTCTCCACGGGAAGCGGCAACTAGAATAATAAAGTCCCTAATACAAAATGATTGCAAAATCTGGGGGGTTATTTTCTCTCTATGCCAACCTGTCAAGGAATGCTCATTTTCGTCACACAATAATTAAGGCGAGTTGGATGTTAAATGTTCTCAGAAAAAAAAAGTTAAGCAATCAGAAGGTAATCTAAAGCAAATATTATACTTTCCAAACGTACTTCCCATCCTTGAGCACGCATATAGTGCTTTGGATCCGTCAACACAGTCAAAAATAGCAAACCTTAAAAGCATACAATCGCCTTCCGTTCGCTTCGTCTCAAGCGATTATCGTTACTTGAAAATATGTGGTAATATTCAAAGAAGCTGGCTGGCCGCTATCAAAATGAGAAAATATTTTTGGCTTTGACTCTCTTATAATATTTTCAACATAAGGACTAGCATTGATCACGATATATACCTGTAAGAATCGACGTATGTATCTGCGTGCATAGGCATTTTCCATAAAGTACGTAAATAGGCCTGGAGAGCGAACATATTCAAGCATTGTTTCTTTCCGACGACAATAAACGAATTTACTGGTTTGCAAGAAGAAATTGGGCAGAGGACCCCGTCATCTTCCATTTCATATTTGAAACATTTCCTCCATCTACAACAGTGATCCTTGCCTGTATGCTTGCTACATGTTACGCTTTGCATCATATTATCGTTCCTTTTTTACTTTTTTTTATTTCAATTCTTGCCATGTGGCATGCAGTCATAATATAATTGATAAATGTAATCATAGTGCCTACAACGTGTAATTTTCATTTTGTTTGTTGGACATCTATTCACAAATGATTTTTATTTGAATCAGTAGTATCGTAATGTTTCATTGCACCCCCTTAGGCTGATGCCCGTAAGGGCGCCGTATTTGTTTAGACTAAATACGTAAGAATTAATCCAGTCTTGAGTATACGTCGCCAATGAAAACTGCCCATTTTATTGCATTGTTTTTTTGATGGTGGCAATATATCTGAAAATCATTTACGATCCGGGTAATCAGGGTGCCCAACATGTTTAGAGGCACAGCAGAAACTACTGAGAAAAAGCGTGGTGAAAGCGTTCGCCATAGTATGTTATCTGGCTTGTTTTATACAGTTCATCAAGCGCTCATTAAGACAGGTCTTATAGGCTCGGTAATATTACTCACTAAGCAAAGTAGAACCAGCTCGACGCGTAGTAGTTTTGAGGAAGCACCTACAATGGAAGGCATCACTGAAACACCTTCGCAGATATTTCGATAACAAACGCCAACTCTTCCGATGACGATAGCGCATAATTATTGATCTACTTCCGGTGATGATGGAGATGCTGTTCTAGGGAAGGCAGGCTGAAACATAACCGGTCGTTGAAGATGGACACTCAAAGCACTGCTAGAAGCATCTGGCCCAGCGAAGGCTGTGGTCAGTGTGCCCTTTCCTTCTGGAAGCGAAGACGAGGCGCTGCCACTTTGTGTCCGCTGTCATAAACTTTTTATAAACACGCCACATATATTAGATGTTTGATCATTTACAAACCAATGAGAGAAGTTCTGCAGCATACATAATTGCTATTCGCCACGGGGAAGCGCAGTCTACGCCTTATAACGTGAACTACACCGCGTTAAGAAGAAAAAAGCAAACACTGCGGGAAACAACAATGTAACTAATGTTCGAACTAAAATCATTAAGAAGGCACAAGGTAAAATTGGTAAATTTCGGTGATAATAAAGCCATTCACATGATATGCGGGCCGCGTTTTGTTCCCGTTTGCGGACATTTCTAAAGTGAAAGCTACACTACGCCAGGTAGTTTGAGCCGTCGGGTATGCACAGTTATCACCTTGAGGAAGATTTAAATGTCAAAGTACTGTGTTGAGCCTGGGGGTCGCCATGTGAATTTGGGGCATAGTCACGTAGGCCACCAAGTATCCCGTGACCACTGCCAAGGTTAAGGTCACATGACCTGGTGGCCGCCATGTAACTTTGGCGCAATAGTCACGTAGGCCACCAAATGGCCTGTGACTACTGTCAAGGTCAAGGTAAGCTGACCTGGTGGTATCATGTGACTTTGGGGAATAGTCACATATGCCAACAAGTAGCCCGGGTCTACTGTCAAGGTCAAAGTCACGGGAGGTGACGTCAGTATCACGTGGAAGTATAAGGCTCTAGAGGGGCGATACGTGTATAAATAGGTTACAACACTGCGCGACATGGAGGAGGATGAACATCCTGCTACAGTAGCGCTTCGGAACGGGAAGGCGCATCGGAATGAGGCCCTGAAAACGCGTAGTGCCGAAGAGACCGACGAAGAACGAACTTTACGTTTGGAGAAACGCACAGTGTGTTTAATCCAAGCTTGGCAATAAGCGTAACCATGTAATACATCAAGCTTTCGCTTTCCACCACGATGAACCGAAGGTAAATCATCTGCTGTTTGTTCCTACTTCAAAAATGGAGACTTTTTCTTTTCCGGGGGCATTTTTCCGGAGCCAATTTTCCAGAGACGTGTACATCCGGGTATATTTTTTTTTTCCGGGTACATTTTTACCGGAACACTGAAGAACAACTTATATGGCTGTATAATTATCCCATGTAATTGGCTAAATGGCTTCGACAATAAATGGCAAGGCGAACTCATTGCCTCCGTCCTCTGCGTACTTCCCTAAAAGGTATTGCCCTCCGCGCAATATTTCTTAAGTTTGCCTCGTACAATCATTCGGCGGAACATCTGTCCCAAGGACGCACTTCTTTCATTAAGGGCGATCAAATGTAACGCAGTTATGACACCTGCCTCCCGCCATTCGTTCATAAATTAATATTGTAGTAATAAATGATATCATAGAAATACATACGGGTTCTTAGTAGAAGGAATTATGTTGATTGGCCGGCATAGTAATGGCGTCACGGGTTCACGTGCTATGCATGATGATGATTGGTCAACGGGATGTGCGACATTCTAACGTAATGTGATGTGGAGAAGGTGGCAGTTGGCAACAGACATCGATGAGAGGTGACTGGTACGGAGTGTGTGATGTTATAGCGTTAGGCATGGTCAATATTCATGACATTATGAACGATTGTTCAAATGGGCTGATCGTGTGACGCGACCGAAAGCGGTGGTGGACTCGGCGTCAATTGGAAGCTGCATTTAGTGGTGTGCAGAAATGTTTACACAGCTTCGCGTATGAGGTGGGAATGCAGCTGGAATCAACACCATAGGCTGACCGTAGCGGCACACAGCAATGACGGAACAGAGGAAGCAGACCAAGTATTCAATTTAAATTACCTCACATTCCTCTATAATTTGTCTCCCTTTCTGCTCGCAATAAAAGAAAAAATGCCCGTTTGAATAGGCTTCCGAGTTCTTATTGATAGAAGTGAGGCTTCAAATTTGTCGCTCACCGTGGTAGTGATAATAGCGCTTTTAGTATTAGTAGCAGATGTAGTAGCAGTATCAGTAAAAGTTACAGTACTAGCAACAACAGTAGTAGTAGCAGTAGTAGTAATCATAGTTGCAATAGAAGATGTCGTAGTAGCAATGAATTATTTGGGTAGTAAAATAAATACCAATTCATTCTAATTTGTTATAAAGAAAGGAAAGGGAGAGCTGAGCACCAGCTTTTTCGTTCGTGTGAGTTTGGCTGCACAATTCCCTAATCTGGTGTCCATTTTGTGCCGCCTAGGGAGTGTAGAGACGTCTCGAGGACAAAAAAGGTTCAATTAGGAACTCCCGTATCTCTGACCACTGCACGAATCTTCCAAAAGAGGACACACAACTGCTCAGTGACGAGGTGAATAACACTGTGGTAGGGTTCAGATGACAGCTATGTTCCAGTAAGGCAGCGAGGGAATGGGGACGTCTCTTCATCTCCCCCGGCGGCCATACACGTCAAGCCGGGTGACTGATGAGAGATCGTGCGACCCTAGTTCCCGAAACCCTTCCTCTGCATATGTTTTCGTTCGTCCAGATTTCCCGGCTCCTTCGAGCTTCACGAACGCCTGAACTTTCGTTGGTTATGAAGAAACTTGCGTTCCTATTCCACTACCCTCCCACGTGTGGTCAAGTACATTTTTAGTCATTTCTTTTCTTCGGAGCTGTAAGCGAACTTTATGCGAGCCTGCTGTTTTTGAATTCCGGAAGGTTGAATTTTTCGGGACAGAAAAAGAGGCGAGCAAAGCAAAATCAAGCCCAAAAGACGCAACTGTTCCAAGTGTGTTCTCTGAGAAGTGATAACCGTCGTCGTGCAATTCGTAACCTAACCCAAAAGCTCCCCTTTCTGACTATACGACTCTCTAACACCGTTTTGCAAGCATGATTTACACCCGCATCTTCTTACAAAGTTTGCAGTCTGTGTCGTTATCCACTGCCCGCTTTGTTCTGTGTTTGCAGACGGAACATAACCGGCTGCTTCCGGTTGTGAACTTCGCCACATCAGACCTTATCAGCGCAAACTGTGTGCAAAGGCCGTGGGTCTGCAACATATACAAAGGAGACTGAATGTTCCGGGTCTAACAATGCAGTGCTTTGATTTGCGAGAATGATAAAGAAGTTAACAAACACCACAAAGGATGTTCAGACATCACTTTTGTTGTAACCTCACAGTAACAAAGTTCTGTGACGCTTAGTGATTTATGTGAAAACGCTTTCTTCTTTGGGTTTTATTGTAGAAAACCAAGCACAGCTCGCATTAAAAAGAATGTTTTAACATTTTCTTTGCCACTAATGTTTATAACTAAGCGGCGCCCTTAAACAAGGTAGGAAAATTATGAAGTGAAATTGCAGAAGTGAACAACGTCACTAAAAGTCCATTTGATTAACGTTTGCATGCACTGAACACCGTAGGGTGTTTGTGATCGTTTGTATAAAGTTAGCGCGCTGCCTGGTGCAGCTCAATAACACGACGAAGTTGAAAATCCCGTTCTCCAGAAAATATCGTATCGACGTTGTCATCTTCTGCGTTGTGAGTGAAACATTAAAGGCACGCCTCTGGTAGGCGACATTTCGCAGGTTACATAAGCGGGTACTGACTGATCGGCTCATATTGTGACATCACTTAGCCAGATTGTATTGCCTACTTAGTCGAAGCTGCCAATTCGGCTGTCTCTATTGAGATTGGGAGGGCGCGATGGAAATCGAGAGGGAAACTTTTAATCCTCTCCGCCATGCCACACCTAGGCCACGCAAGCCGGTTGATACGGCTTGTGCAAAGCGGAGTTTTTATATCTCTCGCTGGTGGTCGTGCACGTTGTGTGGTAAATTATATGCGAAAATATGAAAACGAGTATATGCGAGATATCAGAGGCATCAAATAAGCAACTAGTGGCCAGTGAGGAGCAAATTGTGCGTAGGTGAACGGGCATCCGTAAAGGGAGCCATTAACACTGTCCCGTTATCTATTTTAAGAAAGAGCTTATGTTTGCCCTATTTTGTGCCTTCTTACTCCCCTCGGTCCTTCTCAGATGACCCAATGAACCTGTTTTATTGAACGTAGCACGTTATTGAACTGAGTAGTAGGAAGAGTATCACTACAATGTTTTTTCGGCCATTACCTGCCACTCGAAAAAGTCGGCGCACTCGGTGAGGCAGCGTTTTTGGTCATAACTATATTTTTTTCAGTCCATCGCGTTGCAGCTGAAGCTTAGAAATGCTTGGTTTATGGTTACCACGCTGCAGAGCCTTTGCAGTGGTCCGTGAACTCCGCAGGTGTTGTGAAACCAGGCTACGCATGCACGCATAGAAGCAGGGTACTTTAAAAGTGGTGGACACAAAGGCATGATAAACGAGGCTTTTCGTTTGGCCATCGAATACGGGCTGGTTTCACAGTCATTACTTAATATTTATGTGTAGACTCTAGTACAGTGCCAAAGCTATTTTACGTAGCGAGCTTCCCTTATTTTTTTTTTTTTCGCTGTTCTCTGCAGAGATGTATACAGAGTTGAGTTGGATTTTGACCTGACTCAGGAACACTAGGTTCTGAGACTAGTGACGTAAGAGGACCTCGGATCCAGTTAAACCAATGGCCCTACTTCCTAGGCATCCCCAGTTAGTGCTCATGCGTTTTCTCTCACCGCATGAACGGAGATGCGGACGTCACGTGCGGGTTTGAAGCAGCGATCACGTGCCTTAAACTATGACGTCATAGCCACTATGCCACCACAGCAGCAAGGGTGGCAAGACTTATTAAAAACAAATCACGGACTAAAACGTAACTGCCCTAGCGAAAAAATTCGTACGAGTCCCAATAACCCCATATAGATTTCTCATAATAAACTCATAAAAATCGCATACAATCTCATATAGTTCTCATATGTTGTATGATACCTGTATGAGATTATATGAGGCCTATACGAGTTCAGTATGAGTTTAGTATAAAAAATCTATATGAGATTATTGTGAGTCATAGGGTCTTTTCGCTAGGTGAAAGCCTGTTTAGTTATTGTAACAAATAACAAAATGATAGCTAACATGAAAGTGAGCCAGAATCTCGTCATTTGTGTTGGCATCTCACCAAGTTTCATTACTCTTCAATAAAGAAATGACGCACGCCGACCAATAGCAAAAACTGGCTTGCCAATGGGAGCTCCCTAAGTGAGCGGGATAATTTTAAAGACAGTTTTTTATGGCTCTCATATTTAACAGATGTGCTAGACTGAACAGCTAAACAAACTCATGACTGCTGCTAAAGTTTTGACGCAATCTATATTTCGTCTTAGATCATATACAGGACGCATATTAGTCCCTCTGGAGCTTAATATTTCTGATAGAGTATGCAGGAATGTAATCCCTACAAGCATCTGGAGCTGTTAGAACACTATCAGTGCCGACCTGCAATGACCGCAATTGATAACGTTGTCCACTAGGTTTTTGAGAAGCGTATCAAGAAGCGTTTAATCAATAAAATTATTTTTATATTAAGATTGCATCTACTGATATAGGCCTTTCCTTTTTCTCAATATGCAGGTCTCGTCCTACAATACAAATCAAGGGTAAATCTCGTAACATAGATCTCGTTTTGTAACTTCGAAAAGAAAAGCACCGGTGTTGAAGATTTTTAATTTTTTATTCTTATAATATGCGAGATTTGATATGGAAATTATTTTCAGCAAATGAGCGACACAACAATTCAGCTCAGGAGTCCTGTGAAAATTTCCCATGACGACGTCTGTGGGCGAGTTTAACCTGGAAAAAAAAATGCAAAACAAATCTGCTAGCTTAAGAATTTGTCACCTAGAAGCACCTTTGAGAAAAGGAAACAAATTACTATGTGTAATATATGCAATCGAGAACATTGTTTAGGGATAGCTGCGTGTTATACGTATAGTGCCCAATGCGTTCTATGAACGTGGAAAGGATAGCTTTGGCTGGTCGGTCTTTTACATGCCGTTCGCTTTCGTCAATGCTATTTTTAATCTCCTTTTTTTCTTCCTGTTCTTCTCACTTGTTATTTCCATACTTCCCTCCATTCCCTACTTCCCTATTTTCCCTGCATTCCATGCGTAGCGCGTTTAGACGCTGCTCACGTTGAGGGCTTTCGTTCTGCCTTCCTGGCTCCTTGCCTGCTTTGTGAAAGGTCCGGACGAGCTTGAAGAGTCCCAGAAGTCGAATCCGATGCGCTAGCAGCAGATGAAAAACGACCAAGCCCTACAAGCGAGCCCCAACAAACCGCAGCGACAGCCGGCCGGCCTCGTAGCGAAGAAAGAAGTGTTCCGGAACGTTTGGCGGCGATTGCTATCCTCACCACACTGTCTATCGCGAGCGGCGGCGTCATCTGTTTTCGAGGCATCGAGGAAAAGAAGAATAGAGGGTCAGAGAGAACAAACTGAGAGTGGGAAAGATGCCTGCGCAGACGTGAAGCCAAGCAAAGCTTTATAAGAAGTGACGTGAAGAGAAAAAAAAAAACGAAAACAGATAAAAGTAGAGAGATGTCTTTGACCGATCGCCTTTCATCTGTAAGCAACATGGAGATTGCTCTTCTGGGTCGAGCCCTGCAGTCGCCTTTCATCTTTCTTTTCGAGCGGACTCGGACTATATTGCTTCGCAATTGGTTCGCATATTTCGATTGCAGAAATGTCCCGGTAGCACCTAGATCCTCTTCTATATCTCCGGAGTTAAAGCGAGGAATATATTCGTTCCGGAATATATTCCGCTTCCGCTTATTTTGCGTGTCGGCCACAGTGTTCATTTTTCCTTCGTTCGCATGCCTTTTCGAGCATTCTTGTATCAGGTATAGTCATATGATACCCAGGCCTCTCGTTCAATTTTTACAGAGCCATTGTAGCTCAGTGGACATACAGAAAGGACAATGCCTGTTCAAAGTGTGTGGGTCGATTCCGAACGCAGTGACGTCATTAGGGGGAGATAAAATGCAACAACACTTGCACACTGAGAATTCGTTTCGCATTAAGGGACCAAACCCGGCTGGTCGAAGTAAAATCGTAGCACTTCTAACACGTTATAATCTGCATGCTCAATCACTATATTCTCTTTTTTTTATCACCTGGGCTGAGTCGCAGGCCAAACGATAATTTGTTTGTGAAACCTATAGTAATCAGATTTCGCGTTTAGCTTGCGAGCGGGCATTTACCAATCAGCAGGGCGTTATGCGAAAATCAGGGTAATGAGCATAAACTAAGCATGAAATTAGTATTTTGTCAACAGGGCAGGAAACTGTTAGCAGCCTGCACGACATCACTCACCCACTGTTCTCTATATGTTATTATTTCTTACTCTACATTACCGATGCTTCTAAGTTTTATGGTGAAAAGATATAGGTGATTTCCGGGCGCAAGAGGGGCGCAGGCGGAATTATGCCTGATCCACTTGTGAGTAATTACGTGCCCTGAACGCCCGATGCCGAAAACTCTCAAATTAGAGTGCTACCAAGCACTCACGGGGCAACCAGATTAGCCCTGTAGGCTCAATTTTAGCGTGCCTCCCAAGCGAACCGATAAATATGCAAAGGAATAAAATGAAGTACGCCAGAGCTCACAAGCGTTCTCCAGACTGATGAGACTCCCACGCCCCCTGCAAGCCCGGTCAGTGCTATCGCGCAAGGGACACTGACCTTCAGTGCGGAAATTAATTGGCCACCTAACCTCGAAAGTCAACAGTGATCCGCTGCAGGGGGCCAGTAGCGTAGGGAAGATCGATGGGTGCGGCTTTTAGTAGGAAGCCGTAGCCTCCTTCTCCGTCGACGAGTAGTTCGATAATGTGTGCGGAATAAGTTAAATTCGAAATTAGGTACCAATTTAGAGCCCGAAAGACAGGAAGCACCGAGCTCGCGTTAGATAACTGGTTTGTTTTTTGTTTTTTTTTAGAAGCCGCCCATCGAGAGCACACGATGATTTGTCGAACAAGGTACACCAAAAAGCGTACAGTCAAAATGTAGATTGCGATATGCCCATTTCCCGTTTTATACTGTACATTATGAATAGCCTTTCGTACATCTGTACGTCCGCCAATCTATTCATCATTTCATTGATCAAAAACCACTACTGTGTGCGGACAGTAAACTTGATAGCGATAGTGGGACGTCATAGATAACCGTGAGTAAGAACGCAGTACAGTTACCATTGTTGAGATAAGAAGAAGAGATATGAAGCCTATTCTTCTTGTCGCCCCCGAGGCACCCACTCCTCATTAATCACTTTCACCGCACTTTATGTGGTTCTACCTTCCTTCCTTTCTTTCTCTTCTTCGTAATATTCCTTCCTTTTTATTTCTCCCTTTTACCCTCCGTTTTAGATAAGGACAGTGAGTAAAAGGAATGAAGCGGCCATATTGGTACCTTTCAAGCCGTTCCCAAATGCTAATAATTGATAATTAGTCATTCCTGGATTTCGTTTCGAAGGCCTAGTATGAGTAGGCATGAAGGAAGATGATAACAGCGTTCGAGATTTGATGTGGCTTGCATAATACCTAGCCTACACCGCCGACATGTCGCAGTACAAAGTATGAGCCGTGCACACCAGTGCATGGCTTGTTCACACTTTTACAGTACAGATTTTTGGCGCCTGTTCCTGTGTTTCGCGTCGTTGTAGCCGTTGTCCCTCGTAACCAGCTCCGCAGTCGGGGCAGCGCGCGGTCCTGCCGCTGCGTTTACCCCCCCCCCCCTTGTGTTCTCCGGTTGCTGCGCGCGCTCCTGCCCCCACCGTTCACCGCCTCGTGTGCCCCCCCCCCCCCCCCCCCTCCTTGTGTTCTCCGTGGCGGCGACCGTGCGTTTTCTCCGATTGCTAAGTGTGCGCGCTCCTGGCGCCACCGTTATTCGCTGCGTGTACCCCCCTCCCCTCCCCCTATCTTCCTGCGTAGCGGCGACGGTGCTCTCCGATTGCCGAAGCGCCTGCTCTGCATCAGCGGATCACGGTGTGTGCATCCCAAGGCAAAACGCAGAACCACGCTTACTTGCCTAGCTAGCGGCGGCAGCGGCATCAGTCGGTCGCTGTGAAACGTTCCTATGGGTCCACGCGCTGCTTCCTACGACCTCCCGATAACCTAATTGCTCTCTTCGCTCCTCCTCCATTGCCACCCCTGTGCGGCGGCAATCAGAGCGCCGGATCGGTGGCGGCGAATCTCGATATGTGCACCGCCCGAGCCGAAACGCATAGCCGCCGTTCGCCCCTGTGAATCACCTGCCTAAAAGTTGTCTGTATTTGTACATACATGTCTTCCTCGAATTCTTTGCCTCAATATATCGAAAAGCTGAAACAACTGATGAGCTGCGCTCAAATTACGCATTAGGAAGTAACGTAATCGTCGGCAATTTTTCTTTCTTTCCTTCTTTCTTTCTTTTTTTCCCCTTCCTTTTTTCCTTCATTCTCTCTTTCTTACTTTCCTTCGTTCTTTCTTTTTTTGTTTCTTCACTGGTATTTCGTCACTAAGCAACAGCGTGTAGAACAGTGGCATCGAAGCAACTCTTGTCACAGTCCTCTATGCGTGCACTGTGGACGCGTGAGAAGTTGGTCATTGCTGCATGCATCTGAAAATGTGTTCAGGATGCATTAGAGTTGAAGAATAAATTTTAGAACGACAGGAGTCACGCGAAACCGGGGCCCTGCTCATACGACAAATACGGGCCTCGTTGTCGATGCCGAGTGGAAAAATGGCCGTCCGTTAGTATCGTACTGATGTTAAAGTGAGAGCGTAATAGAACACGGAATGCTGAATGACACTCCGCTCATTTCAAATTTGTAGAGGAGATGGACGCAGTCTGTTGTCGTCTTTTTCATGAACCAGTTCAACGACAGTAAAATGTGCGCAGCGCATTGCGAACACAACATACCCCCGCACCATTGCAGGGGTCGCATTTCCATAAGCACAGCCGCAATGCCCTGCACGGAATAAAATATCCGACTTAAATACACCCATCATCTCTGAAACTGCGGTTTTGCAGAGATCAAGCGACGCTTTCAGAGCGATGTCGTGCGTGCTCGAGATAAGCAATTTCGCCAAATCGCTGAGCCACACATTGAGTCGCATCCTATATGCAGGCTAATACCGCATTTCACATTAAACCCACATTACAGTCATCGTGAGCAGCATTCATAGCAGGACAAGATAGGGTTTTCCTTATGTTTGGCTTTTATCATTTGACTTGATGCCAGGGATTACGCTACAATGGAGCTGCAGAGAATGGCGGCGTCTCTTCACTGGGGATTATTGTAGTCTAAATGGAGGGTAGTTAAAGGCTCATTCAAACAGCTTTTTCGACGTGCAGTGTTTGTAAGCGAAAATTGAAGACCAAAATGCAAAATACGTTCTAGTCAGAAGGTTGTATACCAAATTTTGCCACTCTTCGCAAGTTGTGTTTCAAAGTTTTCTCAGAAATAAAATGGCGGGGCTTCGTCTACTACTGGAATTAGGTCGCAAGGTATTTAAATATATTTTTGTGAAGTACAGCAAAACATTCACACACTGCTTTTTGAAGATTATAAGAGACTAGAGTTAGGTTCATGCACTCCTTAAATACCTGCCTTTATCAGAACTTCTTTTTGAACGTTTCACACGTATTTGAGTTTTCATGACTAAAAAATGCGGAGACTACATATGCTACGTGTTTAGAACATATAGGTCTCGGTCTTGTTCACCCAGTGAGCGTCCGATTTCTCCGCTAGTATTATACACGCGCATTCCGAAACGGCGACTCCAGATTATGAGGAGTGTGACGTGTACACTTAGCTTAGTCTTCCATTTCTTTAAAGTTGAGTGGTTCTTGAAATGAAAATTTCGTCAACATGAATAAGGCGTAGAATGCGGAAAATTCCAGGGATGCACTTAAGTACGCGGCGATATTTACTATGTTTACTGCACTGCAGGAGAGTGTGTAGCAGTTGGAACTTGATAAAGCCGATGATTTTTGCTGTACAGTGAGATAATAGATATCATAGCAGACTGTGCTGCTTGTTGCGGTCTGCGTTACTGGAGTTGCGGGATCCTTCCCACCGGCACTGCTCTCGCACTAATTGGTCCCGACGAGGTAGGTATGCGCTAAGCTGACGGGCAACTAGCGACACCTGGCGCCCTGGAGGCCAGCTGCCATGCGTCGGGACCAATGAAGCGCGTTCGCACTGCCGGTGGGAGGGATCTCGCAACTGCAGTAACGCAGACCCCCAGCACGCAATACGGTCTGCTAAAGGTGTCTAATGTGCTCCAGTATTACAAGAGGCGTAGTTTTAAACAGATTTACACCCGCACAAAGCGCAGTTACAAGTTTTACGGGCATTCAAGCAACCTCTAAATGACACATTTTCTCTTGATATTATTTCTTTGTTTGTTTCCACGGGCGAGCCTTACAAATATTACAAGGCAAAAAAAAAATTGAGTGTAGTGCACGCTATGGTATGGTTACAACAGACCACGGCCTATACGAACCGCGGGTACTCTGTATTTCACGCGAGTCGACAACACTTGAGAAAAAATGTCCTCGGTAATCTGATGAGAAGAGAGGAGTCGCTGGAGAAAGATTTGATGTTGGGAAAGGTTGAGGGTCGCCGGAGAAGGGGTAGGCAGCGAACGCGATGGTTAGATGGCATCCTCGAGGCACTGCAGATGAAGATATGTGATGTTAGGAAGATAGTGAGAGACCGGAAAGCGTGGCGTGACATGGTCCATAGGGTCACGAAGAGTCGGACACGACTGAACGACTGAACTGAACTGAATGTTATCGCTGACTAGGTGCCATGATTGACGGTTTTTTCTCCCACTGTCACAGAAACCTTTCTTACAGACCTTCTCAGTTCCCTGCAAGAGCAGGAGACCTTATTGTTTTGAGTTAATAATGAAATTAGCATTACAAAAACTGCATATGTTTGTTATCAGTAATTGCTAACATAGCACACATGCTTTGATTCTCATAGCTGCCCGTGGTAGACACATTTGTTAACCCTTTTATAGCGTTCACCTATATAGTCATTAATATTCCGCTTTCCCCAACAGCCTAGAACGTGAATACTTCTGTCTGGATATTAAAATTAGCATGGATGACAATTTAGGTAGGCCCAGACCCATTCTGATTCCCATATCAGCTTCTACCTCTGTCATTTGGTAATCCTTTACTCACGTTACGTGCCTCACACTATAAGGCACTATCAGCTTTCTGAAAGCTTCTGCACAGCACAGCGAATTTACCTAAGCAGAATAGGCACGAAGTCCCGTCTTCCTACTGCCATCAAGAGCGGAGCGCGGCGGTCTCGTTCCCTCCACCATCGTCCACGTCGCAACGAATCACGTAACGTGCATACTTGTTTCCGGCTGCAATTTCTGGCCCCGGATTGTCCATTAACTAATCCGATACGACAGTTTAGCAGGGAAAAAAATATGGAATTGCACTTAGCTTCACTTAATACTTTATGGTGAATGCATTTCCTTCTTCTTCTCTTCTTCCTCTTTTACTACCCCTTCTCTTCTTCCTCTATATTCCGCGTTTGTGTACTTGTTATAATGTCATTACTTTCTTTCCTTTGCCTTCATCGTCAGAATCTATTGAGACGTCTCGCTGACATATCTTGCGGAATCTCGCAGAATCTCGTTGACACATCTCGCAAACACATCTCGCAAACACATCTCGCGGAGTCTTGTAGACACATCTCGTTGACGTGAGATATCCAACATAAACTTATAAAGGCTTCGCCTTGAAAGAGTAAAGGGGATCACCTGCGTCTGCCGAAGACGGGTCACACCCTTGCTGGCCACCAGTCGCGTGGCGAAGAAAATGTATGCCATGGGCGCTGCCTTTGTTAGCAGAAGACCTGGTCACTTGCAGTGCAACGCCATCAATGGGCACTAGATACGGAATGGTGATTCCAAACAAAGGAAGTGACAAGTCTGATGATGATGATTATGACGAAGTGTGCATTGTATTCACGTACTTGTTGCTCGGGCCTTCACTGCGCGTTGCTGTGATGTCTGGGCTGGAGACGCACTTCGTGAAATCGTTAGCTGTCAAGGGCGGTGTGATAAAATGTAAACAGTAATGGTAAACTGAGAGAAAATTGTAACTAAAAAGCAGTGCGTCCATTATACATCCACAAGCTTCCAGTTGCATTGAAGATGTATCAGTGGTTTGCAATAGCAAATCTTTCGTTCAACGCTTCTCTCCTTTGAATCCTGAGTGTTTTTGCATATGCAAGATTATGTCCCGCCTGGGGAAAATATTCCTCTGAAAATGCAACGTAGAGAATTAATGAAGCCGATTGCACGTCTGTGGAAAGGAAATGAAGTTTACACGGGCTGCTGCTGTGTGTCATCCCTTGGATTTCTCATTGGGGCAAACAATGGAGGAATAGGAATTTTTAATACCTTTGGGATATGGGCGTCTCGGAGAATATATTACATCGAGAAATGTGGTCGATGTATTAGAATATTACCTTTGCTTATACCATGCACATGTGTGTGCAATGCGGCTATTTTTCCACTGCTATCCAACACAGATTTCAGTCATGGAATGCACGCAGCGTTAACAAAGGCCACTTTATTGCCTCCTCTATTATACTAATGTTGAACTATCCTTCATAGTTAGCTGTTACCTTATAACTTAAAATACTCGCTCAGTGGCTGAGTAGATTTGGCGCTTTATTTTTAAACCCGAGCTCTCGGGATTAAATCGTCGTAACGGCAGCAGAAATTCGGTGAAGGCAAGATCTAAAAGCGCCTGTGTCGCTCCGATTACAGCTGGCGTTAGGGAACCCCGGAAGGCATAAACATTAATTGGAAGCCTTTTACTACGGTGTCACAAGTTTTCCATGTAATCGATGATTTCGTTAAATGCGACTTCCTATACCATACTATGCCATATCATAGCATATAAAGGTGAAGTGCATATAAAGGTTTATAATGTCATACCTTACCACACACTATATCTTATATTACCGTAATGTAGCATGCGTTAAAATGAAGTGCAGCTTATGTACGTGCGATATGAGTGACAGTGATGCGAACATTTGCCGGATGGCTCCCTTTTAAGCCATTAGGCCACCTCAGCATGTGCAGGTGGGTCTAAGAATGCATGCCTGCCTGCTTACCATACGTAACTAATGCAGCGAAATAGCAACGGCACACCGTGTATCTTTACGCTTTTGCTGTAGTATAAGGTACCATTATTAGTCATCGCTATTATGTTGCTACTTCTGCTTCAAGTTAAAAGGTGGTGAAGAGGACCATCTCTCATTCAAACAGTATAGTTGTGGCTCAGAATTTCCTTTTGGCTGTTTTCCCACTTACGACGCACTTTTCTGGGAGCACTGACATAATATTATAAGTAAAATAAATTGTACACATATGTATTTGTTTTAATGAGGCGTTATTAGATAGTTCAGCTGTGCTGAGGAGGTGAAAACGATCAGCATTGCGAAATAAAAGAAAAATACATGCATTGGACGACCACTAGCTTCACAGTAGCACGCGTCTCGCCTTGGTTGGTTTCGAATTATTTTTGCTACTATCGACCTGTGTCACAACCGTCCGAAAGCAACTTCGGTGCACTAGTAACCACATTTTTCCTTCGGTTATTAAATGCATCCAGCCACTTCGTCCCCCAAACCCTGGAAGCTTGATCATTTTTAGCTGCGTTTGCTTTCGGCTTCGTTCGCCTAGCACTCCGACCAACGACTGCATCTTACGCAAGTCTGGCACCCAAGATTAATGGGCGTTGATTATGGTCGGCTCTGCAGCTGCCGAACAAGTTTGGGCTGTCGTACTATCGCCGTTCTCCACGAACACACACGAACACACACACACACCACACACACACTGACCTTTTACTGACCTTTTAGGCACATACATGCCTCACATTATCGAACATCAGCGGCTAACGGAAATCAATGAAGCAAAGGATGAATTAGACATGGCAGCAAAACTTTTGTATAAGGGAGCGATGAAGCAACTACTGTGTTACGCTGTGGTCACCCGGCAATCTGTTCCATCTGGTGGTCAGGCCTTGAACAAATTTTGAGGCCGTCGGCAGAGAAAAAAGAACGAAAGCTTACCGCGTTAAGCGCACTTTCGAGGAACAGCGACCTGCCTGCTCATTGTCCATACTCCTATACGTCGTCTGTGATGATAAACCTCCTACCATAAAAAGAGTACGGCGCCTGAATCCACCGGTGTAACATAACATACGGCTTTGGGTGACCTTGTGAGATTACGCCCTCTCGCGGATAAAATCAATCCCTCTGGATGACAAAGCGCGATCACAAGGTGTACCAGTGGCTGTTGTATGTGTACAAACCATGCAGCGCTGTCTTGACATATTAATATCGAAGGACCCGGAAATAAAGGGCAACTGCTAGATACCGTTTCCGGTCTATCCTGTATGCGCTGAAATCAGCGTTCTCAACGCTTATTTCGTTTTAGTTTATCGCATGGTGCAATATTGTTAGACGCCGCTTTTTAGAGCGATTCCAGCCCGCGGAGATCGGGTGCTAACAGTCTACAGGCATTTCTGGAGCCATGGCAAACATGCAGCCTACTTGACCAGCGCAAGTACTTGGAGTGAATAAGTGAGGTACATAATCCCTGTTACATCTTGAAGACACGTTTACGCCAACATGTGCGTTGATGCTAACTGGACGATAACTTCCGATTTATGCCAAGTTGGATGTCTGCCTTCTTTTTTAGTTATATTTGTACTACCAATTGCTCGATAAGGAAAGTCGGAGCAGGTCAGAAATCTGCGTTAATTTGCTTGATCCTTCGTGAGCAATTCTTAAATCATAAAATCAAATGAGTTGTTGACTGGTTCAATAATCCCTCTTTTTTCATACACTAATTCCCGAAATCAATATTCCCAATTTTTTGGAAGATACCTTCAGCACTATTATTTAAAATATGCATCTGCACTTGACGTTCATATCCTCCATTTAAATGAAATTGTACAGTGATTGCCAAAAATGTCAGTTCAACCTTCTGGTCATGGTTAATTATAAGCAGCAAGGCCCATGATAGTACTGGGTAGCTTCGAATATCAAAATGAATTTCATTCTGAGCGTTCTGATAAGCCAGCTGAACCGAGATTTTAACAAGGCCTTTGCATCACCTTCTCTCCCATCAGCGAACGTCATGACAAGCGGATGAGCGATAAAGGATTAGCGACTGAATCTGTGCGTACAGGCTTGGGTAAAGCGGTGAGATGACATCATGTGACTCGACTCAGATTCGCTCTCGCACCTTCATTTGCTGGTACTTTATCGCCATCCGCCTGTCGTAACGTAGGCAGCTGGGGTGCGCAGGCCTTGACAAGATCTCGGTGGCGACGGCTGAACAGTCTTCAGTCCAAATGACTCGAGTATTAGGGTTTCTGCGCTGAGCTAGTTTACGCCGAACAGTAGAGGACGGCTTGTATATGAGTGCATCCTACATGACAAAGACTACGTGCGTTAATTGTGGAAACAGCCCCTGCTTCTTTATTCATTCGTCGGACGAGCGTTGCAAACTCTTCTCATTTTATGTGGTGCACATACCGATCAGTGTCAGCGAGGAAGAATTTAGCTCGGAGCGCCCCGTTGTTACTTGTTGACTCCGTGATAATCAGAAGATGTAGTACGGTTCGAGACAGGAAAGCTTGCGAAGAATGGAATCAGGCGGCTGCTACGTGGTCGGCAGAAAGTGCAATTGAAAGTGACACGAAGCTCTCAAAGAATGATTAAATTAGTCAACTTAGTTTTGCAGAAAACTGGTACACCAGTTTTTTATGAACCTCATGTGCCCGTGCTTTAAAAGAAGTTCCACGCGATAGTAAGACTGCTCTTTCATAGTTATATCTAAAGGACATATTCAAGGTCATTTTTCTTGCAAAAGCGAAATTGTGTTATATCAACCCGCAACCTGAGATATGTACGTCCGTATAATGCCTTGTAATCTCCCATGCGAACGAGTTTGAATTTAGAGTGAATGCCCTCATGTTAAACTCGTGGAGGGGAGAATTACGCGGGTGCTGGAAGCCATAACTCTGGGTGTCTTTTGTTTCAGCAAGAAAATACCATGATTCGCAAATCACAGAGCGCAATCGGTACCAGCTTAGGAAGATCTGTGGTAAGTGCTAAAGCGTTCAAGAACGTAACAAAATGAAGAAACACCTTCTGTCAAATTGCACGTAGAGATTGGCACCCATATATCCGTTGAAGTGGCCATTTTATGCCCCACACAGCTGGCCGAAATGAGTAGGACGTTTTCTATAATGGATCTTTTCGTAGAGATCGAAATGGCCTTCTTTTATAAGATGCCATCAATTTTTAGTTGTTGCATTACTGCCTCGAACATCTGAAGTTTTTAGTCGTGGAAAGTTCGCCCGAATGCGTGGAAATAAGAGGTTAGCTTGAACGCTGCGCTTATGGGCTAATATGAGGCTTAAGCATCGAGTAAATGGATGAAGGGGGGGGGGGGGGGGGGGGGGGGCTTTGCGTAATATAAAAGCGGTTGAAAAACTTGACTTCGCGTTAGCCCCTATTACGTAAAACACTTTACTGTTATCTCTGTCGAAATTCAGGCGCATCTAAAAAAATATCAGCTGTTTCCGCCAGCCTACTGTGTCATCCTCACATGTGATATGACTGGACAATGATTGATCATTATTATCAATAGCACGTAGGTGATATGATCTGCAGCAACATTTTCTCGAAGGCCGCTTTTGTCTTCAACTAATAATTCATATCCCTGGCTACCATTGATATCCTGATGGCTACGTCTGCAGTTCAATCGCTATAAATTCTTCTTTTATACTTCAGCTCATGACCGGCAACACTCCTTCTTGCATTACTGTCCCCTCAAAATCTATCTCTCCTTCAGTAAATTTAGCCTTTCTCTAATCCGCATTTGTTTCCTAGAAAAACAGTTCACAATCAATCGGCCATTCCCCCATAGTTATTGCTACCCGATGGCATTTTGTGTGTATGCGTTCGGGTTACTGGTGCCTCGAAGACCTAGCTGGATGATTATTTCATTAGAAAAAAATCTTCCAATGTCGAAGCCCATTATAAACGTCCGCGGGCGAATACGTAACATAAATTACCTAGCTCCTCTCCTTATCTTATACCGTCACAATACACTTCTAAGTCGTATCGTGGCTTACAAATCTTACGTTACGACACAGAGTTGGTCAGAACTCTGGAAAAAAGCGGATCTAATCTCTCAAATAAATCCCCGTAGGCAATGGAGTCTAGCAATCCTCATGACATTGTGAAAGCCAGGAAGACCCCCTTAAACATTCAAGCATGTCTACGGGCCTTATCGATAGGTTGTGATTTTGCTGGGATGTGACGTGATGTGACTGTGACGTGATGTGAAGTGACTGTGACGTGATGTGATGTGATGTGATATGGCGGTGATGTGGCTATACTGACTTAACCCATCCCTCTCCTACCCTTCACATTTATATCCACTCAACCCATTCCCCCAGTGCAGTGTAGCAAACCGGTTTGTTCTAAAAGTTAACCTCCCTGCCATTTCTCCTCCGCCTCCTCTACGCATGGTATGGCAGATAGATGAAGGCCTGCCATAATTTATCCTATTGTTCGCGGTGTCGTAAAAATTTGCCGACGTCATTATCAGGAGGATCTATTTTGAGGGGTATCTGCTTCTTTTTTTCCCAAGTTGTATCTGTCTGTAGAGGTTCATATAATATGACAAAATAGTGTGTGCAAGAAAGCTACTGAATATGCAGACAAATCTGCTAGACTTCCTTCAGGGTAATTACTGATGCCCGTTATGGCATTGTGTATCCTTTAGCTCGTATTTCTGGTCTGTGGATATGTATTTGCATTCTTAGTGTGCAAGGGGCTGCCAACTGAGTACCCCATGCCCAAGGGCCCCACTTTCATTATACTGGGAATGTTGTAGAAAGTTACTATATGTCCCCAAATCGCAATATGAAAATATCCTTACCGTCCCTAGTCACAATATTTCCTTGTTTTTGCAACGGATATAGGCTGTCTTATTTTTTGTGTGGAGGATTTTATTATCTAATGCCTGAAGAATATATTTACATGAAGGAGCGAAGAACGTCAGCCGTAATCGTAATTGCAGTTAATGTAAGGCTGCTGCTTTCTGCGGTCATGAGCCCTGCAATAAGCCAAACAGTGTTAAAGCAATGACATCAGCTCCTTCCCCAAAAAGAATGCCTTCATTTGTCTCGAATGGGTTGTTACTTCTCTTTTTTCCAAATGGTCGACTTGGCATAGGTCTCAATCCCAAAAAACTTGCCATGTGTACCTCTCCCAATTCGGGAATAAAGGTTTGCCGGAAAAGAAAAAGCAGGCAATCGAACTAGAGGCTAGGCTCCTAAAATATTGGGGTGAACAAAATCGGAGACCACGCGAAGTGCTCAGCCATGGAAGCATATTGGAACACGCCAAACCATAACGTCATTTCCTTCTACTCCAAGCTGGCAGCAGGTAATTCGAGCATGTGTGATTTGAGGCAGAGAGGTGCTAGGGCCCTTCCTCAAAAATAAAGAAACGTGTGACATCCATACCATTTTTTTTTAACCAGTCCAATACGGGCACCAGTTACAGTGCATTTTCCCAAATATCGCGTCATTCAGCGCTGGATATTGAGAGCAAACCAGTCAACAAAATGCTGCAACAGTTGCACCGGCAACATGAAGAAGCTGCAACAAGAGCAGCAACACCTAGTGCTGCAATCAGCAGAACCAATCAGTGAGCTTAAAGAGATAACAGCAGCTACAACAACAACACCAATAAAAAAGTTCGAAAGAGAAACGATGAGTGGCATAAAGGAAACAGTAGATGAACCAAAAAGAAATCATAGAAATAGGGATGAAAAGAAAGAGGAAGATGGGAAATACCATGATTGCATTTCACTTTCTTTAAGCAACAGGAGAGTGCGCACGCGGGCGCGTTACTCATCGACCCCTCATTCCGTTTCCCCTGATCCCGTAAGTGATTCGGAGCCTCGTAAGAATGGCCTTTACGTCCCCTCTTCATCGCTTGCATCGGCACTCTTTTATTTCTACATTCGTTCTCAATTCCAGTACCTCTTCTAACTATTATCGTTTCAGAATACATACCGTTTTCTTTATTTGCGTCCTCTGTTTACCTTCTTTTTTGTTTTACTTTGCGTCTTCTTGGTGTATGAAAACAACTGCTCGATTGAAGCTTTTTATTTTTTTAACAGCTTCGTTTTATTTCTTTTTTTTTTATGCCTTATTCCCTCTCTCCGACCGAGCCGACAGCGCTGTGCCGAACACGAACGCTTGAAGAGGTTCTCTCCCTGTCTAGCGCTCGCACGGGGGTCGATTTGCGCATGCGCCCCCGACGAAACTTCCTCTTGCTCTCTAATATTTTCCTTGCTCTCTTCCTTCAATACCCTTGCCTCCCACTCTCCGCCACCCAGTTCCAAAAGCTCAGCCACGGCTCAACCAACGATCTCGCAGAGCGCATTTGGCTCTCGTCGGGCGCAGTCGTGTTGCTCCTCTCTGCGAGCTCGTCCCAACTGTTCGGCCACGCTCAAACTCTCTCTCTGACTCTTACCCGTGTGTACGCGTGTGTGCTTTTATTCCCTAGTTCTAGTTTTGGCAAGCTACCTTTGTGCGTAGTCGTAAAAAGGAAAGCGTGTTTTGCCGGCACGCAAGCCGAGCAGTGCTTTCCGAAAAGAAAATTTTGCTCGGGTTAAAAAAAGGATATTCACCTGTGTCGCTCTACCTGAAAGTCTTGCGCGTGCAGCACGTCTCGTAGGTGTTGCTCTGCCTGCAGAATTGGCCGCCGATATTCCTTTGTGTTCTCACTCTGGATTGTATCTTGTACTTTTTTTTTCCCCACTGGATTGTGATCGCAGCTTGGCAACGACATCTTAGCAGACGACCTTTCAAACTTGCTTCCGTTTTTTGTCGTCTGATTCGTCGCCGTTGCGAACAGTTATCGTCCGCTTCGCTTGGACCAGCCGCACCTGTCGATTTGTTTCTGCAGTGCTCACCTGAAGCTCTCCTGCCTGCTCTGTAATCGTTATGAGCTGAAGGGTCACATATATCCCTTCGGTGATGATTTAGACAACTTCCGTCTTGTGACGCCGTTACATCTCCAGAGAAGAAAATCATCTGCCTAGCTTCAAGAAGGGATGTGCCTTCAAATTTCTTCTGGCTGAATGACGTAAAGCGACGGCTCGGTGTAAAGGTGCCGGTGTCTGCACGATGTCGTACTCTTACTGGCGTAGTTTGTTGGTGGTGAAGTGTTAGTTGCGTTGACTTCTGTTCCGGCTGAAACTGCGAGCTGTGTCTCATCTGCCTGTCATCACCTCTTCCAATGGGCGCAGCGATGGAGTGTTCTTCATGTGTGAGTTCGAGACAGCTTGGATTTACGGCAACGCTTCGGATCATAGGGATCCTGCTGCTGTGCGACAACGTCTTAGCAAGAAGAGGTAACTTATTATGCAGCGTAATAAGTGTCGCCTAAATATGAAAAGAGTTTTCGTTTTTACATGAACCATTAAAAGTAGTCTTGCAGCGATAATTGCCCCTGACGCTTTGAAAACCTTCTCCGATAATTTATGTCAAATTAAAACAGCCCTATTCGGCTTATGTACCTATCAAAATTACTTGAATCTATGCGCTAGGGCCATACTCATCAGCTCAATCGTTATAGTTTGATTTGTTTCGGGCGCGGTTTCATATTTACATTTGCCAACTCTACTGTATAGTAGATCTGGAGCAAGGCTACATAGTATATGTGTAAGTCGGTGGGTTTTCTAAGCCCAGAAGGCGACGCTAACGAAGGAACCATAGGTCTCCTCACCAAGGAAGCAAGAGTCTTTATTGTTACTACACTGGTCTTTATAACAAGTTTTGAGTTCAGTTATTTCACACTGTCTCCCTAGTTTCATTAGTACTGACGATACAGCAGACGCAGATGGTACATAACCGGGCAACCGATTGTCTTCTCGTTTTGTGCACTGTTTGAGCCTACCATTTCGATACGGATCAATCATTAAAAATACCACTTTGGATTGAAATACCAATTTTTTGTCTTCTACCTGGTTCTATTTTCCTCAGCAGTTATGAGGGAATAAATAAGAAAGGGCTGCCACATGTTCGCGTGTTACAGAAGCCTGGTAATCACATTTTCTTTACGAATTTCTTTGTTGAAGACTCGCGGTATACCTCCTTCGCACATTGCATGTTCTAATTGCTCTCGGGCCTAATTCTCATAGCAATGTTAATAAACGTCATTTACATTAATGGTGCTTTAATTATTGCCGTAGGAATAAAGTCCTCGGAATCAAACTGGGTCGGACTAAACCTTTTGCTTTAAGAATACAAAATTTGTTTTTGGCATCTTTGTATTTTAACAATTATTTCCACAAAATTTACTATCCATTCACACATCACTTTAGGATACTTTAACTTACGAGTAAAGCATATCTCGTGATGTTTTGCTTAGCGCTGCCTTTTTCGTGCTAATAAGGTTTGAGCGTTCTTCTAGGTAGCGTTTTAGGTGGGTTTGGCTAATTTCAAGACAGACCTCCTTAAAAAGCTTTGAAATTTAAATTCTAGTTTCTCAAAATGTTCTCTTTACGTTTCTTTTTTCGATGCAGTCTAAGGTAGTTGTCATGAATAATCATAGCGCGAAATCAACCTATTCATAAAAGACTGGGCATTCGTTAAAAAGGTGTGAAGCGAACAAGGTTGTGTTACCACATCAATGAGAGTGAACTTCTGTAGGTCCTAAATCTGGCGCAGATTTCTAGAAATCTCTGTGGTGCACTTCTAGTTTTGACGAGGGCAGAATAAATCGTCATATCAAATATACTTACAGCATTTGAGGTATGCTCTTCAGGGTGACAAAATTGAAAACTATATTTGCATGTTGTGAAATCCATGTTCCACGCCGGAGCCAATACAAGCTGAATAATTGTCGAGGCAACGAAGAAATCGTTTTCTTCCAACAATTTCCACCCCTAGAACTGTGCACTATGGCATATCTAGGTTTTCCATTGTTGTTTCAGTCTTGAGCAAGACACGATCTCTGACTGAAAAAAAAGAACGCACTCATTTCGGCTGAGTACTTTTTGCACGATAATACTATATCATGTGTCCCAAAATTCCCGAGTGAATAGAGTAAATATGTTAGCCTATAACATTGAACATTTACTAAAATACGTTTTTGTGACAAAATACGGCCCTTACTTTAAACTAGGTAGAATTCAACAAGGCATACATGCTTGTGCATAGCATAGGCCTCCAAGAGGATTATTTCAGTATCAAAAGATTGCCGTTTTTTGTAAACTTTTACATACTAAAAAGCTGTGTACTTCCGTTTTGAACATTGTCTTGATCAGTTCCTGCCTCAGAACAACAGTGTTTTTTTTTTTATTCTACGTATCCGGGCCTATTCTTTCCGAAAGCATCACTTTTTAGCTACACATTATGCCCTGTCAACGTATACTGAGCAATGAAATTTTGGTGGCAAACAACCGGGACTGAGTAATGCACGCCAATCTGTAGAGAATCTACATAGAGATCTTCTGCACAGTTACTCCCTTATTGCCTACACTGCCACTACGACCGCATGGCCTTTTCGTCGACCACCACTATGGTAGAAGATCAGAGAGAGACCTCATGTATGCAGTTGAACCTCTACTCTGCTCGATGCCTTCGTAGCAGGCATTCTAAAGATGATGCGTCAAGGTAAACCCGGCGAGACACCTGGACTGAGGATAATATTTCTTTTCACTTACTTTGTTTTTTTAAGAGCTTGTGCGTCTGCTGCTGCACTTTCTGCCTGCTGTCTCGCGCACACGTGAATTCCGGTATGTTGCGTTCGCGCCTAAGATATGTCCTACACAAGCTGCATGTCCTACATCAGCTTAAAAACTGTTTCTGTTTAGAAAAAGTAAGGCAATTTTCATCTGCAAATTCCATTCCTAATATCCTATCTCCAAACTATAGCGCATAAATTCCCTGAAAGTGGGAAGAGGCAAGTATACAGCCACCTACAACAATCAACTGAATCAAATAATTAAAGTGTATGGAAATCGAACTAAGTGTAAACCTGCGACTACCTAAAGAAAATCTCCCCTTGGCAGATGTTCCCGAAGACGGCAGTTGCATGTGACACCGCTAAACATTGATTGGTCGATGGGCTAGATTACGTAACGACACCTAATAAGGTGGCTAAGTTGGTAGGCGATCCAGCAGACGACAACTCGCCGGTAGCATGCCTGAGGACAGTCAGGGTCATGAGACCACGCGACTTAATCAGTACTGCAGGTACCTAGCCTTGAGAGCGCCTGTGATAGGTTGGAACCACAGCCACCTATAAAGAGTGAAAAAAATAATCTCTAAAAGAAGGCACAGCGCCGGGCAGCAATGAAATCTATAGCAGTCATGTTCTTTCAGTACCGTCGCTTATCACACATAGTATGACCTAAATATCTTATCATAAGTATAATTATTTATGCACCTAGTTAGCCACAGTGTCAGCCAATACTTAATTCGTACAAGCAGGAGGGCCATTGCATAACAATACCACCATAACAAGAGAAGATACAGGAAACGTTGTATAAAAAAAAAAAAAAGCTTAAAAACAGATATATGGTTCGAATGGTAGTAGTCAGATATTACATTTGTGTCAAACAGTACGTTCAAGCACGACAATGAGGAAAGTCCGAAATTGTTGGAGAAACAAAATATGTGCTCGGGTAAGTTTTTGTTCAGGGGGCAAGCACTTTTATTCAATCAAAGTGATGTTCGGGATAATTCCCCTGTTTGTTAAAGGAAATAGTATATGCTATTAATGAACGCCAACAAACCTAGGAATAAATAGGTAATGCCTTACTACAGCGGACCTAGAGTGCCTTCGTCGGTGCTGTAGGAAAGGAAATACAGATGGGCAGCTGCGATAATAAAACAAGTTTTTCTTCTGCCACCGCAGACTCCATACAAAATGAGGAGGTGAATTGAAGAACACTTTTTCAAGCAGTCGCCGCCTTCATTCTTGCAAAAATATTGAGAACGATATGCCATGAGTTCGACAATAACGATGCATTGAATTAACTCATTACTGTACAGCGATACTTCTTTATCACCACCATCTCTAGGGAAAAAAATAGGCAAATACTTTTCTTTACAAAACGCTCATAACGGCTCACTTTTTCAAAGCAACGTTAACAACCTGCGAAAAGAGCTGACCTCTTGTTTGTGCTCCTACTGCGTGCCATATACAGCTGTGGATTCTACGCATGCAACTTAAGGCACGCCTACAGAACTCCGTTACGCTTATTAGGCTTCAGCAGAATTAACGTGGAACAGGAAGTCGAAAACGATAGGAAACTAAGCCGTTGCATACCGTTGGTCGAAATCGAGTATCCATTATCTACGTTTATGCCCGCTGTGTGGCCGATTCCATCGTGTTTACGGCCATACCACCGAAGTCGTTTCACTCAGCAAACCCCATCAGGATTGACCGAGTGAGGGAAAACAACTTCCGCCGCGCGCGCAGCGCTCCCGGCTTTTTTTTTACTTGACCGGAAAATTCGTAAGTAGATGTCTTCGTAAACACACGGGAGACGCACTAGCGTAAGCACCAGTACGGGGAGCTTCGTTCCGAAAGAGATCTCGTAGAATCGTTGAGTAAACAAGCCAATGACGGTGTTGGTTTTAAAAAGCCCGCGAGCGACGAAGGATTAATCAAGAGAGAGTGATTGAGATTGCGTTTTATTTGTCTCTACTTGTGGATGGACGAATAGAAATTTGTTTTCCAGCACTAGTTCATCGTTCTTCCAGCACCGGTTCATCGTTTGGTTTCTCACTACAATCTTTGGGGCTACACTGCCCCGTTAGAGTTTGGCATTTTTTCCCCGCTTTTGTTAAGACATTTTCGCGAGTTAATGCAAACATTCGACACTTGAGACACCCCGTGCAGTGAATGGCTGTAGACTGACCGAGACTTTCTCGTATTTTATGAACAAGAATGTCACCATATATACAGTTTTGGTGATCGTCTCAGTCGAAATCCAATCGATGTAGTTGCAACTGAACAATTTTCACTAATATTGAAATTGCATTTAAAATCTTGAATTGACTCATTTTTGTGAACCGCTAAACAAAATTGAGACACTCAAACCTGCCTACTTCTATGAATGCGAAAGCATTATAGACTATCAAATAATAAGCGTTTGAGTTCGGTTTTCGACATACAGTTCAGTTGTTTCAGCTGGCACTCTGTTCTGTTTTCGTATCTGCGTATTCGACGTAGGTTGACGAGCTTCACGGAACGTCTGGGAGCATTGTTCACTGAAAGGTTTGTTCGAATGCACGAAATCGGAGGGACGTATGAGTTTGGCTAGAAATCGTGCAATGAGCTAGCTTGCAACTTGACTATTGCACAAGTATGCTATATGCAACAATAAACCGTACCCCCCCCACCCCCCCCCCCCCCCCCCCCCCCCCCCCCCCCCCGGAGCGCCGCATAAAAACAATTGCGCCACGAATTTTGTACCAAACGCGAGAAAACTCGTGCCACATTAAGGTATACTTGCGGTAAGTATATAATTAGACGAATGACAAATGTAACCTGGAAAAGGCGCTGGCCTTCATGGATGGCTCTTTATGCGTCTAGGGGATGCGTTGCGGATGCTAGGTTTGCTCTGATGACATCCATTTTACTTTCTTGGTACCTGCCGATGTGACATTTGCTAGACATCTCGAGTACACAAAACCTCCTGGCTTTCCCGGAAAACCAGGAGGGTTTTGTACTTTTTTTCGGTTTTCCCTTTCGGAAAAGCACATTCTGTTTGACATGTAGCGTCCAAATTTTGAAGCAAATTATTTTTCTAGATGAGGCTTAGTGTCGGTGCTAAGGGGGGGACTGAGAGAAAAGAAGAAAATGCATCACGTATAATGAAGACCAGTCTGTACCCTAAAGAGTATGTTCCACTGCACGCACGACAGCACGTTTCGTTGAAGGTGCTGTGCACCTTTTGTGTCTTTATAATTCTTGTGATTTTTCTTTCATCACTTTCAAGTACCCGATTAAAACGCATGACGCATCGATCTTCCATCTGGAACATTATTAGCGTCGATATAGTTTAGCGTGTGATTAATTATTTTCAGTTTTTAAAAGCGGTAAGCATTCAAGCTACGTTACCCATACACCGGCAAGACTTCGTTTATCCTTTATTCAAATAATGCACATTGCTTCTTCTCCCTATTTTTAATTACATTTTCTACTCTTTTTTATGCTTGACTGCACCGCTGTCATGAATAGCACTTAAGAATGCATCTACCCGACGTCCTTAGAACCAGCAGCCGGTCTTTCTGCGCGCATTATTCCTGGTCTGCCTAGGCCCTGCCTTTCAAGCATCTGGAGTTCTTCAAAGCAAGTTTCTATTTCTTCATTCCGTGCTCAGTTTTTGCAACAGGAAAGCAGCCTAATGTCATGAAACCAGCCCCTTAACATGCGAGAAATACATTACTGTAAGCCAGCCGCTACTTGTAATTGTATTCTGAAAGGGTGGTCCTTATTACGAAGCGTCCCAGTTTAATGCGAACCAGTAAGTACTTAGGCGTATCTTAGGCAGCTTCGACAAGCGAAAAAGCGAGCTACAGACACAGAAACGAGCATAAAAAAGGCACGTTTTACGCACAGAACTGATAGGAATAAGAGGAATCCTTTAGTGCGCAGCCTCTTGCGCAGAAGGAAAATCGAGAAAAGAGGAAGTTTAGAAGCCGGACTTTTCGAAACCGAACTTTTCAAGAAAATAATTTTCTCTCCTGAAAGACGTGAAGATTGTAAAGTTCAAAAAATAATGTACTGCAGAGGACGTTAAAAGAGGTATATAATGAAGTCCAACATGAGCATACGTTGGGTAAAGAAAGGATGATTTAAGCCCTTCGAAGCGTGCCACTATAAATTCTCTTATTGAAGGGCAACTCCGGTGGATTTCTTGTCATTTTGAGTTTTTTTTTTTTTACATTACATTCCTCGATGTTTCCTGCCACCAACACAAAACAGTTTTTCGAAATACCAAGGAGAACTATTTTTCGAAAGGAAAAACAGCAAATCGATACTGAAACGGCTTTCATGGCCAGAAACAACATTCCAGTTGATGAAACGGTGACGTCACAAACAGCATTTAAAAACATTCGCACGTGCTTAAGATTGTGGGAATAAAGCATGCAAATCATAAAGCGGCCCATAAACTGTATGAGATGCCCTAATATAGACCTCAAAATTTCGTGATCTTGCAGGGAGTGGACAGTGACGCTGGTATAATGTTTGTGACATCACAAATGCAGTGTTGCCCGCCGAAATCGTTCCAACTGAAGTCACACAAGCTGCAGATCTTAAAATCGTGTCACGCGCGAATGAATTATCGCACAACGCCAAAATTTGGTAGAATGATTCAGGGCGGAGAAGACAATCTACAGTAAACTTTTTACTATAATGTTCGAATGTCGAAAAACCTCCGGAGTTGCCCTCTAAACATAAACCTGACGGTTAAACCTGCATCGGACATCTTGAGCACATCTCCCATCACGTAGACTGATACCCGGAAGCATTGCAGCATTTTTCATGAACTGTCACTCCTCCTTCAGAGAGTTTTTGTTTGCGAGAAAGAAAAAAGTCCGACAATCTGGCCACTAATACATTTCGAAAAATATTTCGGCTCTTATCTCGTTGCCAGCAGTAGCTGAAAAGTCCCTTTCGGCCTGAACTGTCTAGGTGGGCTAGTCCCTTAGACTAGTCCTGGTCACTGCGTGCACTCTACTTTTAATCAGAAGAATAAAATGGCTATTCATAGCTATTATGCAGTACTGAGTGAAAATTACATACACAAATCTTAACTTTGTTTCAAGAAGCATCCTGCCACAATATTCCGCAGCCTTTCGCTTTTAATCCCAACTTCATCATCATTCAGAAGGCAAAAAAAAAAAAAAAAAGTTCTAACAGCAGATTGCGGCTCGAACCTTGAGGAGGCGCTTACGCGTGAGTGACCGTACTTTTCCCTGTGGAAGGAACACAAAACGATGAGAAACAATCTACCACCATCAAAATGAGTACCCAGCGACCACGGTGTCTAGCCCCAAGTTGATGCGGCACCCCTTGTCACTTGCAGAACCAAAAAGCCATTTTTTTTCTATCTGCATGTAACACTCCTCCTTTTAGAGCGCAGCTCTTTGGCACCCGTTCCTGTGTTTCGCATCGCCAGTGGCTTCGGCGTTGTCCATGTAACCAGCTCCGCAGCAGGGCAGCGCGTGCTACTCTCCCCCTCCTCCCCTCCTCCTCCTCTTCCTGCGTGGCAGCGACGGCATTCTCCGGTTGCTTAAGCTCCGGCTCGCTATCAGCGGATCATGGTGGGTGCATTCAAGGCCGACACGCAGAGCCACGTTATCTTGATTCGCTAGCGGCGTCAGCGGCATCAGTAAGTCGCTGCTCTATCTCTTCGCCGCGCAAAGTTGCTATGGGCCCACGCACTGGCTCCCGCAACATCCCGGTAACTTAATTGCTCTCTTCATTTTTCCGGCCACAAAACTTCCTTCGCGACAGTCAAGAACTGTTAGTGGAGTGTTTCTTGAACAAATAGGTGTGAAAAAAAAAAGTTGTCTGTAATTGTACATACATATCTTGCTCGAAATATTTGCCTCAATCTATCAAAAAAGGTGAAACAGCTGATGAGCTGCGTTCAAATTGCGCAAGAAATAACGTAATCATCGGCAAAATTTTTATTTTCGTTTGCTTGTCAAGATTGACTGCGCCGGGGGTTCTCGCGCATTGCAAAGCAAGATGCCGGGAAGCCCGTGCACGAGCGAGGGAGTTAAACGAAAAGTATAAGAAATAAATAGGGCAGGACGGAGGACGTGATAACACATTCGAGGCCCGTGTTTTGGGTCACCAGCGAGACTGCGATGGCTTTGCGTGTTCCGGTTTCCAAAGCGTTAGCCTGACTCGAAGAGACCCGACGGTTGCTGCAGAGGGCGCCGAGAAACGTCGTTGCCTTGGCCTTATAAAAAAGCCTACAAGCGCGAAGAAACTGAACACCGCATGCAACAGACCTTCCTCCTTACAACCACAGCTTGTGCCTCTGGCGTTCCAGCCACGTCAATAAGACGGCTGGCCCGGAACTCTAAACTGGATCGTCTGGAGTTGACTTCTCTCGCCTTTGAGTACACTCTCCAGACATTCAATTTTTTTCCTCTCTGCATTCCCCTCTTTATTTCATTCATAGTTCTCGTTCACATTTTTGTGCCAATAGTCTCGTTTTTTGGCCGCCCTTCGTAACTGTGTTCTCTTTATCTACGTGATCCATAGCTTGATGGGCCAAAGTATTCGTCTCTTCCTTTTTTGTAAGTTTTTTTATCCTACCTTTACGTACCTTTTTATGTACCTTTCGTATTAGAGACATGCTGCTTGTGACGCGTGCGTACCACATTTCTTTTAGTTCCAGCCTGCTTACGCGCACCCATTTCTCGTAGGCCATTTCTCTGGTTAACCCTTCACATTTCTCTCTTTGTCTTTTTCATCATTTCACCCTGTTCTATACCCTCAATGTTTTGTCTGATACAAAAGCGTTTCTCTCCGTCTTGCTATCCGCGTTTTTTCCCCATATGTGAGAAAAAACTCTCCTGGTCTTTTTTTTTTTGCCGCATTTTGCGCTATTGGAATCACGTTTATGTTTTTGTCTTAGCTTATAGTTTTGGTTACTTTTTGTTTTTACTTGTGACCGCAATACTTTCATTTATACTAGAATAAGGCATGTTGCTTGTTGACATCTCCGTGCTTCATCCCCGTTCATGGCGACGCTGCGCAAAATCTGCGAAGTTTTTCCCTCCTTTTATAACGCCCAGTTGTTTTCTAAGATCATGCTAATGAAACTTCCTCAATCATTCTCTCGCAGGGAGGATTTATCTGGTTCCAGTGACCATAAGGAGCATTTCATCATGCATGCGCGCAAATATTTGTGACTAATGTGTGTACGGGCACAAGAAATACTCATGCCCAGTGAATACAAAATCCAGATGCAAATTGTGATTCACACTTCGAACCCAATGCACACGAATTGCGCGCTTTGTTGTACGGCGTATGCAGTGACGTGCGTCAAACTCAGCTTGAAATGAAATACAAAATCGGCCTCTGCCGTAACCGTGAGTAGATGTAATCATGAAATGATTGCAAGCATAGCATGTGGTCTGCAGGGGCCAGCAATCTTTAGCTGTGAAATGCAACTCGCAAAGCGACCACTTTCCGCAAGACGCGTACTACTTCTCCTCTCGTCAGGGTACATTGCTCGGCTTAAGCAGCTGTGACATGACGGCATTCGACTTAAGTAGGATAAAGAAGCGTAGGTGGCCACAAGGGGCGCTGGCCTGACAATAGAAACGTTTTTTTTTTTTTTTTATTGGTACCATTGACCGCCCCCGCGCGAGCATTAGTGCGCATGCGCTGATCCCCCTGATGACGACAGGTGGCGCGACGTTCCCGTCAAATGCCGGCGGACTGGGCACACAGGGACAGATCAGCGTATACTATGCTGACGGTGCGCGGTAGCGGTATACGGCTGTGGTAAGCGGCCGCGATAAACTAAAGGTCTCTAATAAGGTTGGAGAAGCTGTGGGTTTGAATGCTCTCCGAGCATGTAAGAACCAGAGCGAAGCGCCATGAGTTGGTGCCGCAACGAGGTGAAAGACTTGATTCCAAAAGCCCTAACGCGCTTTGAACCGATCGCGTCGGACGGAGTTCTCGAGCGAGTTTGTCCTCCCCTGTCTCCATCCTAGGGGTGGGTGCGGAAGCAAAAAGCGGATAACACATCTCATTAAAATTTGTTCATTGTCCAGATGTTCACATTTGTTTGCCCGGATGACGGGAAGTCGGTGCCCGATGTTCGTCCTCAGTGTTGGTAGAAATCACCTTAATCTCGCAGATAAAATGAGCTAAAACATATTGTCACGCACTTCCCGCGGTCCTTATTGAAGGAAGTTGAGGCTTTGGCAGAATAAGTAGAAGAGGACGAGGAAGCTGGGTCTGTCCGCTGTGGTGTGCTAATCCCCACGCATCCTAACATCTGTGTAGATAAACCTCGTAACAATATAAAACTTAGAAGTCATGATTACTCTATGAGCGTTAGTACCGCGCTCATCGTACAGCTGCTGTGAATTTTATGTGCCCGTGGAAGTGTCTTTCAAGAGGTTCCAGTGGCAACCAACTTAAGCCCATCTCGCAGTTTCGCGAGTGGTAAGGCCCGAAAACTTATCAGTCCGGATATAAATTTTTAAGTAGCTGAGCATAAATTAAAATCATGTCCTCCGGCCCTTGTCGATCCAAACGTCTTCATATGTGGCAGTGATTTTTTTATCCCACGCATCATCCAGGATTGACACACCGCTTGATTCCTGCACACCTCACCTTTCACGCTCTGTCCCATCATCATCATCATCAGCCTGACTATACTCACTGCAAGGCGAAGGCCTCTGCCATATTTCTCCACTTAACCCTGTTCTGTGCTAGCTGCATCCACTGGACCCCTGCGAACTTCTTAATCTCATCCGCCCACCTAACTTTCTGCCGCCCCCTGCTACGCTTTCCTTCCCTTGGAATCCACTTTGTTACCCTCAGCGACCATCGGTTATCCTCTCTTCGCACTACATGTCCTGCCCATGCCCATTTCTGCTTCTTAATTTCCACTAGAATGTCGGTAACTTGAGTTATTTCTCTGACCCACACTGCACGCTTTCTATCTCTTAATGTTACCCCTACCATTTTTCGTTCCATAGCCCTCTAGGTTGTCCTCAACTTAAGTAGAACTCTCTTGTTTAGCCTCCACGTTTCAGCGCCATAGGTGAGTACAGGTGAGATGCAACTGTTATATACTTTCCTCTTTAGCGATACCGGTCTGTCTACCCCACGAAAAACAGAGACACCCAGTATAGTCGTCAGCACCTCTGTGTAGAACGCTCTAACGGACACCTTCTGGCTACACGCGCACGCCTACCGATAACGCCTGGTTTGAGACAGTCCGCTTCCGAACCGCGATCTTCAAAGATTGCCAGTAAACGGAGTGTACGTCTTGAAAACAAAGTCGAGATAACATTTCGGCGCACACGACCCGGCATGATGACATGTTCACGATGCGCAAATGCTAAATGCATTACTGCGCACTTGTGACATCTAGCAATGCCTTTATATAGCATGTGCGGTTTCGAAAATGTCGCACATTCAAACATTTTCCAAGAAATGTTATCTCTACTTTTTTTCACGCGTCCTACAGTGCCTTCATTGGCGATCGCAGCTATAAACCGTCACGACAATAAAGTAGCAGGAAGTGTAATCGATGTGGCCGCGCATGCTCAGATGCAGACTATCTCAAACCAGGCGTTATCCGTAGGTGTTGCGCGTGCAGCCAAAAACAGTCCTTTCGAGCGCTCTAGACATATGTATAGACGACTGTACGTCTCAGCCTCAGTTCTCAGTTCTGTGTGAAAGGTGCTGGTATTTTTATTCTGCACTCCCAAGCACGGCAACCATGGCAGGTTCAAGCAGTCTAAACGCAATGCAAAAACGTAATGCAAGCTCGTCTCACGGTCAGAGGCCCATAATACCAAGTTAGTCTCCCATATACGAACAGTCATGACTTTAATCAGAGCTCTTCAATATTACCAGTTGCGAAACTTCCCATAAGACCCACGTATAAAAAAACAACACCTTTGATTGGTCGAAAATCGGGTGTTTACGAATAGGGTCGGCGCGCGCGGCCGTTAAAGGAAACTGCGTACAAATTGCAAACTTTCCGATTTTTTGCAAATACACAAAAAGCTCCACGAAAATAAGATATTTTCAAGAGTTACAGAAGCGAAAATTCTTAACAATAAAATTCGCAGAGGCAATTAGAACAGAAAGAAAGAAATAAAAAGAGATGATTTCCAGAAGGCAATGACGGCAATAACAGAAAGCTTCTATTGATCGCTGCCAGATGGCGGGATAATTCATAAGCATAAAACAATGCGCACAAAGACAAGTTATTTTTTGAAGCGGAGTTTACCAACGGGTATAATCTAAAAGCTCTGGGCTGTAATAGCATTGCCAAATGCGATTCTATAAAGCGCTACTCCTACCCGATCAGTTCCCCTTTCCTAGATAATGGCTTTTGCACATTTTCTTTCCTTTAAATAAGGACTCTTAGCGCGGGCCTTTCCAGTATAGCGTTTCTATTTACGTGCTTTATTATTATTAATATTTTTTGTCCACGCAGCACCGTGCGTTGACAAGACACGATAATACGACTCCTCTACACGTTCTTACTCAAGTACTTGGCGACGTGAAGTACCCGTCGGACATCCACTCACTTAGCCCGCACAGCTGAGCCGCTCACTCAGTTCGCTAACCAAAGCGTCTGATGTGCGTTTTCGCGAATAAATTAGACTCCTACAAGTTCTGGGCACCGCGCGTCGCAAGGGGTGGGCGTGACTGAACTGCATTTGCGGCCCAGTGCAACGAACAGGCAGAAATAACTCGCTCGTGTTTAACCAGCCACAAGTGAAGTGTTTATTTCTCGTTTTATGTGGTTCTCTACTGGAGCGAGGAGACGAATTCCGCGTTATCTTGCTTTTACTGGCATCTCACGTCATGTTCCTTGCGGAAGTGTTCCTCTCTCTGCAGAGACGTCTCAAAAGAAAGCTGCTGCTTTGCGACTACTGTCTGCAGCTGTACACTAGCAGAAACGGCTCTCACGTTCGGAATGTATTCAGTTACTGGAGCGGCATTCTTTAAATGCTTAGGAAGGAAGGAATTCGTACTTTTAACGAACATGCTGTCGAAAATTTACCTTGGTATAAGCCCACATTTTCCGCAAGAATGTGCCGGAAATCACATTAACTCAGCCTCCTGGAGAAAGGAACCTTACAAATACTATTATTCTGCACTTGAAAAAGCAATTATTGCTCAAGTTGGTACCTGTTGCTCTGAGCATTTGGAGCAGCACAGGGCGGTGTCGTTTTTAATCCTGCGTGGGTGAACTTTTCGATGCTCTCTAATACTTCACGATGGCACCGATTTTACGATGATAACTTTGTTGCATGGTCCAGAGATAGCATATATAGGGCTTTAAGATAGACGGGCTATTATGAAGGTTGACTAAAACGTTCTATGTCACATGTGGAGCAGTAGGATTGAAAATAAAACGGATTGTGGTGAAAAAGTTTTAAGAGGCTGAGATGGGAATTTAACCCAGCATACATACTGCCTATTGCAGTCTACGCAAGTGCGTTCGTATGATTTGGTTAAAGCGATGCTTATGATATGTGCTGTATGTCTTGTCTTCTCAAACTTAGTGTGAAAGCTTATGACCGCATGCTAATGAGTATGTGGCAGATTTTAGAACCATTAATAAATGGAGCAATTAATTAGCGAGTAACAAAGTGCACGTTGGTGCTACCTGAGTGTGCACATAGCGAGTGTCCGCAAAATGAACCAGTGGCGGGAAACGTTGACCCTGTCACGTCATTCCCTTAAAGACGGACCTATATCTCCCTTTCTTATGTTTTTTGTTTTCTCCTCTTCTATTCATCTCTCCCCTTTCTAGCAACCTGCCATATTCTGCACTGAGAATAGACGCTTCGGCAGGCCGGCATCGTTAATTCGCTTTCACGTGAGAGCTACGAGGTGACCTAATTCTGTGCCTTTAACAAAACATGTCAGGGCGTTATGCTCGCTACTGCTGAATACCGTCGGAAAGAAAACTTCGCAGAACAAGACTTTGCTCGGTGCCAAGAATATAAAGAAATGCATCGGCAGAGCTGATGCCTCAAGTGTTGTCCTTGTTTTCTCAGATTTTATGGCTTGAGAGACGCGGTAAAAGTGCGCTTAGGCTTCCACGCGTTTGGATGCTTTTGCTTGTTAGCCGGCTATAAATGCCGAAACGGCTAGCAAACAGCCGGCTGCATTTGTATGGTCGTATGTTAACTGATTCTTTAGCTTGTAGCATCCCAAAAGAAATGTAAGAAGTGAAATTTCCCTGCCCACAGTGCCTGCCTATGCCATAGCCGTCTCAAATGTACTAAAAAAAATAATGAGGCGCGAGGCAGATGCGAAATTCTTCATAATGGTAGAAAAATCACAAAAAAAAATTACATGCATCATAAACACGGCTGTCATTCAGAGGGCCAAACCGAAGACCGTTTAGTGAACTCTCAAAATGAATTGGCGGACGCTGAATGTATGAGGTTGTGATGGTTGCGTAGTGTTTCATGGTTTTCATCTGCAGTTTGTTAAAGAGAAAATAAGAAATATTTGCAAGTAAATAAGTTTTTACATAATTAGAAGTAGTTGTTCAGTTACTAAACTGGTTGCCTTTTGGTAGAGCATCCGCCTCGCATTCAGGAGTTACCAGGTTCAATCCCTGGTGGCGACAGGTAGCCACCGGTTTTTCAATAGGTAAAAGATTTCCCCAGGTTTCTCGGCTCTTTCGGGGTGAAATGCTTAGGAAAAGAGTCGTGGACCAAAATTTTGCGCACTCAGAAAGCACCAGGCTAGATCCTTAGTATCACCGGGTACCCACCGATTCCAAATTGGCACAATATTTCCTCCTGCCTGGTGCTCGGATTTTTTGAGGTGAAATGTTTGGGAAAGGGTCGCTGACACAAAAAAGATCCACTTACAGTCTTCTACCGCACAAAGGGAAGGGGAACATGTGGCTGTCTGATGGTGGACCGAATTCCTGACCCATCAGCTCAACCTTATGGTCATTGTCGAACTTCTTCGGTCGATCACCCTTTTTACAATAATCTTCACCTCAGGATAGCTGGGTCCCAGGCCGGTGAAAATATAACACACATTGGAAAACCGGTAGGTAACAGGCGGCAAGAGGTATCTTAGGTACCTCTTGCCTAGGAGGTAACCTGGTACCTCCTGAAAGCGAGGCAGATGCTCTAACGCAAGCCCATCACTTCGGTCTCCTCATTTCCGAAGCCGTGGACTCAGGCTGGGCTATGGCTGCCCACCACCTCCCAAAGCCGAGGCGGATATATTCAATGCAAGCAATGTACCGGAGAATTGTCCATTTCATTACTGATCATGCAATACTTATCCGGATGCGATAAATAATAAACCTTGTATTATGTACAGTTATACTGCAAAGGTCATCCCCATATAAACCTGTTGCTGAGTAATGACGCCCATTTCTCTGACCAAGTTTCATTGGATCCGGAAACCTATTCCAGTGGCAGTGTTAGCGATCAGGCTTGTTTCCCTTATGCCGCGCTGCCATCTTGTCGTTTGCAAATATATTTACTTCGCTACAAACGCGGTCGCTAATGCTGTTCTCGGTTTAAAAATACGCTGGCGCGTCGTCACTGGCAGTGGCCTCAAGTTTGACGCACACGCATTTCTGTAGGGCCTGCGCTCTTGAGAAAAGCAACGTCTTCTTTGTTTTCAAAGTCAGGCACATCACTCGCTTCACAATGGGAGCGTTTTGCATGGTTTAGTGGAGCTAGCTGACTCGGAGTTGCCTACTTATACGGCGTGACTTTCGCTATCGATATCTGGGGCAGCTTGCGGTAAGCTTGATCCGCTGGCTGATGTTTGACTTTGTTCGATATCAGCCATGTGTCGCTATTCAGATGGTAAGACAAGTGCAGTGGTTAATCGACGGGAGAGAAGATGAAGTGAGAATATGGGAAGGCTTTCGGAGATCATACTGTCTATATCCGGCCGGTATCGAAAAACAGAGGATGCGATGAAACATCGTGCGCTTCTTTTATTTATTGCACCAGTTATTTGCCTTAACAGATGCGCTGGCATAGGGCATATGTAGAAATCTGTGACCACAGTTCCTACAATATATGCCGCCAAAAGTACTTCACTAGTCGACAGTGAAAACTGTCAGCTTCACGATATTACACCAAATCCCTTTCCTTTTTTTTTTTTTTTTTTTTTTTGGGGGGGGGGGGAGATAAGCGTTTCGTCTCTGTGCTCTGTAATCTGAGAGTTTTGTGTGCGTATTCACTATTTTTCGTTTCTTCATCTTTAATTCCTTTGACAACAGAATTTGCCAACAGTAATATATATATAGTTTTGTTTTTATATCCGAAGCTATATAAATATAACGTTTTGCATTCAATACCTGTAAAAAATTCAGGATTGCGAATTACAGCAGTTGCCTTCTTTGACGTCCTGTGGAGAGGTTCTTTTTCAGTCTGATGAAATTGATCATTATTATGTCGATATCGGACAGTAAATTTGCAGCCTCTTAAATACTTAAATAAAAGAAGTTCCAACCATGCAATCTGGGAGAAGAGAAAAAGAACTCGATTTTTCTCCGAAAGTTCTTCAAAATTCATCAAGTTATCACCACTGCGTCACCATAATTGCACCGTCTTACACGGTGAATCAATAGGACAGAGCAGATTCCTTACTTGAACATACATATTTAACATTATAAGCACGAGGCATCGAGGTGAGTTCGGGAATAAATGCCACGATGAGAGAACATATGAATGCCATTTATGTACTTTGCTTTTTCTGTTCGTTCCTTTATTTGTCAACGTTTTTCCAAATGACTGGCGCTAGTACTTTTATTGCTTTGCCTCCTTGCTATGGTTCAGCAGGAAGAATAAACAATTTTTACTTCTTCCGTCATCGTTCCATGGCACAGTCATCTGTTAATCTTCATTTTCTCCTTGCTTAGTTCATTGCTTGTTTGGTTGTTCCGATAATTGGCTATTTTGTTGATTATGTTTGTGCCTTAACTAATAGCCATAGCCCGGATTATATATAACAAAGAGGAATGCATCTTATTATGAAAAGGGGGTCCAACCTTGTCACCGCGGTTCAGTCATGAGGTAATAAACAGCCCTCGCAACCAAGGCCACGAAAAACGTACACAGAAGAGCTGCCTATAACCTAGCATGTTGACATTGGGACGCATCTTCGAAGACCCAGCAAAGTGCTAACCCTGCTACTCATCCACTTTCCAGACATATCGGTTGAATTCATTCAGAAAGCAGTTGGAGCTTGACAGCGTTCACTGTGCATAGCTATTTGACTTCGATCGCACTGACAAAATCTCGACCGATCGGAATTTAAGCGCCCGCATTGTATTAGTCTACAATTTGTGGCGTGGTCGAAAAGGAGAGATAGAAAGAAGAAAGCGGGGAAAAAAATGAAAGCGGAAGCCCAAGTAGTAAGAAAACACATACCAAAAAGCAATAAAAAGAAAACAGTAACTCTATCGCTTTGCATGGACCAACGAGTTTAGACACCAGCGCTAGTTCTACACGAGTGCAGCTGCAGACAGCCAGAGGTGTAGGTGGAGAGGGTGCCAGAAACACGCACGCACCCACACAATGAGGCCCGTGCTTGGTGCTTGCCGTGATTAAGGGTGCTGATGAACCAACGAACGATGCATGCTGTCGGCTTCGCGAGAAATTGGACGCCGAACCGACGCATTAAGCATTTTTCTTTTTTCATCACTGTACTTTTTCTAATTCTTGTCTTTCTTCTGTGTTGTCGGTCTTCGCTATCTTTCTTGTTTAATTAGCTTGCTCTTTGCATCTCATTTTATTTTATGCCAGACACGTTCTCTCACTTATGTTGAACTCTGGGTTGCATGAGTCACGCAAAGCTCTTCTTTCATGCTACCCGAAAACGAAATCGCGCCTGGCATTTTTTTTTTACGTTTTATTTTTATTGTTCCAGTGCGCACTGATGGTTCGGGTGAGCCACTTCATAAATATTTAGGGGAACAACGTTCATTCTGTTATGGACCAGATGTGACGCCTTGCGCGTATTTCGTCGAGGCCACGACTGCGGTCTGTTGGATGTGCTTAGGAAACACGTTTTGAATCGTTATAAGCAGGAAAAAAAAAAAAAAAACAACAACAGAGGTGTGACTGTGACATCATTCTTGCCCACTGTTGCACCCTCTACTGAAAAAACGTGCAGAACCGTATTCCCAACTCTATTTCCGAAATGAATCTGAACTGGATAAACTAAACTAACAAAACGGCTTTACCCCCTCGACAGGCTCTTTAAAAGACGCCAGGTGCAGCAGGACTTCGACTTTCTTAATGCGCTGAGATATTAGATTGTGTAAATTTGCTTTCGTCGTATGACGCACGATATATTTCATGCTTTCAACCTTGCATAAGTATAGCAAACTTCGCAACAGGGCACGTGTCATATATATGTCAGTCTTTTCAGCTATGTTCGTCTCACGTAAGTATTTCACAATTTTCACATTTCCAAATTGTGATTTTCCTAGCGCTTATAATGCTGCTTTTGGTACTGCTTCCACCCTTGTCTAAAGCCCAAGTCTCAGACTAGATAGCGGCAATAAAAAAAAAAAAAACTCTTATCCACAATTTATTCCGCCTAAACCTAGGCTGACGCATAGATTGCTGCGAAGAGGTGCCCGCACCGGCACTGTGTTTCATTTCTGGCTAGATGTAGACGTGGTTTCTGGCAACGCTTTCAAACGAAAAAAAAAAAAAAACAACAGAAAAAAGCAATGCTTGTTTACCGTTATTCTGCCATCATAACAGCCTCATCTGGTTTCAAATACATTGCTCAAGCTTTTTTCAGCGTTAGGTCTACTTATTTTAGTTATTTCATTCATCTTACGTCCGCTCTTATTCACATTTTGGATCCCACTGCTTATGCCTTAAGGCAAACTTCTCGAATAAAACAAAACAATAATCACGTCCTGGTGATATACCTGTATTCCGTGAAAGTTTCTTGCCGTAGCTGCGTGTCCAAATGTCTGCTCTTGGAGGGAAAAGAAACAGGCACTCAGACAGATGAGAAAATACCGAAAATATATAGATGGCTCTAGTGAGCACGAGGACACCCTAGCCCTCTGTATGCGGCCGCACTTTCGGTAACCATAGGGCCTGTAAAGGCCGCTATCGGCTGGTGACAACGCCAGTTCCCAAATGGCTTGGCGTTTTGCCCTTGCCCTTTCTTCACTCGTTGCTAGTTGCATTGCTTTTGTTTGTTCTGCTGCTTGTGCTGCCTTTGCCGGAGTGGTAATAGCCTTGACGCTGCCGCGTTTTTCTCAAGATATCTAAAAGCCTTGAGACCACCATCTAAATCTTGGGCCGCTGTAACCAGAGAGAGGTGTTACGAGAGTCTTGGTTCGGGGGATGAAGCACAGAAGGAAAACAGATATGTATTGAACGCTAGGTACCTCAAGGAATTATACCGGGTCCCCTGCTCTCGACTGTTCCAAAATTGGAAATAACGCTAATATGGAGGGAACGATATGATGGGAAAGTCCAAGTTCAACTCGAAGCGTTGCTGGTGGAAGCATTTTTTGTATGATTTTATTGCATTCATCAGCGCAAGACTATTTCTCGAATATGATGCGAACGACTGGCTACGAAGCCTTGGGGATAAATCAGAGGGATGCGGAAAGCAGAATCCATGGTGAGGATAAATCATATTGTTCTTTCTATAGTTTTTTCTTAAGACAAATGTATGTATTCATTATTAGTGCATTTTTTTTGTCTTGAGGGGCGCGTGTGAAATTTACCTTTGTAATATTGTGCCATTGTGGCCAAACCACTTGCGGCTAACATCCTTTAAGGGTTTGTATGCACACCATTCATCTAAATGCCGCTTGTATTTCTCGTCACCACCCAGCAAGAACAAGCATATCATTTAAAAGACGTAACAAAATTGTGCCGGGCAGGTGGTAATTAAAAGAGAGCTATGTGCATGCACGCTTTTATTTCTGGGTTGCGGTATCTCAAAGGAGCCCTTCCAGTATACAATAAATGTGAACAGACTACTATCATGTTTCCTTCCTGAACCTAAACAGAAGCCTGACAACAAACAAAACAAACAAACAAACAAACAAAAAGAAAATATAGGTTATATCTCTAGTTATGTTCACCCTAAAGCTCACAATTTGGGGTAAGCTTGGAATGTTTCTGGTCTATCTAGATCATCTGATGATACAGCTGGTATTCTCTCGCCCACATTTAAATAAATCAAATAATTGCTTGGAGGAGAGTGCAACAAGAAATTTTATCGTGCCTTTTTTTTTCTGAACTTTATCGTCGCTCAGTGTGTTGCGAGTATCCGAGGGCTACGGTTATTGTTTTGAATATTGCTGCAAAGAGCGAGCGTGTGAGAAGCAAACGTGAAGTTTTGCACCGGTGGGTAAAGTATTCTCCCAAGAAAAATGTATTTATTTGTTTATTTATTTGTTTAAAAGACTTTACGCGCCCAAGTTCGAAGCATAAAGTAAGAGAGGAAACAAGAGTAAACTTCTACAAAACCCCAATTAAGCGTAAATATTAGACTCCAATATAATGTAGAGAGAGTAAAATGAATTAACAACTAAAAATAACCTAAAAATGGAGGTAATAAAATTTTTGTTGTTCTTTTTGTTACTCCCTAGCGAACAAAACCACTAAGAGTCGCAATAGCCTTATTCAGATTTTCTAAAAAAGCAAACTTTTTTGGTGTCCCTGGTGCACGCTAGGGCTGTCACTTCATATCCCAGAGTTTAGTATTTCACTGAGAAAGCAACTGAGTAAGAGAATATTAAAAGGAATTTTCAGAAAGTGTATATAGACAGGAAGCATATAAATCTCCGTTGCGACATTGTATTCCAAGTTTCGGCCATTTATCACGCACTCAACTTCACACAAACGCCCTTCCACGTTCCATGTACTAGGTCCATTCATATTCTCTTGCAGAAGCCTGTGTCGTAGTCATGGGATAGAGGTAATTTGCGGCCCCTCGTCTTCATTGTCTCCTTGTAAAATCCGTCAGGGTTGAGAAAGGGAATAGTGTTCTTTAACAGTTCCTTTCATTCGTGTACAGTTGGGTTAGCTTACTATGCCACCTTGAATATTGTCTGCTGCCCGCCAACATCTCCTATCCCGACTTTTGGTTACCCGTATTTGTCAAATTTTCTTCGGAGGAGAAACTATCAGCCTCTTAACCTACGAGGTTCGCCTTTTCAAATCGCCGAATAACTTGCTCGAACTGGAAATGGATTTAAGCTATTCACGCCACGTTCGACCTACGATGGAGTTAGATATATTATCCTGGACGGAATATCTGTATGACTGAGGCGTCTTGTGTCATGGTATTGCTTTTTTTTGGTTGATCAATAAACGAGTGTTCCGTTCCTATGATCGCAATGTGATCGCATAATCTAGAAGCACTGATTTCTATGAGTTTAATGCAACGACAAATGTACTATGTGTCACGAAGGCGGGTGATGAGCAAGACAACGCCGTGAATGACAGAAAAACTTTCTAAGGTGGATTTAACTGTGAAGGAATATTGAGCGACTTCAATTATGTATCGGGTCGCTTGTTGCGGCCCGGATTTAATGCTGAAACTTCTGAACCGCATAAACCGCATGGCCAGCAGAAGGCTCACTTGGGAAAAGCAATCCCGAATGTCGAAAAGAGCAGCATAAGACGTAAGAGTAAGCTCATCATTTCTCCCTTGTGTGCGTTCATCTCATACACGGTACAAAGCGCCACATTGATAGGAAAACACAGAAAGTAATAGAAGCTTCATTACCACCGCTGCTGACGAAAGCCCTGCTAAAATCGGTGAAATGAAAAAAGAAACAGCCACAACACATTCTAAACCAGACATGACATGGACACGCAGTATTTCAAACAAGGGCGGTGACCAGCTTGAAACTTTAACTAACGAAGGTCAGCCTTGTTTCTTACTTGCTCCCTTATTCTATCTCTATATTTCGATTCCTGCCTAGGTGATCTGAGGACAGGACCAAGCGGGTGGAATGTACGTTTAGCCTGTCAACGAAATTGGATTCGAAGAAATGAATAAGCCTCGCTATACTTTATAATAGTATACTCAGTAGAGTGGAACATTTTCAGTGATACGCGTTCTTCCAAGTACTCTCAGTAATGCTCAGACGAAGAGGAAGTAAGAAAAAGACAAAAAGTGGAGTAGTTTGGCGCAGCCAGAGAGGCGGCAAACGACTGCTATCCAGTCCGATTTCAATTTTTTTTTCATGCTCTTCGTACATCGAATCAGTAGAGCCATCAAACGATAGATCGACTGTTCTCCTGGCTGTAGATTCGCGTTGAATGAAATCGAAAATCAATTCTAGAGCGCTCGATGACGTCGTTTCAGTAGAAGAGGCAGTGTGTGAACCCAGTACAGCTGACGCATTGTGGCGTAAACGACTTCCTTTTGTCACTTTTGTTCAAGAATACTGGTATAAGTGGGCCGTCTTGAGAAATTGCGGCGCTTCAATGAGACTCCCGATGAATACCATGAAGAAAAGTTATGACAACACGTAACCTATGGCGCACCTCATGATATGTCATGAAGCTAAAACGGTGACACAGTTTGTTTCGAGTATACATACTTTATGCGTATCACAGATATTCCCCGTTCCGTATATAGGGTGCATTAGTGCCATGACTTACTTTTAATTAACAAACACGCATGAATAACTAGACTGTGAACTGCAAACATACCTTTGTTTCTCAGGAGCTGTAGAAATGAAACGCTTTTAAATTTAGATTTCATTGACAAAATCAAAGCATAGTAAATCGAAGTACAAATAGCAGCCCACCGCCACCCGATAAGGAAAGCAGTGACCACGTGAATTAAGTTGCAACTGACGTCGCATTCCGTGTCAATCACCTGGACGCGAGTAAATTTTTCACCACGCTATCGTCGTCATATGTCACATTTCGATGCATTGTTTTTGCGCGCCCAAAGAAATGTTTGCATCATAGATTTCACACGGTCCAATTTCTTGTCACTAATATCTCCCCGCGTGCAGAAAGCAATCACCTGTACATATTTTCTGTGCACAAATTTCCCATAATCAACGGTGCTGACAAGTGGTAACTCTTATGCACTTTTCTGGTATTCCCATAAACGTTCCTGGTCAAACCACGTCGTGACATCACCACTTCTGCTGCAGGGCGTTTTAATGCCTCTCAACCTAAAAAATGTTTAGTAACTGCCTGGAACAGGAGCCGGTAAATAAAAACATGCGGCGCCGAAGCTGGAAATCTGTGCACGGAAAACATGCCCTGGACAGCGCTTCCTGGAGGATCCAGAGAAATTGCAGGCTCTCAGAAGGCCAAGAATTGGGATACTCCGAAAATCCTAAAATTTAGTGTGGCCAAAAAAAAATGGCAAAAGTTTAACCACAGTGGAAGGTTTTAACTGTATTTTACTGAACTGAAGACCATCAGCCATCGCCATCCGCCGGCGTCACATTCGCTCCTGCTGCTTCGATTTTTGCTCAATTCCGCACTGGGTAAGCTTTTCGGCCAGGGGATAGCCTGGCTTCTCGTTGTTTCATGGTATTGACAGCCTGTTTGGCACGGCTTCCTCTAAGCCACGAAGCCTTTTTTTGTTTGCCACGCTACCTGGTGGATTCTCCCGACACTATGCTTGCGGTCTCGGCCGCACTCACTCTGATGGCGTGTTTGATGGCGTATTTACCTAGGTTAAATGAAAGAGCGGTGCAAGTGAAATTACATGAAGACGACTAAGTTCACTGTACAGACCGAGAATATTTCAGTTGCAGCCTATTGAAGACGACGGCATTTGCTGTAGAGCACGAGAGTGTCTTTCAGCTTAACAGGAGGCATAATCGGCTAAAGAAGAGATCGAAACCACGCCGTATAGTATTCGTTTTTTGTCCATTCGTAATAACTGTGATGCGCCTTATAATTTGTTTATGTTGATGGGACTATTTAGTTTATGGAAAACTCTAATAATGGACCGTCATGCTGAAGCACCACGATCTTTGGCGTCTTCATTCCCACAGAAGAACGCTTTGATGTGGAGAGCGTATGCTGCACTGGAAGAGCCGCCTAATTGGCTACCGTATCTCGATGCTTAAGTGTGTCTCATTGAATTTTGACACTTGTTATGGGGGGATTACTGGGTTATAGCTAGCTTGCATTATGCAGCCCGGTGATATGATTCGTGAGCTGTTTTATTTTCTACTCCTAGGGAATTTTCCCATGCAAATTAAAAGAAAACGAAGCTGAGGTGATAGCATAGTGCTCCTTCCTATGCAGGAGCCCAGACCAGGAAAGCAGTTTTTTTTTCTGGCGTGAGTTCAAACCCCAGTTGTGGCTATAGTTTTCCGACAAATGTTTTTTCACAATTTCATTACAACCGAGGTCACGTGGTACGCGCTGTTGCTATGCGATGGATTCGCGCCGTTGCCATGGTGACCACCATTGCGCGCACCTTGCGGAATAACGCGACCTTCACAATTGTGAGCAGTCGAGATGATACACAAAATGTTTTTAATGCGAAAGGGGCGGTTGCCACTCTCCATTAAACTCGAAGAACGCTCTATAGCCCGCCTCTTTCGAGCGGATCATTGAATCAGTGTTGCTGTGTTCGATTCGCCTTTTGCAAAAGGCTTCTAGTTCTTAGCACTTACAACGAAATGCTCATGGCAGCTCAGCTTGAGACGGATGCCCTAAAGCTTTCAAAGAGATTTAAAAAAAAATTGCAAGGGTTCAACGCTGCTCAACCAAATATTGAGCGAAAGCATTAGCTGCGGGTGACCGAGCATTCTTCTTCTTCTCTTTTTCTCCTTCCTCAGCCCACATATAAAGCCCCGCTTTAACCAAGCCGTTATAAAAGTACCTTAGTGGCCTATAGGAGTAACGTGAATGCCAGGATCCTAGCAGACTGATTCTGACATAACCGTCCCATGTGAAAAGAGAGACCCAAGTTGGCAGCTCCTGCCAGCCCACGTGGGGTGTAACGTCACAGCGTCAAGTGGCTAAGACGTGGCTACCGGCCGCGCTACGCTGAAGGCTCGAAACCTAGAGTACTATTGCTCTCGAAATAAAAGCAGTGTGCGTCTGTCATCTCAAAGAAATAGAAGATGAGAGAAAACAAAGCTGCTTGTTCAAAGTATGCGAATACTTTTTTTGACACATCTCATGACGTTCCCCACTTCAGTCTCTGAAATCGCCAACTTGTCTAACTTGTAATATTCAATATGTTAGGGCTAACGGCGTGTCTTTCACGTCGTTCACATTGCACTTGAAGGATATAATCAGTCTACCGCTTTTTCCTTTCGACTGCCCCTCATTCCTCGCCGCTGCTTTTCTGTTGTGTTTTTATATCCTCTTGATTACCGCCGAGGTCCAGGAGGTGGACCCGCGGAATTTCATTATCTTTCGAACCACCGCCGTTATTACATTTCTCAATCGAAAGCAGCGTGCAGAGATGAGAAGAGATGCATAGCCAGCTAAGCAAAACTGAGAGCAAAACTAAAGAATAATCACGGTCAAATATCTCGCTCCGACCACTCAGTTACAGTACTGATTCCAAAACTTTACTGCATTGAAAAACAAAGAGACTACTGGATGCCTTCCACGCTTTCTATAGACAGAGATAACGTGCGTGGGCGTTCCAAACAAGATGGTGAAGAGTAACTAGGATAAGCTTAATGATATCGTCTTGATACCTATAACAGGAAGAAGACAGGCGGGGCAGTATTCGCGGTCCTTTAAGAAGGACGTGTTTCAGTTCAGTTTTCAAACCACCAAACTGTACTACAGAAGCAGTAGCTCTCGCTTCCATGTAATTGTCGACGGAATGGAAAGAGACTTTCTTTCTTTCTTTATTGCTTCTCCCTAGCTTTCTCCATTTCTTCCTTTCTCTCATTTGCTCTTCTTTCCATCCGTTCCTCCTTCCTTTTCACTTATTCGTTTCTCTCATTTTCATTTCTTATTTGAATGTTAATTATAGCATATTTTAATTTTGCTTTTGTTCTTTTTGTTTTCTTTCAAGTTGATTTTTTTTTGTCCCTTTTTCATGCCTTATTTTGATTCATTTCTATCTTTCTTTTATTCATTGTCTTAATATTTCTTCGTTTCTCTCTCTCTCTCTCTTTCTTTCTTTCTTTTTGTATTGCTTCTTTCATGTTGCTGCGTCTAGCTCGTCCTTTCCTCCTGTTTTTCAATGTCTTCCTCTCTCCCTTATTTACTGGTTATTCAGTATTTCTTTTTTTTTTGTTTCCTTTTTACTTCGTACTTTCTTTTCCTAATTTTTATTTTATCTTTATTTCGTTTATTTTTTTGTCTTGTCGTAGTGTCTCATAAGTTTAGGCGCTCTATTATGAGGGCGTAGATTCGATTCCAGTAGCGGCAGCAGCTTTTTGATGGAGGTGAAAAGCAAGGCACCCGTCGATATCAGTGCACGTCAAACTACCACAGATGGTAAACATTTCACGAGTTCGCTACTACGGCTTCCCTCATCACCTTGGTCATAAGTTATGCCAAAGCTGATAATAAAAAGAAAACCGTGTCTCTCTCCCATTATTTCTGCCTTTTCCCCTGTTTTTTTTTTTCTTCACTTTTTCCTTCCATTTGCTTTCTCTATTTGTTTCGTTCATTTTCTTTTTATTATTTCTACTTTTCTTCTCAGTTTTCTATATTTGCTTTTCTTTCTTTCATTCTTAAGTCTATTATTTCGAAATTTCTCTTTTTTTCTGTTTCCCATTCTTCCTTTATTCCTCATTTCCTTATTCCTTTCTTCCCCTTTCTTTATTGTTCCCTTCCTTTCATTCTCCTCTTCTTCCAGCCTTCTTGCTTTCACCTTGCAAATTTTCAGACTACACGCCACGCTAGTGTATGGCTCAATGGGCGTTAGCCTAAGCAGTTCAAAGGACACATACTTTTCCTCTGAGGTGCACTAATGCGTCGAGCGAAGCATCCATTCACAAGCGTGCGCGCAAGTACAGGCGAATGCGTGCCATATCCCAGCGCATAGCAGTAATCGGATTGCCACGAGCGCAGTACAATACTACTCTTCATTTTGCTCAAAAGCGGGCTAAATAGACTGCGCACATACTGTCTTGCACCGGTGGGCGCGCAGCTTCCCAAACAAGCAATAAATTACCAAACAAGCAGGCATTAAGACAACTTGTGCGCTCCTCTCCTTACTCTATTACTGCTCGTTTACTCCAACGGTAGAACCAAACAGGTGAGTGCGTTGTTATATCTCTGTGCCAGGATCATATCTGCAGGCGAATGACGCAGAACGAGAGAGAGAGAGGCAGGGAAAACGCTTTATATGCAGATGTTTACCTACCGGTTGGTAACGGATTTACCGCAAGAAGACAAGCTGGTCATGAAAGTGGCAAATTGCCTGCCAAGCACTCCATGACTTAGAGGATGGGTAGGGGTAATGTGATTTTCGCGCCTGACACGCACTCAAACAGACACTGAAAAAGAATGTCGCAGTGTTCTGAGCGGTTGGGACATGAAGGTGCGGCCCGATAATGGTACCAATATTCTTGAGCTGATATACAAAAATTGTTAGGTGGAATTTTGCATAGCAAAAAAAAAATAAAGGAGGTGGATAGCTGGAGGTGAGGTGATGTAATAGTGTGTTTATTTCCTTGAAGATTGTCATAACTGTTTTCCCATAATGAAGAAACTTCAGCAGGATGATGAGTAAAGCAGGAGAAATACATGTGCTCGGTGTAAGTTGGAGAAGTACATGTGCCTGGTGTAAGTTTCGCGAGCTACGTTATTTGTCGGCTTGTTACTTGAGATCCGGAATTACCAGGAGCTCATTTAACTTGAACCGGACTATGGAAGATTTCAGTCAGCATACTCATCAGGTCTCCACGAAGGTCAGGGAGGGTTGTTTGAATGACTGATAGCTGCACGTTAGCCTTTGCAGATGGTGTATCCAAGTAATTTAGATGCCATCTTCGTGGTATCCTGAAGCCATGCTACTATCGGAAGTGTTTCTAGTGTATAAGTTGATGGGTGTGAGGAGAATGGGCTCAAAGTTGGCGTAAGATGGCTTGGAAAGCGGGGTTAATATTTGACGTTGAACCTGTGGTCCTGCTAGCTTGCAGCGTTGGCTTAAATTTCAGTATATCTAGAGGGTCTTGATGATTAGTTTGTGTCCTATGCCAGCCTTTGCGGCCCACGTTACGTGAAAGAGGGGACTATGCCAAGATTTGGATTAGGGAGTGGGTCGCTTGTGATAAAGGGGCTATATATGGGAATAATTCCGGCTTGCCGGAACACCCATCTGTGCAATTTGTCGCTAAAGAGGGGTGCGTTTTGCCGATTTCTGAGCTGTTGAAGCACTGCTGTGAGCGACGAATAAGTCCTGTGTCATAGAGACCGCAGGTAGAGGTCTGAACAAAGAGGTAACTGTTCAAAAGTTTAGTCGTCTTTTTATGTTTTCATTTGAGCGTGTGGTGCAAGCCCCGGAGAACATGAAAGAGTAATTAAACTCTAACTGTACTAAAAAAGGTCGGAGGTTATTTCAAGGGGCTGTGGAGGAGAGCCTTGCATTCTCCCTTTAAGGTGGGTTACGTATAGGCGCTCACATATAAACCTCGTACGAAAGAAAAACAACAGCATGACATTACATGGCATGTGCGGTATAATTCCTAAAATTGCCTAGGCGATGAGGGATGACGTAGTGGAGGGGCTAAAGGTATTTTTCGACCTTAAAATTTTTCACGCGCACTGATATCGTGCATCGCACGGACGCGTATTGTCTTTCGCCTTCATCGAAATGCGGCCGCCGCTACTCAGTGGTCAGGCACTCGGCTACTCCGCCCGAATGCACGGGACTGTGCGTGACCGTGGCGGCCGCGCAATTTGGCACCCTAGTTTTGACAATGCTTTGCTTTCCTTTCCTCCTTCATTAGCGACATTTCTTCTACAAACACATCATGCTTCACGAACGCTTGGCCCTCAAGGAATGTGCCACAAATTTCCAGTGCATCGCATCCCTTTTTGGTGCTTTCCCCGCCCATGCGACCATTTGTATTGTCACATCGTTGGCCTGCGTGTTTTTTGTCATTTCTAGAACTTCTCGTTATAGTAAATAAACTTCTCTCGTCTGTTGCCCAATATCTTCAACGACCCGTCTATGTACCCTCTTCCCCATTTTTCATTCCCCACACGCCCACGAACATCCGCCTCCGGCTGTTCATTTCCGTTTGGGGTTCCGCCTCCCCTGCTTTTTTCTTTCTCTCTCTCAGAATGTTCTGTGGTCTTTTCTCTCCGACCAGCACCGTCACAATGCTACGTAGCCCTCTGTCTTTCTCTAAAGGTTTCGGTCTTACTGCGCACCTGCTGTGCTGCCTTTCTTTTTATCCTGTCCTGCCTCGACCCTGATTACGTACAGCTCTCTCCCGCTATTGCTGTTGCTCATCCACTGTCGTCGCTACCGGCAAAGAGCTCCACGTCTTCCAACACTATGATCTTTTCCCTTCTGTTTCATCTTCTTCGCGGCCTCCATGTATCATTCCGCTCGTTCGGAGTGGGTGGTTATTTGGACCCCACCAGACCACCCACAGTCGGCGCTGAAGGCGAACTCTTGGGATTTTGCTGTAAGCCGGCCTTAGTTCCCGATCAGAGCTGGCCGGCAGAGTCTCTAAGTTGTGCAAGCCTACCGGCTTCTGGAGTTCTTCGGGTTGTGGGTTTGCGAAGCAGACCCAAAATATGCGCTCCATCTCTGCTCTCGGGCCACATTTTGACAGTCGTGTTTGAATTCGTCTCGACTTATGTGATGCGTTCTGAGCGGCTTTTGGGCAAGCATTGCTTTGGGGCTATCTCCACGTAGCCTCCTGAGATTGAGTGAGGCATTTATGAGATGGCGGTGTTGTTTGTCTAGCTAGTTTACGTCCTCTTTTGGCAGCGACTATGAGAACGCTTCCGGGAGCCGGAACATTGTCGAATGACAGACGCAGTTTCCTTTTTTTCTTTCAGCCTATGCGGCCGTAGCGAAATTCTCTCGCAACACTGCTGTCACAAAATTTAATAGTGGTGCACGGTGTTCGTATTTAACGCTCACGCTATTAGGCTGAGAATTATAGCGCGTAAACGTTCCTAGCCTGTAATCGAAGTGTACTGCGTATAGAGAGAAGCTACACACTTTTTCCACTGAATCCACGACAATCCTGTACCCAATACTGGACGCCACTGCACAAGCAAAGTAGGCTCACTTACCAGTGCCACAAGTGCGCATACGCAGGAGGCACTCATTATAATGTGTGCGTCTAAGCTAGTACGTATCGATGCTAAATGGATGTGCGAGCACTCCACACTTGCTGATGTGGCAGTAACGCTAACCACCACTTACTACTGCCATTGTCTTCACTTCAGCATCGCACCCTAAGCAATTTGGAGCAAGTATTCGATCAAATGACATATCTTGCGAAAATTTTTATTACCACGTTTGTCAAAGCTTGCTACCAGTGGAAAAAAAAAAAAAAGGAAAATGTAGGTTGCAAATTTCCAACTTGAAATGGCAAGTGCAGGCTGATCACGCATGTATTGAGACTAACTAATATATTGTTACCTAATTGGTTCCCAGTGCCGAGCCTTCATCTTCACTTCGGTCTTTTGCTAAGAGTAAATGAGGTTCAGACAAACGCCACTCCATCGCTTTTTGACAGGGAAGCAATTTGCTAAAAAAATTATGTTTTAGTATGCACATCCGCGCACTCATCGTTAAATAGGTTTGTCGCACTTGCAGCAATAAAAAAAGCCGTCCAAAAACTAGTACTGCATTGAATAAAGACGTGTTCAAATGGGGATAAGTGCCACAAACGACGTAAAGTTAAACGGTAAAAAGATATAATAAGATACTGAGCACAACAAGAAACGGTTTCGTTAACCCCCCAGCGGCAGGCTTTAGCTCCATCTCATCGGCGTGAGCTGGACATGAACTCTCATCGTTCAACAAGAGCGTGGTTTGAGCTAGCTCATATATAATTTTTTAAAGCATTGCAAAAAAAAAAAAAAAAACACAGCTGACACAGAGCTCCTCTCCCATATACATCTTTGTCATCCTTGTTTCTTTTACGCTATGTTTTATAAAAGGCCTTATGGTTATTCGGTCCCAGTTTGGAAAATAGCTAAGAGGGCCACATTATGATGAAATCATTATAAACATTCGATGCTACGAGAGAACTTAAGCAAACAAGAATGACATATGGATTCTGCTGGATACGGGCTCCCGTGCAGAATATAGTGAGAGGAAAATTATACAATGCTTTTAAACTCAAGACACATTCCATTAATGTTCATGTCTGAATGTGTCATTTCCTTGCCGCTTGAAAATGATAATGAGGGTACGATTGTTTGCCTCTGCAAACAGCTTCCCTTTTCTGAGTGTTCTCACTGTACTTTGGAGCAGTGACTGCGATGGATGGGCTTAGACCGAGCACCCCGCCCTCCTCCCCCCCTCCCCATCCCCCCCACTTCGGCCCTCACAAGCCTTAGCCGTGCAATCCATTCCTCATTTTTGAGAGTGGCGTATTCGCTATCGGCAGGCTATGCCGCCAACGGAACGCCGCGCGCTTAGCATATGGAAATATCTCCAGGACGAAAGGAAACTAGTGCCCGACATCCCATTTCACTTCCCTTCTGCAGAAAACGCAGCGGCCCCTTTGGGAAAGAAGGACACCATTTCGTGTAGTACACGCCATGGCACTGCGGCAGCAGCTGCTGATGTTCCTGTGACCTGGGGGCAAAGAGGAGGAGAGTAGCTGCGGGCTCTCTACGTCTGCCTCCTTGCTCTCTGCTGGTAACCGCTCGTGGCAGCCTCTGCGAACTCTCACTGAATTTTAATGCAGCAAAGCATTCTTTTGCGAACAGGCAGAACTTCGAGGTTCATCATGCGCTTGGTAGCCTTTTACAATTCCATTCGATGCGGCAAACCGTAAAGCCTGTCGGTTATTACAGATAGGTAAAGCATTATGCAGGCTCTAGCAGTTAATGTGCAGGGTTCAAAAGTAGTTATTAGTAAAGACACGATACCAGATAGTGGCTCGAGAGGAGTAATTTTTTTAAAATCACATTGCATACGAATCGTTGTGTAATCGCCGTGTAATTTACATGGGAAAATTATCCTTTCCTCTATGTAAACAGATAAAGAGAGAAATTTTCGAGTTACTATCGTGACAGTCTTCCGTACTTTACTGCATGAAGACAAGCGTTGAATCATATATCAGCTTCTTATTCGTTAACTCAACTACATATAGCGCCTAAGCAAGTAATCAGGGCCTATGTTCTATCTGACATCCTATTATCGTCACCATCGCCAGTTCTTCCCTCGTGGAATTTTGTTCAGCTGAGCGACAACAGAGCTACTGATGATAATCGAACAACCTAATATTATGCGGCAGCATTCCTTCGTGAAATGATCACGGAACAAGGTACCAAACTGCCTCATGTCTCGATAATTATATATGTAGATGCGAGCATTGACGGATGTGAAACGACATATGCACTTTACTGTCCTTGCAAGCCGACACCTAATAAAACTTCGAAATATCAATTCGCACAAACTCCTCCTTCTTTCAGTGTTGACTTGGTGCCGTCCAATACGCGCTCTTTATCCGAAATTACCTTACCGCCTACAGCCAAAATTTCCATACACACCGAAGCCCTTCAAGTGACACACCTACTCTGAAGCGTCAGTCGCAGCCCAGAAATCTACTGAAATATTCATCGTCTGGCGGCTCGCATCCCGCTAACTATTGTGTGTGTTCCTCGTGACCTACTCAGTTCGCAAAGCTCTGCAGATTCTGCAACCCGCCAGGCGACTCTACTAACAGCAATGTCACGCTTCTTCAGTATGGATGATGCCACCCTCCTTCTCACAAGAAAGGAGCACCTTCGTTACCCACACACTTCATGTCCCTCCGTGTATGGTAACCCCCCTCCCCAGCGGTCTTACCCGCGTAGAGGAAGTTGCACTACGGGTCGGGGTTGCACTCACACCTGCTGTGACTCAAACGTGGTCTCAATATCGATATTTATATCCACGTCCAGGGCGTCCTGGCTGCAGCTCAAAAAATAACGAGGCAGATTTCACCACTTCTTGTGGACTTGCCCGGCACTGAAGCAGACGAGAATTCGGCACCTGACAACAGTGCGTCTTTTGCCAAGCAACTCATCTTCTTACATTGCTTGAACGCAGGGGCCTTATCGTCGTTCATTCTTGAACTTTATTACAACTGCCAACCTTTTTCCTTCATCCAATACCCTTTTTATTTCCTTTCTAAATATTCCTTTCTGCCAGAGGCAAGACACCACATTATTTAAAGAATTATAATTTGCTACTACTTACGGCAGCAATTAAAGCAACACCCCCGAAAAGACGAACACGGGTAGGGAGCATTAACGCGAGAAAAAGAGAAAGAGAGAGAGATTTTAATGGTAACAGGAGATGTCTGCCTGATGCTGAGCCTATAGAATGCTACTCCTGGTGAGGTTAACAACAAAGGCAAGAAAAAAGCAAATAAAACATATCGGTGACACACGCTTTCACACACAAATATCACAGACAAATGAGTTTCAAATGCTCTCTATTAATCGCGTGTCCTTGAAAAAAAGTTATTAAGGCCTTTGTAGCTCGCGCAACCGAATACCCACACACTAAGCACTGAGGAAGTGTTCAAGACGTGGGGCTGTCTCTTTAACTAAGCCTAAATTATTAGGCAATGTCCTGCGATGTGCAGTAAACCTTTGGCAGCAGGTTGCCACCGGTAAGAAATATTCACTCACATCACATGTAGAGCACAGAGGGCTGGTGGCTACACCGATTATATGTAAGAAATAGTTTGTGTACGACAAACTCAAGCGAATTGGGTGCAGACAGCTACATTGGCAGCTGCACAAGTTTTCTAGAATCATAAAGAGCTAAGTGGGATCTATTCGATGCAGGGGTCGGTATTGATGGCCCGGTCGGTTCACACTACAGAGAGCGCCGCAATCGCCATGATTCAGTGGCTGCAAGTCTTGCTGCATCTCTTCATGGGAATGGAATGGAATCAAGTTTATGCAGGAGCATTTTTCCAGTCATGTCTGCAGCAGCCTGAATTTTTGCGTCTCAAGCTGCGCCTCACGTAGCCTCTGGAAGGTGTTATGCAATCCAAGGGTCGTGACATTTTCTGTAGACGTGTTGCGCGGTAGTCAGAGCGCCTTATACGCTTTGCGTAGCAGGGCATCCGCTTGTTGTATTTCGCTCTTACTGAGGCACTGGTAGGGTAGGCTGTACATGACACGGCTAACCACTATGTTTCTGGCTGGTTTTAGTATGCCCTTTTTGCTAATGTCCTGCGCCTGTTGGGGATGAGGGTGATAATGCGCATGACGTGTAGCTTTGTTGCTTTAAACAGGGTAAAAGTGTGAGCACTGCATTGTTTGGAATGTACCCACATGCCTAATGTTCTCATTGTTGTTTTTCCGGTATGGGCATTCCTTCCAGGTAGATGTGTATTTTCAGGTTCTTACTAGTTGGGACGGTCCGGTTTTGGTTGCCTCTCCAGACTCGCAGCATTTCCGATTTCTCAGTCGAGCATGCTAGCCCTCTTTCTCCGAGGATATTGAGGCCGCTTCCTGTAGTTTTTCCTCCTTCTCAACAAGGAAACCTATGTTCGTCCAGATTGTCATGTCGTAGTGATGAAAAAATACCACCAGCATGCGCGATCAACGCTCACTTGAAATTGATTGGCAGCGCAGTAAGGTGGCGAGCCGACCCTCCAAAGCGGCTCCTGTTGTTTCTAATGAACACCTTAATAAGACCCTCTGACAGAAAAAGCCGACTGTTGTACTTTCAAGCCAGGATTGCAAGATGGCTAGTGGTGCTTTCGCCCTCTTGACGCAACGGCTGATGAGCGCGTCTATCTCATATTTTTCATTGCTCCTGATGTTGAGGAATGGTGTGGCATAGCATATTCGGCTTATTATGTACGCCTGCATCAGTCTCAAGGGGCTTCTCTATTTGAGGCTTCTACTCTTGGGTGCAGTCCTCCTAAATAACTATTTGCGCGTGTCCGAAAGTAGTGGAGGCGTGGAGAGGATATGGGTAGTGTTCAGTCTAAGGCGACATATGCATTATGGCTGCCTCGGCTTGCACGTGTTCCTTCTGTAGACAGATAGTATATTTAAGTGGGCTCTCAGAAAGCAGGAAGCACGCTCTCGAAGCGCGCTGCACGCGAGCAGTCATTCGTTAATTAAGGCAGGGCTCCTTCCACTTCCTTCCTTTAGTTATCTGGCAGGGCCTCTATTAGTTGGTGTTTCCTCATATTCGACGCCCACGAGGCGCCAAACGTTACTTGCTCGCCCGCTAGGTGACATACGTCTCTGTCTGTTCCGCATGTCGACGTCGTTTGTCATCATTCCAGTCTCTCTTACACTTTTTCGCACTTTCTTTCCCCTTCCTATTCTGTATGCCCGTTCGTTCTCTCTCCGTTCTGTTATTCTTTCTTATAGTAGATTCTTCCCGAAACTATGTGAGAAAAGTATTCCCACAATTTTTTCTTTTTTTTTTATGAACTGCACATGCGAAGTAGACGCTTACAGTTTGTGGAGCTGAGAAAGGAGGGGCTCGCGTGGGCTGAACGGCCCTATGAAAAGGCACGTGATGAAAGACTACCTGGAATCTAATGCATGTACACGATCTCTTGCTGGAATGTTGGCCCCCATGGACAGTAGTTTCGGCTTTGCGACTAGTACTTGATTGCCAGTAGCCAGGTTCTAGTTAGGCCGCTTATACCATATGAAAGCTAACAACAAGAAAATGGTGTAAAAATGTAGTGAATAAATCCCAACTGAGCTTGGTAGGGAGGGGAAAGGGGAGCTTCAAATAATTCGCATCCAGATTACGGTTCTAAGCAATCCCGAGCGTTTTTTCCAGCCACCCAGGAACCTGAACTGATAGAAATAAAGAAAACCACAAAGAAAAAGAGAAAAAGAATGTGCGCCATCCATCGGACGATTATCTCCCTCGCCAAAATTTGAATAGCACTTCGTTCCTTTCTGTTCATTCCTTTACCCTCACCCATCCCTTATTTTCATGTTTTTTCGTCACTGGACCGAAGGCTTTTTAAAGTGATTATTTCCGGCAAAAAAGCGTGCAGCGCTAAGGAGAATTTAAAAGCTGTAATGTTGGCGGTTACTCTCGGGAGAAAAAGAAGGAAGGAAAAGAACACGCCCCCTCCCAGAACGCTGCTCCCGAGAGCCATGCAGGAGGAGAAAGGGCGGGGGGGTGGAGGGGGTCACTGAAAGAGTGAAAAAAGTCGCTTTGCCTTTGCCATCGCAAGCGCTTCCATTCTTTTCTTTTCGACCCCCCTCCCCCCCCCCCCCCCTCTTCACAAAAGCAGCGTACAAATGATCCGGCTGGCTTCCCTTCTCCCTGTCTTGAAATTGCGACCAAGAAGAGAAACCGCACCGGTGTTTCCAGGCACTGACGGGCGTTTATTATTGCTTTTTTCACCTTTCCGCGGAGAATCTATCATGATAAATATGGTGCGCTGTGTGCGGCGGATTCTCGCGGATAATTAATATGCCTTGCTTGTTGTTAATTCCTCATGCTGCTCTAAATGGCTCGGCAAGAAACGAAGCGTGCGATGAAAAGTACCTGTTCTCAAGTTCTAGGTGGAAGTAGCACGTTTACTTCATTTCTTGCAGCTCTTTGTTTATTATAATGCGATCCAGATTCGGCTTGCTTACCTGCGACGTACAGCAAACGTCGGGGCTCTGTAGACGCGTGTCCTGAGCATTTATCATCCGGGTGACTCCTACACATTTAATACTATGCGCACATGAGTAAATAGAGCATTCAGATCTTGCGCGCTCTCTGCGATGATACCCAAGCTGAACGCGTCAAGATGAGCTGCAAATCAAGCCGTTATTTCAGGCGCCGCATACTTATTGTTGCTTGGGTTGACATGCAGAGAAAGCTCAATGAGGGGCATTGTAAATTATTTAGGTCTTTAATACGCCGATCAGAATAGCACAAGATATTTGAAATCTCAAAGCGGGATTTTTTTAGGGCTGTGTTTGTTGTCGGTCATAACCGGAGGCTAAAGCTCGATTGCCGTTCGTGTCAATGTACACAATGTCACGAAGAAAACCTACAGCAAACGAGAGTGTCTGCTTAAGTGAGAACTTAGTTCTGCACCTAATCGGACTTTGAGCATGCTACAGTTCCTCGCATGAACAAGATTAGTTCGCTGCGTTAGATGCAGAATGAACTTTTTCAAGACTGACACACTGGCTGCTTTTTGAAAGCGAGTTTTCCGCTAGCTTGTCGGGGCTTTCTGAATGTGTTTATTTGTAACCAAAATATTATAATTGACTGTGAAAGGTGTGTCCAATACTGTAAAAAAATTTATAAATTATAGAAGCACCAAATCACCCTTTGTCGTCTCTTCAACGCCTTATGGTGATTAGGAATGAATCATCCTTCAAGCGTGATGCACTTTTGTCTTGTATGCGGGGGCGCTTGTTTTCCTCTGCCTAGCGTGTGTCGCTTAAGCGCAGTTATGTTCCACCAGACACTGCGCCTTTCGGCTACTGCCCTATACTACCCAACGTACGCGGAAGAACTCTCGCCCATATTTCGGACCTGCCACTGTGACGCATGTAGGTGGCGATCCTTACTCGTTCCTCTGGCGGAAGAGGCCGCAACAAGCCAAGGGCTACCTGCCAGCCTCTAATCCGCGAGCGCACGACTCCCCGTCTTCCCCGGCCCGCGTGCCGGGGGCGGGGAAGAGGATGCCCATTTCCAATGGAATTAAAAGTTGTACAGCCAACCAACCAATCCTTACTCGTTACGCCAGTTTCGTATTTGACCGTGTCCGTGTCCATGCCCGAATTAAGAAAGAAGAAGAAGAAAAAGAACAAGAAAAAGAACAAAAAAAAAGAACAAGAAGAAGAAGAAATGCTATTGCTCCATATTTTTTAACAGCGCTTGAGATTCTACTCGTTCCTGTAATGCCTGTAGAGGCCGTTGACTACTCGACTGGTTACGAGTTCCTATTGTTGTAGACATGTGTCTTTTTATAACATCTCGTGGATACCTTCTTAATTAAAATCGAAAAAAAAAAAAACTACCAGGCTTAATCTCATTTGCAGTTTTCATGTTACAGTAGATAGCGCCGGTTTGGCGGCCTCCTTACCATCAAGCTTCCCGTACGAGTAATTAAAATCGGTATATAAGTATATAATCTCCTTAAGCACGGACATCGTCACATAATGACTGTTTTTTTTTATGAAACACCCAGATGTCGAAAGATTTACTCAGATCCTCTGCAGCACTTCAAAGCTGCATATTTGACGACCGCCACTAAACAGGTCATTCTTCAGTAAAGCTGCCTACCCCACACGTCTAACAACTCCTTCACATGGGTATGCAGTGAGCAATTAAACATCAATATACAGGTAGTTTTTAGGAGCTAGCCTTTAGCGACGTGTGGGACGTGCATGAGCAGGGGTTGCTGCGGACTGCTTAGGTTCTTATAGCGACTCCTACAGACGCATTTGGGATCTTAATATCTTTTTTTTTTGTATGGTTCAGATGATTCGGGTAGTTGTGCTCATGGTCCTCTCACGTCCGTCTTCTCAACTTGTACAGCTTATGCAAAAATTCCACTGAGCGCATGTTGCGTCAAGTGATGCCATTAACACACACAGCAGTAAATGAGCTAGAAGACATCACATCAGGGGCACGGGACATCTCATACAACCAGACAGACCCAAGATGTGCTGCGTCAATGACGACTTCACTCACGCAACATGTTAGTTGTCTGTAATAGGATACAAGACATGTACGCAGCGCCCATGATTCTGCTCAAAAGAACAAGCCCTCCGTGAAATTGTGCGCCCGACATTTGTTTACTGGTACCTCGAAGGCCCACTAGGGGCGTTACAATGAGGGGCTACGTTCACGAATAGATGAAACGTTTACGTTTACGAGGGGTTACCAATAGACGAAATTCCGATCAAGCTGATTAATGAACTAGGTTTAAAAAGTAAGGATATGTTAAAATTTTTGCAACAGTCATAGGGAATAAGCAAATTCCGGACAGTTGGCGGCCCTGTAAAATGAATGATTTATAAAGGGAAAGGAGATAGGATGGACATACAATCCTACAGGCCGATTTCCATAACATCTGTTACATACAGGTTGGATATAAAGGCGTTGAAATTAGAGATGAAATCATGGGCAGAAAGTAAGAAGATACTCGGAGACCTTCAGAACGGCTTTATAAAAGGTAGGCGCTTAGATGATAGCCTGTTCGTGCTTACCCAATGCATCTAAATATCTAGAGTGAAAAATAGACGTTTGTAGTTGGCCTTCTTCCAACGTAAACAGAGAACTCCTATGGGACATGTTAAAAGAAGGTATCGATGAAGAGATAGCAGATTTCCTACAAGAAATATACCAGGGTAACAAAGCAGAAATTACATGGGAAGGGATAAAAAGTACGGACGCTGTCAAGGTATTCAAAGGATTAAGACAGGTTTGCCCCCTATCATCGCTGCTGTTCATGCTTTCTGTGATAAATATGGGCGGAGGATACAAGAAAGTAACCTAGGTTTTAATCTGTCATACAGATTAGGCGGATAGGTCGTAGAGCAGCGCCTCCCTGGTTTAATGTATGCAAACGATATTGTGCTGTTAGTAGATAGCCAGGAAGGCTTACAAACTCTAAGTATTGCAGAGACAAAGAAGATGCTCTAGGCTTCAGTTGTAGCTCAGTTAAATCGGGTCTGATGATTTTCAACGGCTGAACTGATCAGGGTCTTAAAATATAAGGCTCTGAAATATCCAGAGTGGCAGAATATAAATATATCGAGGTGTGGGTAAACGAAGGAGTGGCATACATTGCAAAGTATGAGAAATCACTTAAGGCAAATGGGCGAAGAAATGTCGGAATAATGAAGCATAGGACATTGTGGGGATGCAACAGGTATCAGGTGCTGAGGGGTTTTGGAAAGGAATTATAGTTTCTGAGTTTACTTTCGGAAATGCGGTTCTGTGCCTACAAGCAGAGGTACAGTCTGCATTAGAAATAAATCAGAGAGCCGTAGGACGATTAGCACTAGGGACCCACGGCAAAATCACAAATGAGACAGTACAGGGAGATATGGCTGGGCATTTTTCAAATTACGGGATACTCAGAGTAAAATATTACACCAGGAACATATTATATTACAGGAACACCTGAGGAAACTGGACAGTAACAGGTGGGCAGCCAAAGTATTTAAATGCCTATACCTAAAAAGCGTTGACTCACAATAGAGAAAAAGAACTAGGAAACTAGCAAATAAGTATGCTGGTCACAAGGGCGAAAAAATAAAGAGCGTTAAGTAACAGGTGAAGAACACAGCATAAGGTAAAAATTGTATAAATTGTTTGAAAAAAAAAAAAAAGCAGAGTGTAGAACTATACCGAAATTGGAAAAGGCAGATCAGGAAGGAAGCTTTTTTTTATAACTCAAGAGGCAGTGCCGTATAATTTTTGAAGCTAGATCAGTGTGCCTTAGAACCCGCAGCTACAAAAAGAAATTTCACCATGAAGATGACACATGTGCAGTATGTGATAAATCCACAGAAAAAATTAACCATCTTAACTCGAATGTGATGGCATCCATCCGGAAGTCGATGCAGGCGCAATCACTCTTGTTGAGGCCCTAGGGTTTAGAGATATACCAGTGGTCGGGTTAATGAACTTGAGGTGGAAGCTAGCAGAAACCGATTGGAAGATTGGTGGCTTAAAAGCAGAAAAGTGACATAATGTTAGTAATGTAGAAGCAAAAATTCAAGAAATAGAATGATGGCATAGTTAACCGACCTAAGAGCATTATTAAGATATAGGAGAAAAAAGGAGAATGGTAGCAACGGCTTCCACCCCGTTTCAAAAGCGATGCTAGTATATTCCATTCATCTATCTATCATTTATGACGTCACGTATCTCTACACAACCAACCTTGGTAGCGGTTGCAGGATGCGAATAGGTTCACTGGCGAACCCGCCGGGCTCTTAGCGACTGTTGACGGCTCCTTTAACGAAGCAAAGCTTGTAGAGGATGGGAATTAAACAGGTTAAAAAAAAGGAAACGAGAGCGACGTAAGTGACTTTTGTTGTCACTTTTGTGTCGTCAATTTCTTTATTCGATTCTTTCTACAGTGATTCGGATCGCGCTTGTATCCAAATCCCACTTTGCCGTCGCGGTAAGCCACCGAGGACCACCGAAGTCAGCCATGCTAGGATGACTTTGGGTCAAATAGGAAGGATATATTCGACAATGGTGTAGCGTCAAGAGAAACCTGGGTGAGAAGGGTAAGAGCGAAAACCGTTTACACAGACTAAGTCGGGCCGGGGTGACGAGTATGTTTTGCTGCAGTCATTTGAATGCGTTAATCCGCGAATGGGCAAGCTTGGGGGTTGGTGCAGGTATAATGGCTGCAGAGAGTGTTAGGGTAGTGTGTACTGTTGCTTCAGAGAGTAATTATAAAAGGACGACTCGCCCTTATGAATGCTGATGACGGCACATAGTATTTGGTTCAAAAGGTGACTTTCTACTTCACCATATTTAGTGCCCTTTGTGTCTTATTTAACTTTACTGGTGCTTGGCGAAGACAAGCGTTTGTTTTTCATGTCTCTTTAGGGTTTTGCTTTGCATGCTTTAGGTTGGCTTAAGCGGGCATAACTGAAAAGAAATAATTTATTTTGAACCTTGTTTGGTTGAAAGAAGTGTATATTTTATCGCGTGATGTGCGACAACAAACGACCGATCCACAGTATAATCAACCTGAAGAAAGGAATAACGTAAAATAAATTCTTATCTAATTAAACCGATGAATATTTATGGGCGACTGATAATTCTGAACATCGATCAATTTAGCCACAAGTCAATCAGTCAAGAAATGGGTGAGACGGACTCCATAATATTAAAGAAACCAGCATGACTGATAACTTAGTGCGCTTTACTACTGCTATCATACCTATAGTATATTCGTGTGCAGTGATTGATTGGAGGTTGATAATATGGCATTGAACAAATACTGAAACAATAGGCGCAAAGGCACACAAAAGTCGAAGTTTCATTGCTATCAAAGGTGACAAGGTGCATATTTTCAGTTGTGCGGAGTCCAGGTAAGGTTAGCTAACTGACTCTCCGGGCCTGTCGCTACCAGCTGACACACCTGACAAATCTCGTATTGACTAGTCTCATGTTTTGTTTTCATTTGTTTGTAGTCAGCATGACCAAATGCTCGTTGCAACTAGGCCGCGTACATTGGTGTCTCGCTTTCTCGTTTCTAAGAAATCAAAATTTCAGGTTAAAATCTTCTTGCAAAAATCACTGAACGCTCTCCAGGCAATGCTATTGGTGAGGCGTGAGCAAAGTGTCTGCTTTCCATGCACGCTGAAGGTTTTGATGGTATGGAAGCAAATCGATGTGCAGCTTTGGTGTGTGTGATCTTGCAAAGTCGACCAAAAAGACAGGTAGAGATTTAAAAATGACAAAAACAAGCACAAGAATTTTACGCAAGAAAAAAAAATCGAGTCTCCAGACTTTCTTTTATGAACGGCTCACCGTGCTACAAGAAAGCGCCTCCTGTCATCGGTATTCAATACTGCTGCCCGTGCAATAACATTGTAGGCGTGTTCGCCCAACGAGACGCTATGTTTTCTTCTTGGTTGGTAAAAAGAAGCGAATAGCGGTAGTACGTGCGTCGTCCATCGACGTGCTGGGCGCTGGCGCCCAGAAGACAGCACTATTTTGAAGTGTGTGGCGTGGTGCTATGAAATTCGAAGACGCATTAACCCTGTTCATGTATACAATCTGACAGTACTAAGTGATGTGCGCACACAGCTCGTTCCGTCTAAAAGGCGTCACCGTTGCGGGACCTGAAATCATGCCAAATTTGTCGGCAGGAATACCCATGAGATTTGGTACCAAAATTGTGACGTAACCGTTTCATGTGTTGAGTTAAGGGTGGTGTAATACCTTATCTCTTCTCGTTTAGCATGCATGAATATGCTAGTCAAGTTTGAGGCTACTTTGCGATAATGATTCGAACCGGCGATATATGCACCTCCAATTGTAAGTGTAACTGTCCACCGAAAAGTGGGCACCTACACCTGTAAGTGTAGGTGTCCACCTTTCCTTTCCCTATAAGATCAAACCAACTAAAATTTTTAAGACTTTGCCGAATCCTCTGCAGCATGCATAAATATGCCAAATCGCAAAATAAAGCCATGTCAAACTGTGCATTCGCATGCATTAATCAGTTTAAACGTAGTCAAACTGTGCATTCGCATGCATTAATCAGTTTAAACGTAGTTAATCCCCATCTGATTTACCGTGATAGCTTGTAATCGGCCAACAGTCGCACAACAGGTCGGAAAAACACGCCTCAACTCTTTTCGGTGATACCTAATCGTTTCTCAAGGTTTTCGTATTCGCAAAATATTGATTTACTGCAGTACGCTCTATAATCACGGCCCTGCTACTGAGCAGCTCAATTGTCTCGCAAAGTGAGAGAGCGCATGCGCAGTTTAATTACTGATTCACGCAGAATTAAGCTTCACTGGGCTCTAAGCCTTTGATCTCTCAGGCCTTCATCTTAAAAGCGGGCTTCAGGAGTGTTGTGTTCAGATATCATTACTTATTGTCCTCACGATTTAGGACCCAAGGGGTCTGAGATTGCGAAATTCGTCTGCAAAATGACGTTTTCTCTCTTTTTCTATCTATCTCTCAATCTATCTCTGCTGTCTTAAGAGGTCCAACTTACAACATGCAGCTTGTAAGGGGCTTTTAGATAGGCCGCAGAACCTGCATTAATTTTTATTGCGAACGTAGAAATAACGATTGCTCCGCAGAGCGCTGTCAGCGTTAGTGGCTAAGATTGCTTTTGGCAATTTATCTGAGGACTGATTGATTTAATTGAGTGAATAAATGATTTCATTGGCTGAATTATTAGTTGATCAATTGATTAAAAGCGTTTTCTCGCGTTGAAGGGCGAATTAATTAGCTATAGGTGATGCTTCAATTATAGCAATCGAGGAGCCATCATCGTAAGCAACAAACCTGATTCATTACTTTATTTTCAAGAGCTTAATTTGTCCCTTAATGCTATTCCCGTTTGCACTCGATCATGACATCAAATTCATGCTGTTCATAACGCAATTGTTGTAACGTGGGTAGACTGAACGCAAACTACCATCATTGACGAAGTTTTTTCTTTTCAATTCCAATTATATATTACACTGGTTCGGTGTTTTTATCTTAGAATTTTGTGTTTGAAAACCAAATATTTTACCAAGTCACAGCCTCTGCTTTTTTGCTTTTCTGGGGACCTGGTGGCCTCAGAGAATTATGCCCATAGCTAAGACATCAAACCTAAACAGATAGTAAGTTCCTTCTGGAGCCCCTAACTTGAGATCCAATCTTCAGTTCTGACGCATTCCTCTCCACTTTTTCTCTCTCTCTCTTTCGTAATCGTCCTCTCAACATAAGGAGCGCTTGAATGTATTTTAAAGCAAAAAGTGACAGAAGTTTCGCTACTGCTCGCACTACTTAATCGCATTATTATCACATGCGCAGTTTTACATTTTTGTTTCTTTTATTTTTATGAACAGGCTGAGCTGTCATTCTCGCGCCTAATTAACTGAAATCGAGTTTAAGCCAGGGAGAAAGCGCTCTTAACTTCTTTTCAGAGCACACTGGGGAGCCTTCGGAAGAAGTCGAAGGTCTTAGCTTTAGCCGTGGAGCGAAGTGGACTTACCAAAGAGAGCTGTACTCTTAACACAAAATGTCCCGGTAGCACTGAGTAAAGAGGCGAAGAAAAACAACGAAAGAATGAACGAGAAACAATAGGGGGCTCAAATGTGGCTGTCCCATTTTGAAACGTCCAGCATTGATTGGGAAGATTAGGCAGAATGGAAAGTGCGAAAGAAGAACAGTGTGAGCTGATGGAATTAGGGCGCTCCCTCAGCCGTGAGAACCTCGAGGCGATTTCCTAGAGGAGCAGCGGAGAGCCCCTCAAAGAGGGGCGGTATGTCCGTGAGAATCTGATTGGGCTTCACCTCAGCAGCGGCGACAGCTTGGCTGTTTTGTTCTTACGCGTGGGGGTGTCTCGGTGCTGCCACGCCTAGGGTGCGCATGTGTCGAGCATCGCGATATACAAGCCGTTTTAAGACAACAATACTCTTGCCTTCTCTCTTCTCGTTCAACCTCTCTCGTTGTGGTGATAATGTTCGTGGTTTTAAATTTACCCATTTTTATGTTTTATTTTTTTATGGGGGGGGGGGGGGGGCTCATTCTCAATGTATTTAACCGTGGTTAATACCTTATTTTTGCCTTCATTCGACCCCAAAAGCAGCCTATTACTTCAGCAAACCTCCTTGCAGAAGCCTTTATTTGTACACGTATGTTGATGTGCATTTGTGAGTAAAAGGAGTGCTCTGCAGCTGATTTACAGGAAACGCAATAAGCCGCGGTGGTTTGCATGCTTTAATGCTGTAGTATTTAAAGGAGAAACTACAAGGACATATGCGACAAACAACGTGCCACTAACTAGGTCTATGTTTTGGAAAAACGTTTCTTTCCCCTTATTTCAATAGCATTTTCAGCTCAGTTTGAGCCCCTCCAGTCAACTGTACCCGCAAATTTGGCGTCTCTAAAAAGAAGGCATATTGTTAGGATATATATTCCATTTTTATTGAATTGTTATTAACCAAAGTCACATCTGTGACCTCCGTTTGCTGAAGATTTCCTTGTGATGCTTCTATCTTAAGTCATCATGATCGATATGAGTGTAGCCGAAACACCGATTTTAGTCTAGATAAGACCGAACGATAATTATATTACAATATCTGTCAGCAAGAAACGAACAGCGTTTCTGCGTTTTTTTTTTATTTTTCTTTTATTTCTTCGTGGCCCCTAGTTCAGTGTAAATGAGGAGAGCGGCCTCTCTGCTAAACTCGCAGCATGTCCGAGAAACATCATTTTTTTTATTTATACCATTATTTTATACGTCCCTAGTCCAAACATGTTCTCAGAAGCGTTCCGAGAAACACCGCTGTCGCTAGCTAATTAAAGGGAGCGCAGACGTGCTTCCCATTTTCCTTCCATTTCCTTCCATTTCACGTTCTGCAGCCCAAAGGCACCAACTGTTCTCTCAGCATTGTCGCGAGCGCACCGTGAAAACACTGGCCTCGCCATTTTCGGCCATCTCTTTGTTAGGTCCCCTCACCTCCAGCAGGCGGCAGCTCCGACAAACATCGAAACGTAGAAGCGAAGCAGCAGTTACAGTTCTAGATTTCTTTGCTCGCCAGCTTCCCACCTCTTCATTGCAAATACGGTCCTTGCAGGGTGCGCCAAGCAAGCCTCTAAAGCATCCTTCTCATTCCTGAGAACCTCTCTCCCTACGTTCCCTTCCTTTCACGACTTCATAATTGGGTGGCCCTCAAGTTTGTTCTCCGCTAGGCATTTGCATAAGAAGCTCGGCGCGCACATTCAGGAGCCGACAAAGGCCCCTTTCCTATCCACGTCTAATGGAACCGGGAAAGCGACAAAGCTCCACAAATTGCAAAGGGAGACGAGGACGTCTTCTCGCTTGTCCCAGCAAAGTGTGCCTGCAGTTAAAGCGTGTGGTTCAATTGCAAGCTGTAACTGAATTCTCTTGATCGAGGCACGATTTACATCGGTCTTGGCTCCTAATAATTTTGCGATTAGTTTTGAGCAGCACTAAGCCTATCACGTTGCTAAGACCTGACTAATCATGGCGGCCGCTCTTGGGCCGTTGTTACTGAGAAACAGGGTTATGAATATGGCTTTCAGTATCGACAGCGCCGATCTCACGTTGGCAAGTTACAATTTCGTTCCATTTCTAATATTATTTTCTGTGTTCCGCCTCCTGGAAATGTTTCGCACGGCACTACACCATTTTTATCAAGAGACACATTTGAAGGCAGCCCACGTGAATAGGATAGGATATCCAAACCAGAACTCATTGATCAATTGTTTCATTCGTATGCTCTGCCACGTAATAGACAGCGAATGGATGCCCTGATTGATGCTTCATTCCTCAGTTTTTGAGAAGAAAGCTTTATACTCGGAAGAATTCGGGAATAAATACTGACACACCTCCACAACCTTTATTTTTTAAATTACACAGCACAGTTGTCGAAAGAGCTTGGCTTTTGTCACTTCAGTTCCTGTGGGGATTATCACTGCATAATCAGATTCGTTACTACTTTATTCTTGCAGTAGTTTCCAGACCGCCACCTATGAGTCACACCATATATAATTTGCTGTATTTAATGTAGTCAGTAGCTCGATGATATGTTCCGCCAAAAACCCACAGAAATAACGACAGGATTCTTTTATAATCGAAAACATTCATTGCCATTTTGTCATCAACAGGCGATAATGAAAGAAAAAAAAAAGAAGACTTGACTGACACTCATGCATCCTCCAGGAGCTGACTCAGTAGCGTATGTGTCCTTCAAACGCGTTTCTCGAAAGTAGGCACTATGCTAGGTCATGGCAATGGCCCTTTCTACGGAATGAATTGCGTGAGATTAGCCGGGATTCAACACCACTAGAACCAATCAAGTCGTGCGAGCTAATGTTTTACGCTGTTCGACATCTCTTTTCTTGGCGGTTTGGCATTGAATGGGTAGAACATAAATTACCGAAGTGTTAAATCCCTTTACCTGGTTTGGCTTTTGGGGAAAGAAAAGGAAGAGTCTCCGTCTCTTCTCGGAGAACACATACGCTTAAATTTATAGAACATCATTGTAGGTACATATATGTCATCGGTTCGAGCCCATATATCCTCAGGACGACTAGAAAATGGATGCTAAATGGGAAAAGGAACTGATATGGCATCATCCTGAAACCTGCACAAATAAAGGTTGCCTAATGGTATACACGAAATCACGCGCGTTGTTTTGTTTTGTATTCGATATGTATAGAACGATGCCAGGTCACGACGACGCCCATTCAATGACACAAGCCGTGTACGATATCGCGTAAAAAAAGTGTAAGTGCCAAACTTTAGCGCGAAATGTAACGATTATGTCCTGTTGTAAGTATTAGAACCATGGAACGCAAAGTCATAAGTGTAACGCTAAGAGACAGGAAGCGTGCAGCGTGGGTCAGAGAAATATTTTGAGTTAATGACATTCTAGTGGAAATCAGAAGAACAAAAGGGACATTAGTGTGAAGATAGGACTCTTCCGAAGGGTTACAAATTTTATTTCAAAGAAAGGAAAGCCTTGCAGGCGACAGCAGATAGTTGGGCAGATGATGTTACAGGTTGACAAGGGTCAAGTGGACGCAGCTTGCACAAGACCGCGGGTCATTGGAGAATTATGGGAGAGGTCTTCACCCTGCAGTGGGTAAGAGTCCGACCGATGATGACGATGATAAATTATTAGAGAAACTTTTGATAAAGCCGCATCACGCTATCGTCATTTCCTTTTAATTACAAAGCTTTCTGTTTTCTATAAATTTTGTTTTGGTTTGGTTTATGGTGTATAACGTCCCAAAGTGACACAGGCTATGAGAGACGTTGTAGCTGAGGGCACCAGATGTTTCGGCTGACTGGAGTTCATTTGTTTGGTTTGTTTTGTGGGATTAACGTCCTAAAGCAACTCAGGCTATGAGAGACGCCGTAGGGGAGGACTCAGGAGCATTCGATCGCCTGGGGTTTTTTACGTACACTGACATCGCAAAGCACACGGGCGCTTTGCTTTTCGCCTCGATCAAAAAGCGGCCTGCACGACCGCAATTAGATCCCACATCCTTGGGCACAGTAGTCGAGCGCCATAACTACTGTACTACCACGGCGTGTCTGGACTCTTTAACGTGCACTGATATTGCACAGCTCAGGGCCGCCTTGTTATTCGCCTCCATCTAAAAGCGGCCGCCATGGTCAGGATTCAATCCCGCATCATTGGAAACAGCAAAGTAGAGGGCCCTTACCATTTCCCCATGAAGGCGGTGACTTTTCTGTGAGTTTAGCCTTCCTGCACATTTTTTTCCTTATCTAAATATCCAAATGTGTCCATGTTTAATTGAAGAAAATCAATGAAGAGTCAAGTCCCAGCCCATTTCCCACGTATCTACATGGTTCTGTCAATGGGGCCAGTAACGTTTGCACTCCCTTCTACACTAATACAACCGTTACAGGGGGTGTCAACTCTCGACCCTATTTAGACGGGAACCTATAGGGGTCTTAGCCCTTGGCGGCGAGGCTCATAGCAACCGTCGTATTTGTATCCTTTGTGTATGCTGTCATTGAACTCCCCGCCTCTTCAGTGGCGTACGACAATTGTTGCGACGCTCCTCTTTTCTCTATTTATTGGTTCTCTCTGTCTTTCTTTCTTCACTTATTTTTCAGCTCGAACGAGACGGTGGTGGTGGCTCAGCTACGGAGCCAGTTGGCAAGCCCATAAATTTTTTTTTTTTCTACATTCGCAAAAATATTTACTGGAAGAAGTACTTGGCGGCGTTATATACGCTGACGCCCTCATGCAGCCGGCGCCCGGGCCTACTAAGGAGGTCCCCTTAAGTGCATGTGGCTCCTTCTCATTAAGAGTACTAAAGGAGAGTATTCGTCCTGTCAGGTTGCAGAGGTGGATCGGTACTGTTTGCCGACTGATCGGGCAGTCACCGCAGGAACAGGCGTTATCCTGCTATTCAGAGACCATGCCTGTGTCGCCGCCGGAGCGGACGAGTTGTCCTCCGGGAACCTTAATTACGCGAAGAACGCGTGGCCCTCAATGTGCGTTAATTTAAAATCGCACGCGTGCCTGCTTCACGGAAGCGACTAGTGTGTACGGCACCTGGTAGAAGATAGGAAGGCAAAAAAGAAGTCTGCCTCTTTCCATTCAATTTAATGAGCATCCGTGTATTGCGGAGTCACCTCTCATTGGACTAAATTTATATCCAGTCCGCTTTCAGCGCGCATTCATTAAAATAGTGACGCGAGAAAGTGGTATGTTTACGCGACGGAAATTTTTCAGAACATCGATTCACGTCGAAATAATTATATGTTGCATAGCACATTTAAAAAAAAAAAGCTGTATAATTCTACAACGGCTGTAATTATTGATGAGCGAGAGTTGTCAGAGAAAATTCGATTAAAACGCCGTGACTGGAGTGGACTGTTCTGGTCCACGTCTTAATATTTTGTATAAGGTAGTTTGGCTCAGCCTTTCTGAAAGCATTGCGGCTAAAGTTAGTCTATAAGTTTCTAAAAATATTTGATATGAGAGGATGAAAGACGAAACACAGTATGAATTGTTTCATATTCGACATGACTCAGCTGACGCATTTTGTTAACGTGCTAGCCCTAGTAAAATAACGGCACTATGGAATGATATATTAGGCTACGCGTAGTTGCAAGAAAATGAGACAAGCTATGCCGACTTCGCAATCCTTCGATAAACGACACTGCGATGCCACATCCTTGTAATCCTTGCACGACTCTTCCCAAACGAGGAAACAGCTTAACCGAAACCAAGTGCTAAGCAGTCTTACATTGATATTCCAACCCTAAGGAAATGTTAATAGCGCTATGATATATCCACATTGAGCTAGCAAACATTAATGAACAAAAATCTGTCGTGTTCTTAACGTAAAACCTACATAGCAAATTGTTTATGACATTTTCAATGATATGTTTTCTTCCACATCGCCACGACGACTGAGTGGTTAGGGCTCTCAGGCACTGAAGTCATGGCTGAATTCTCACTTCTGGCCAAGGCAACCGCTTTTGACGGACGCGAAAAGGAAGGCGCCCGTGTTCGGTGCGATGTCAGTGCACGTTAAAAAAACCCAGGGGATCGAAATTTGTTTAGCCCTCCCCTACGACGTCTCTCATAGCCTGAATGCTTTGGCCCGTTAAGCAGTATAAGCTAAACCTAACCGCTCTTTTTCAGAGTAACGTAATGAAACTCTGACATCCTGCATTTATTGCATCACACAAATATCCGGAAGCTTTCAACAACATCCTAAAGAATACTGCAGAAATCTGACAAAAAAAAAAGAAGATAAACTATGCTTTGCAAAGTTGTTCATGATCAATTATATATCGAGCAGACCCTTCTTTCACGCAGTATATTAGATATATTTTACAACTGATCGCGCAGTATCGCTCATAAACGAAGAGAAGCTTGCAATTACACCTGCTTATTTGCAACGGATCGAGACAACATGTGCATTACTATGTTGTTGTTGTTTTTTATTTACAAAATTTAGCGCTTAAATAACCACAGAGAGGCTCTTCATTGCCAGTGCACAAACGTGAGGCTGATCGAATACGCTGCTCAAATCAAGGAAATTTACCTGTTCACGGCTTCCTATGGGAAAATTCTAAAATGAACCAGAAATTGACCAAACATAGCCAAAAGTAGCCACGCAGTTAGAGCTTAGCGCTTAGGAATAGCCAAATCGAGCATATTCAATATTATCAATACCGTTTTCAATATGCAATAATACATAATTTCGCTAATATTTTTAATCAGAGTGTGAACAAAAATGAAGAGCACCAAAATTTAGCTCTAGCACTTGCTTGGTTCTTCAGTAAACTGTACATCAACATTATCATCATCATCATCATCATCATCATCATCAGCAGCAGCAGCCTGATTATACCCACTGCAGGGCGAAGGCCTCTGTGCTAGCTGCATCCTGTGCTAGCTGCATCCACTTGACTCCTGCGAACTTCTTAATCTCATCCGCCCACCTAACTTTCTGCCGCCCCCTGCTACGCTTTCCTTCCCTTGGGATCCAGTTTGTTACCCTCAGCGACCATCGGTTATCCTCTCTTCGCCCTACATGTCCTGCCCATGTCCATTTCTTTTTCTTAATTTCTACTAGAATGTCGGTAACTTGAGTTATTTCTCTGACCCACTCTGCACGCTTTCTATATCTTAATGTTACCCCTACCATTTTTCGTTCCATAAACCTCAGGGTTGTCCTCAACTTAAGTAGAACTCTCTTGGTTAGCCTCCACGTTTCAGCCCCATAGGTGAGTACAGGCAAGATGCAACTGTTGTATACTTTCCTCTTGAGCGATACCGGTAAGCTGCTGGTCATAATCTGCGAGTGCTTGCCAAATGCGCTCCATCCCAATCTTATTAAACTGTACATTAGAAACAAAAAAAAAAGAATAATGTTATATATACGCAATCGTAATAGCTATGATTTCTAGTATTATTTCAAGAATAATTTTACCGTATCCCCGACAACTATATGCAGCGGTACTCTCGCTTTTCCTGGAAATGGTCCATCATAGCTTCTTTCGCAAATTCAGGGTCAGTTTGTAAGGATCCATTTTTGAAGTTTATAACAAAAGTTGCGTGTTAAGCCCTGCCGCTTTGGCTCATATTAGGGTACCTGACTGCTGAATCCAATGACGCTGGATGAAACCCAAGCCTTGGCGGTCGCTTTTTGATGGGGGCGAGAAGTAAGGCGGTCGTGTGCTGTGCGCTGCAGGTGGACATAGAAGAACACCAGGTGGCCGAAATTTCCGGAGAGAGATTCAAAACCTGAGTAGCCTTGAGGCGGTAAACCTTATAAACCAAACCAGAACAAACAAAAACTGGAAGTGAGAAGGCTTCATTCTGATTGCGCCAAGTATGGGTGAATGCACTAAATGATAAACAAATCAAAAGGGCAAGGAAAGGACAAGACTCGGCGACTTTGCGCCTGCCGTCTCATTTGCCCTTCGTCTTGTGACGTGTTTATTCATTCAGGACTATGTACCTATTGCTCAGATTGAAAATCACCGAAAAAAGAAAATATTCGTCGAAATTGCTCTCGTAACGTACGCTGCTGAGTGCCAGAAAATCACAAATCAATATCAAATCCGATCACCTGCGTCATTGCTGGGCAGTCACGTTTCTTTTTCGCACCCCTCTTTACAAATAATTATGAAAAAGCCAATGGTGAGAGTTTCTCATAATCGCAATTGGAAAATTGCATGCTGCACTATCGTAAGAACCAACCTTCGCTCTTTCTTTCTCCATTGTTTTTCGTCTTGCTCGTCATTGACAACAAAGCCAAGCACAAACTAGTCCGACAAGAAGTTTCACTAAACTCCTCATCAGGCTTCGCATTTTTTTGTGGTCCGAAAAATTGTTTCCACTCCTCCCCATAATAAAGGAGGGCGTATTTTGTATATATGCTGTGTTGACTAAGTCAAGCATCCGCGGCGCGCAAGGAGTTTACATTTGCGTCCTATTGAGCTGTGCAAGCATATAGGCTCCGTGCTTAAAGGCGCCGCGTTCATTTCCGTCCCGACAGGCGGAGAGGGCATGCGCGGGTGTCGATACCACGATATTATAGCATTTAGGCTCATATGAGCGCGTGAGCAATCACTGATTTTCGTTATAACTTTTTTCGTGGCCGAGTGGTTTTGGCGCCCGGCTCGGCTGCGGGAGGTGGTCAGTTCGAAACCCGCCGCCGGACACCCACCGGTGAAATGGGTACAAGCGTCCCCCGGCCCGGCGCCCGGCTCTCTCAGGGGTGTGCGTTTGGAAGATGCTCTGCTACCTCTGCTGTGCTCCTTCGAGGGCTTAATGTTTCGAACAAACTAATGACCTGAAAAGTTCGGGTTGAAAGAAAAAAAACAAAGGGCCACACACACGGTGTCCACGACTATAGAACAAACGTTTAGTAAATGCCTCAAAACAAGTGCTGAAGGAAGCCAAAAAGTAGCTAGGGCACCAAACTCAAAATTTCATCTCCAGAGCAGGTTGCAAAGTAAACATTGTAGCACAAAGTAGCCACCAACAGCAGCAATGTATAATAATCTGAAGAGAATATGTTCCTTTGCATCGTAGTGCTCAACCTTCGTCTTACTTGCTCCTTTTAAGGCGGGAATTGCAGGCAGTTTCCTCGACCGATTGGCGGCACCACTCCTGCACTATCGACGTTTTCAGCCAAAGGTGCTGGTACAGTTGTTTTGCAAATATTTACTAAATATAAATATACTTATTAAATAAAAATACTAAATATAAATAAAGCATAGTAAAGCCTTTTTATATTTGGGAATACAGCGCGGAACAGGACGCAACACAAGAGAACGAAGGTAGACAGGACGGAGCGCTGAACTAACAACTTTTATTTTCGAAAGAAAATAATGCAGCAGAAATTATTTATCAGAGCGTTTCCCTCATAACATTTTTGTTGTCTTTGGCCAATTCTTTCTTCAAGAAAGCTTTTCCAGCAGTGCTTTGCTCCCTGCCTTGATCACGTGTTCTGATAGGCACCGCTTAAATACGGGTCACCTTCTTTCGAAAATAAAAGTTGTCAGTTCAGCGCTCCGTCCTGTCTACCTTCGTTCTCTTGTGTTGCGTCCTGTTCCGCGCTGTATTCCCAAATATGGATTTGAACCAACTAGCCCAACAGCAAGTGTTGCTTAAAGCCTTTTTGTGGGTTATGCAAAAACTTTCAGCCAACATTAAGGGAATTGATGACATTGCGTTGGCCTTAGCAAACCACTTCTTCCAGTTCATCATAAACCACGTATAAATGCGTCGTGAACTTTTCTGTATACATAAAAATAATTACAGTAGAAGAAAATACATCATGCTGGAAAACAATATACGGTGGTCATTTTTAATACAGAAGAAACAAGTACTCAACTCGGAATTCATCATAAATAATAGCTTAGGGTGATGCGTGTAGTATTCGAGATTCAATCGCTACCTTATCACGTAATTACTTCAAGCTTTAGGTGAAATGTCTCGCAGAGATTGGTTGTCATTTGTGTTGTCATGTTTATTGAATCGCTTATTGTACGACAATTTCAGTCAAGTTTAAAATAGCATTAACGTGTTTTTCCTGCATCATCCTGAAGAGACCATAGTAAAAAAGAATATTGTCATTTAGGGCGTTTCATTTGTTTTTACAAATTCCTACTTGTGAACCGCGACCATTCACAAAGAACTAGAACTCAGTCTTTATTCAGTTCCGGAGCAGTACAATGAGCCCCAACTTACATGGTTAGATGTCTAAATTAACAGCAAAATCCAGCGATTGATTCCCTAGCCGAGCCGAGTTGACGGGTAGAATTCACCTCGAAGATCTCCAGATTCGTGTATGATGCTCTTTAAAGAGCGGTGTTGACGATGACTGTACCAGTCGTATTCAGGGTGCTAAAACCGTGGTCAAATTGGTTCAAGGCAATGTTCTCAAAAAAAACAAAAACAAAAGCGCAATAAAAATACCCGAAAAATTTTCAGCCGATCGATATGATTGATTCGGAGAAAATACAAAAGCGTTCATCTTCCACTCCGCTTGTGCAGTAATGAGGAGCGTGTTATTTCGTTATATTCGACTGTTCTGTCTCTCCCATCTCTCCTTACGAGAAGAAGACAGGTGCCATTTTCTCTTTCGCCACCTGTCTGCAGTGACAGATATCAGGTGGCCTTTTCTTGTACTAATCGGGGTATGTCGCAGGTAGCAATGGCTTATAGAGGCACTGCGGTCAGCTTGCTCCTTCATATCACTCTCGATATCATCATCAGCAGCAGCGTGTCTACATCAAATGTGGAAGAAGGCCTGTTCCATATTTACCCAATTAACCTTGCCCTGTGCCAGCCTCGCACTCTACTGCATATACGCTAATATTCTACAGATGCAATCGACTTCAATGTGTTGTGCACGAATAGGGACTTCTAGCTGTATAGTGCATGTCTCCCTGCCCCAGCTTTCTGTCAAGCTTGAAGTGTCGTAATCATTGAAAGTGAGATTCGCATTTTCAATTATCTCTACAGCAAACAACTTGCCGCCATGTGCTCAAATTCATAAATTATCAATTTAAACGACTTACGTAAGAAGTGGGTCTCAAACATAAACTCTAAGGACGGTTACGAGTGAGTGGCTCCGAGAACGACCGTCTGAATGCATACGCACTGATGATAAGATGTATGCTATGGATAACACTGTCACTTTTCCTCTGGGTGGCGAAAATGGCACGGATTACTACCTCTCATTCATTAAGCACCGAAATAACAGGGAGGAACGTCATTGTATTGAGCGAGATAACAGACATTCGCCGGAGTACATGAGGTTAGCCTCTATATACGCGCTAAACGAACAGGTGAGGCTTCAACTAGCGCCGGGCTCTAATGGCCTTATAGACGTTTGATGATCTGTTAGTATTGGAATAAGGCTCGAGATAACGATTCCTACGGAACCTTCCCGATGCCTCAACCGTAGAGGGCCTGAGCGTCACAAGTCACTGTTCTAGTGAGGCACATCAAGAAGAAGTCAATAAGAGAGAAGGAAGAAAATGAAAGAAAGAAAAGGACAGAAACAATGACGAAAGTATGAAAGAAAGACGGGGAGACAGGAAACAGAATTAAAGCAAGAAGGAACAAAGAAAGGAAATATGTAAAAAAAAAAAGAAAAATCAAGCAGCATAAAACTACGCAGCATGCGGCGAGAGATAGACAAATATTAAGAGCTTAGTCTCGAATATGGCATTCCGTTCGTTCCTTCTAATCTACGAAAGGTACGAGTGGGCGAAAACATGTTTGCGCCGAATATGTTTGAGACTCGTACGTGGTCCCTTTAGTATGTTCGTTGGGCCATGTTTGCCTACATAGACTCTTGGAAAAACATCCCAACTGAGAAAAAAAAAAGATAGAAATACGGCCAAAGAAACCCTGCTTTGGCGTGGGTGGCTGTGTTTTCTGCTAACACTCGAAGCCATGCGAGCTCTATTTGTAGTTACATGATGAAAGAAACACGAAGTGGATGAGCAAACATGTTCCTTCGTCCGAGTCGAAATGGAAGCGCGGTGGTGAAAGTCCTAGAGACTTGGGTTTCAACTACCTTTTTTTTTTATCTTATAGGTATACGCAGGTGGCGATGTAGACACCGCTTCCCTTAAAGCCAGCGTCGCCAAACTGGGACAGTTTTGCTCACTGCCAGACTCCCGAGTCGGCGCCTGGCCGCTGAATCCCTTGCGTATATCGTCTCTCCAGGCTCTCAGATGCAGATCAAAAAACAAAAGAAGAGAAAAGGCCCGACAATTCTCACTCTAAAAACTACGAAAGCCGTTTTGTTAAATAAAACAAAAAAATGAAGTTTTTGAAAGCACAGCGAAGTGGGGGAAAGGAGAGATGAAAGTAATAGCGGCTTGCTCAGATGGTCTCGACACGAATGTCAGCAGCTGACGCACGTTTAGGAAGTGTCCTTCCACAGCCGCAGGGCCACCGATCTCTCCATGCTGCGCGGTTTTCTCTTTTCCTTGCCTTCTTCTGTTCCATTTCTTTTTTCGTTTCACATTCTGCGTGTGACACTTCACTGGCCCTCGGGTTCATCGTTGTCCGTTTTCCAATTGCTATTGCACGCAAATCCAGCCACGGGCCTTCCTTTATCGTTTCACCCCGAAGGTTCTTCATGAAGCGTATTGCTCGTTCCTTACGTCGCCTTGGGTCGCCGCACTCGCTTCTTACCCCTGTGATGTCAGCCTGCTTTTTGTATCCATTCCTTTTCTTTCCTCTTTTCCCGCTTAGGGCCCTGGTGACCTCGTTGGTGAACTCTTCGATTTCTTCTTAGCTCCTCCTTACCCTACACAAAACGCGCTCGTAAGCGCACATGTATGCTTTTCTCTGCTACATTTTATCTCAAAACATATGCCCAGGGCTCCTTTTTGTAGCTATGCTTCGTAAATTTGACGGCTTGCACTGGAGGGGGATCTCAGCGTTATTTGCTTAATCCATATATGGCTGGACTGCAGGTATTTATGCCCACGCCACGCAAAGCAGGAATTCAGCGGACTTAAACCCCAGCTAACTTATCGTGTTCTTCCTTTTTAGATAAAAGGTCGTTATTTATTTTTCAGGTATTTACGAAAAATAAAAAACTCCGTTTCATATAAGATATCATTTCTCTTCAGAAATCAGAAGTTTCTTTCATTGATGCAGATGTTTTTCTCAACGCCGAATACTGACCGATCTTCAGTGTAGCATATCAGGCAACTAAGGCATCGGCTACGAGTATAAAGCTTCAAACATTGGATATCGTCTCTGATGTTGAATTTTGCTTCAGGATTTGTGTTTTTTTTTTTTTTTTTTTTCATGGCAATGCAAAATTCTTGATTGCATTTCTAGAGGAATAGATATTCAATAGTTAGTGCCGACTAGTTTCAAATTCAAATTTTATTCTACAAACAAAAGTTTACATGGAGGACAGAAGAAAAGCTGTCAGAACAGCTTGAGGAGCCCTGACCCCAAAACACACGGGCAGCAGAGGAGCGTGCAGCTAAGGGAAAACAGTAAGTACAATGACAAAAGCATACAGGATTCATAGAACATCGTTTAAAAAAAAGAACATTACAATGCAAAGAACGTGAAGTCGCTATGTTACATCATTATACAAATATTGAGAGCAGTTATCTTGGCGGTATTCGATAGATATTAGTGTAAGTTTCTTGAATTATTCGATTTAGAAATGTGGGTAATTGGAATTTCAACATCTGATGCCCATAATTTGTTCTACATTTGGCTACATACCATCTTTCAGGATGGCGTACATTATAAACAGGGAAGTTTTCTGTTAGCCGTGCGAGGCTGATTATGGCATCACTAATTTTTATTACACCAAGTTTATACATGCGGCATAGCTTGTAATCGTACATTGATGAAACAGAAATTATGTAGTGGTTCTTAAATAAACCTGCAGTGTGAAAACGATATGGAACCTTACACGCTAGGCGTAAAGCTCTTTTTTGTAAGACAGCTAGTTTGCTAATGTTTCCTGCTGTTGTTGTTGACCAAACCAGAAACGCGTGACTTAATAAAGAAGAGAATAAAGAATTGTATATGAGAATGTCAACAGAGGTAGGGAAGAAGTATCAGTGGCGGCGCATAATGCCGATCATCCTTGACAGTTTGTTAATAGTGTAGTTCACGTGATCAACCCATCCCATGTTTTGTGAAAAGTACACTCCGAGTGATTTAAAGTTTTCAACTACTTCGATTTCAGTGTTATTTAACAAACTATGGGCCAATTGTACATGTGTGTGGCGAGGGTGAAATAAAACAGCTTTTCATTTATTATTGTTTAGTTTTAGGCAGTTCATTTGAGCCCATGCATTAATTTTGGAAAGCGCGCTATTGGCTTGACTACCCAAATCGGCACATGATCTACTTGTAAAAGAAACTAGTGTCATCAGCATAAATTATATAATGTGCGGTTTCATCAATGCGGACTATCTCATTGATGTAGAGGATGAATAGAAATGGTCCCAAAATGCTTCCCTGAGGGACACCTGTTTTAATGTATTTTTCGAGGAATGGTTCTCTTTCAATGGTGGCAAATTGAGAACGATATTGCATGTGGGATTCAATTTGTGTTCGATACCTTTTACGCCATAGTGATCAAGTTTTTTAAGCAGAATTTTATAATTAATTAGGTCGAAGGCTTTTGAAAAATCGAGAAAAAGCCCAAGTATACCATATTTCTGCATTCAAAGTTTTCTAAAATGTACTCCTTTTGGTCAAGTAATGCGAGTTCTGTAGATTTGTTTTTGCGAAAACGTGCTGTGAAGAATTTATCATGTTGAAGCGGTCAGTGAAAGAAGTCAGGCATTTCAAAATTATTTTCTCCAAGCCTTTGGAAAACACGGGTAAAATCGATATAGGTCGGTAGTTGGACATGTCATTTTTATCACCCTTTTAAATACAACAGTTACCTTTGTCATTTGCATATTGCGGGGAAAATGTCCTGTCGACAAATAAATATTAAAAATAGGGGTAAGACAAGGTGCCAGTAGATCAATTACGTCGTTTACAGGCTTCATTTGAATATTGCAGGCATCTACGTCTTTACTATTGTTCAGGGCTAAAAATGTCCCTACAACCTCACTATTTGAAACTGGTTCTAAAATAATGGTTGAGTTACTTCGGTCATTCATATAATTTAGGTCAGAGCTGTAGGTGGTAGCGTCACCGACTGAAAGAAAGAAGTTATTGAATGCGTTGGCTAACTCAGCGCCTTCAGGTTCTACACTATATTTAACAATTTTAATTACAGATTCGGATGCACTATTAATTACACTGTTAAGTACCTTCCAAACATTGTCAGTGTGTCCCTCTGTTGTAGAGTTAAACAGGCTAGAATAATATTGCTTTTTTGCATTACGAAGGTGCTTGGTTACAAAATTTCTGTTTTTTGTACTCTTTTAACGCTTCCAGTGATTTGCTGACTATAACTTGCTGGCTGCCAGCTTTCAGACAAGACTGGCGACTCTCTCTGGACGCGCACAACGCACAGCACTAAGTGCAAAAAAGGACGAGAGCCTTTTATGGCAAAAGCATTTCTTACCTCACGCTTCGTGTGAACAGCAAGTGTACCCGGAAGCCGTCTTTCGCACCTGTCAATGGTCCAGAGAGAAATATTAGTGAAAAACAATGGCTTAAAATTATTCATAATAGTTCTGATTTTATTATTCTTAGTCAATTTTAGTCACAGTCATAACTAATTATAATCATCTTTAGTCACAATTGTAGTCAGTCATAGCCATGGTTAGTCAAACTAATAGTCATGATCAGTCATGGTCATAGATAGTCACACTCATAGTCACGGTTACAGTGTCTGACCTCATAGCAGCTCAATTTAGATAGCACCACTGTATGTCCAGGCATGTCTGAATATACGCCAGGTGTTCACGGAGTTGCGTTTACAACACAACACATTACATGACGATACCCAGGCCTATAGTCAGATCTCCAAGACTAAACTAACGGCTTCGCATAGCATCACGTAAGGAGGCTTAACTGCCCCCATCACCCCTAAATTTTCGCACAGTGCGCTAGGAAAGTAACATTTTTAAAGTGGAGTTTACTAAAGGGTTAGTGCGTCATATAGCGAAGTCCTATATGTCTAGCGCTGGGCATGCATGCGGTGCGTCGACTTAGCATCGTACGATAGATAGCACGATAGATAGATAGATAGCACGAGTGTTCAAATCCATCCTCGTTACATTTGCATATCCTTAAGAGAAAATTATAGTCAAAGGTTTCTTGACGTGTACCACACTATGGCGTGAAAAGGTACTGAGTCACTCGTAGCGTTGCGAAGAACAAAAAAGCAAAAATGCCTTCACATAATTTATCTCAAGCTTGCAGTTTTAAGCTGTTAAACACCGTGGTTGCATATTTGAACATGTAAAATAAAAAATAGCAGCTATTGCTGTTTCCGGTTTATTAACCGCTTATTCATTATTGAATGAACCGTATGCTAGTGAGAAAACCCATCCTTATTAAGCTGTTTCAGTACCGGGTTCTTGCCGTCATTTCTGCACAGAATATAACCTTTGATATTTAAAGTGGCCTCCGCGGACACTACGACGGCTTTAATAACAATATCAGAATAGTAGCGCAAAAACCAAGTAACACTATTCTTTAAAAAATTTGCTGTGGCTTAGCTTTAGTTAAGCCCGGTAGGTTGCGAAAGCAATAATGGCATGGCTAATAACACGTCGTCAAAGAGTCTTCACTGTTCAAAGCGTCCATTACACTCCACTCAGAGTCATTATCGGTTGAGGACGAACCGAAGAAGCGCGACACGCTCGTCTAGCTGCATCTTGAGCGCGCCGTCAAGTGAGACGTTGTACCCGTTCTTCATCTGTCTCTGTAGCCTGCTGTCGTTTCCTGGCTTCATCGAAACGGCGTGACTTTTCTTTCTGTTTATCGGGATGCTTAGCGAGCGCCTCAACTGAGCAAACGCGAGCATTTATATACCCATCGTTTTCCTCCTCCTCCTCTCAACTGCGAAAGAAGAGGTGATAGCAGCGCCTCCACTCGGTAGCAGCGCGGCTCCAGCTGCAGCGCGCCGTGCCTACCGATCGTCGCCACCCGACGACTCTACTTGGTAGCCCATCTCTTGCAGCTGGTATGACGTCACAGTGAAGTCATCATCTCATCCGCGGCGCGTCGTGCCCACCGACCGCCGCCACCCGATAATTCGACTTGGTAGCCCATCTCTCACAGCTGGTATGACGTCACAGTCTTTTGGGGTCATTAAAGGTCAAACGTGCCTACCGACCGTGGCTACGCGAAGGGATGAAAATAGGAGTAGTATTGCTTTGCAATAAAAATTAGTATAAAAATGCAAGCCATCAAACATATTGACGTAACATTGATGCACCTTTCTGCACAGCCGGGCATCCTTCCGAAACCTACGCAGAAGCTGCAGTGAGCGCACGGAGCGAAAGCCACCGAAAGGCTACGCCAAAGGGGTGCATTTTTATTTTATCTGAACCCTTACAACATTTTTGCATTAACAACCCCCCGGAATTGGCTGTTCCTGTTCCTTATCAATATTTGGTACCTTCATCTTTTTATTTGATCTCTCACGCTGGCCGCAGCGCTAATTACGGATAAGGAGAGACGTGTTCTAAATAAAAATAAATGTGTGAAGGATATAGGTAGGCTCATACGCAGATAGAACATGGGCAAGAACAGCTGGACGAATGTGGTATGCGCGATGATCTCAATTTCCCATCTTCCCCTCGTTCCCTAACCATCCTTGCCAGGAAGGGCGCCATGCGTTTTGCATAATTTCTCCCGTCTCCCCGAGCAGCCAGGACTCTCTACTACAGACTGTGCCAGGGCTGCGAGCGCTCTTTTTGCCATTGACGTAGGTATAGCGCTGCTGAGGCATAGCGGCATCCTCCTCCTTCCCCTTCCCAGCTTCCCCACTTTATTTTTGCCGTCTTATTTTTACTCTTCCTATAACTTAATTTTATATGTAGATTGGTCGCACACTCCTGAATTTTGCTCTCTTTTTATGCTTTGTTTTCGAACCCTTTTCGACGGCTGGTTTAGGCGTGGGTTAAGGGGCTCAAATTTATTGGGTAGGTCGGAAGGACGGTGGTTGGCTGTACTCTGTCTACGGAGTTGGATTTCTGCATAGGTCTTCAACTTATTTGCCGACTTCTTATTTTTCCTCGACAGACATGACTATATTTTTCTTGAATAGAAGTTTGGCCTCTTTGTATTTTCTGTTAGTGTGCTTCAACTCACGCAACTTCGTGTATTCTCGACACCGACGCGTGTGGATATGAACGGGTTGTTCAAATAAGATTTGACTTGACGTGATTTGACTGAAAGCTGAGCGGCGCTCCTCACAAAAGGCTTGTCTCGTTTTTTAAAAGAAAAGAAAGGCTCTCTACCGAACACAAATATATTTCTGCCTTTGTACCACTAGAATTTTTCCATAGATGTTTTTTTTTTTATTTAGAGCTATGCATAGTGTCGTCTTAATATTTTGTTCAGTGTCCCGAGCATAAGCATATCCAACAAGAAAAAGGTTTTTTTATTGCCCCTGCCCTCGTCCTCCTCACTTTTCAGAGTCATTTTTGATTTTATTTTTTTTTTGTTCTGAAACCAGTCGAATTCTTTGACGAACGTACCAGGACCTATCACGCATTTTCTGATGGATCCAAATTCAATAACATGAGACAATGTAAATCAATCCTAGAAAAGTAGTTCAAATTTTGTGTTATATGATCTAACTTCCCAGGGCGACTCAGAATATCTGTGACTTCCCATTAGAGGGCTCCTGAAAGTTTGACCAGCTGGGGTTCTTTAACGTGCACTGACTTCGTGTAGTATACGGGTATCTTGCTTTTCTTTGTATCGAAAAGCTGCCGCCGCTGCCAGGATTTTATTGCTAGTCACTGTCTATAGCAGTCGAATACTAACCGCTGATCTACTGCGGCAGGGTCAATAAAACTATACTCTATAGCTAGCACGGGTCTTACAAACTGTCGTTCACTACTAGTTTTGTTATTTACACGCTATTACGGCTGCAGCTGAATAAATCCGTGGCTATGTAAGAGATTGTGTGTGATAGCATCGGCTTCGTTTTCATCGTAGTATGTCGCGATGGAAAAGTCGCACGCTCTATTGGCACTCTGTGGCTGGCTATTGATAAAAAGGCATGTTAAGTCACGTGGTTCTACAGTAGACACGTGACCGGGCATAACCGGGCGTTACGTGATAACGACGTCACGTCAGATTTTCCTCCAGTCCGTGTGGCATGTACGCCGCGTGAGCTTTAATTTTTATGGTAACGCGTAAAGATATGCTTCTGTTTTAATCAAGGTAAAACTTAGAGACAGAAACATGGAGCAGGAGGCTGCAGATCAAAACTTTATTGCTAAAACAATAGAGTTTGCTATCTCCGAACCGTTTATTGCTCGTGGGTTCTCATAGCCCTGTCACATTAAAGGTTCTCTTCAAGAATATTTCTGTCGTACTACGACTCAATACATGTAATATTGAGTCGTAGTACTCAGCGTTACAACCAGACATCCAGGAAACATCAAGTTATTATTACACTTTGCTTAATAGTGTAACAAGATTAAGAGTACAACTAGAACGGACGATAAATAAAATCCGCGTTTAACGCGGGCCTAACTCGTTTCTACCGCTGGATACCAGTCACGCATTAATTGCTGCTTGCTAAGTAATGCCGCCGATACCCAAGAATGCCGCAAATCAGTGTTCGGCAGAAGGAACAATCTCTTACCACTTTGTGGGCAGTAATCAGTTATTTATTGTTCGCTAGAAACGTAACATTGAACCTGATTAAATTGTCACAGCGAACCTGCCTGTGTTTAAAGGAAGCAAATGCAGAGATATCAGATTAAAAGTACAGCACGTTTTCTAATAGAAAATTCTCACTTTTTTCATCTCTGTCACTGGTTCCCTCCGAAATTGTAGGTTCTCTTTTCAGCCCATAAGCGTGACCTCACGGTCGCCCTGCCGTCCTCGAATCGAAACGAATAATTTATTGCCAGTGAGGAAAATTCAGGAGCCAATCAAAGTAGGAGAAGACGATTGATCGGCCTTTAGATTATTCCTATATTGCTTCTCCGGCATCGCCGTTTCATGAAAGTGGAACGTCTTTAATTAAACGCCACGCGAACGCGGTCGTTCGAAACGCGATCGTGCGTTTCGTACGGAATTCGGACCGTGTGACGAGGTCCTGCTATAGAAAGGGTCTGTTTTAGCCGCACTTCGGAAGACTGACCAATAACGGAGTAATAACATAAAGTTAGCCTACCTCCTTTACCAAAGGCAGCGATCAGCTTCACCGTACTGCTCTAATATTTGCTGACAAGTAACTAGTGGTTAAGAAGCAAAGTAAATTAACGTTCGAGCCGGCCGGTCAAAATACGGCCAGCAGTCCTACAATTTGACCTTGATAAAAGCATCGAAGATTGTATGAAGAAAAGAACGCAATAGTCCTCACTTCAGAAGACCACATTACTACAAGACTTCTTCACAGTCCCGACGGTTTTCGCCCTCTAAATTGAATCTGCAGAATAACAGAAAAAAATGACGAGGGACTTTAGCGACTAAAGTAGGGAAAGGCGAAAGCCTCAGTGCCACATCCGGCTACGCAACTGGCGCTAATTAGTAATTAAGTATTTAATTAGCCATTACTAATTATTTTTTCTAAACATCAAGTTAATTATATATTCAATTACTCATTACTGGTTAATTAAACAACTATTTCACTAGTTATTAGTAATTATTAGTAATCAATTAGGCCTTAATTATACATCATTGACTGGCCTATACCCATATAAGGCACGCATTCGCGCGTGCTGTGGTGGTGCTCTGTGATTGGTCAAGACCTCTATGACGTCATCCCGCCTCGGCCAATCAGAGCCACCGCAAAAGCGGGACACATTTTGTCCACGACAGCATGAGCCATTAAAGACTATCGCCTTAAAAAATTAGAGACACTTTAGTGTATGTGAACTAAAACTTGCTAGCGCATTGACGCGGGATTGCCACGCTTCCACTAAGCTTCCACCTGCATTGCGTGCAACCAGGCGACCGTGTGCGTGATAACCTCTCTACTCTTTTGCGTCTCTACGTCCATTCCACTTGTTCTCGTCCTCCTCCGGCGCCAAATCCACTTTTCTGCCCGTGAAAACGCTCGCAGGACTAGGTGTAAGTGCTGTAAGGTGATTAGAGCATAGACCTATAAGCACACATATTGGTTCCAATCCGTAGCAATAACTAGACTATGCGTGCCAGTCTAGCACGAAATAGAATGACACAACCTGTAACCATGCACGAAGAACAGTATTGCGTTATGATATTAATATAGAGGAGGGCAAATCCGGCCCCAAATGGAGGTGCATTAGTGATGGCTTGCGACCAAATGGCGCGCATGCGGTGACAAGGTCCTGCCATAAAAGGATCTGTTGTTCATGCTTTTGTCCCCCTCGCCGCTTCAGTGGTTCCATAACGGCTCGCGCTATTAGCTGCTATGGCAGCTGCGACGCGAGTGAGCCACGACGGGATATCCACTCTCCATTAGCTCTATTTACGACATAATACGTCATCATTCATTTTATATCTTATTACTGCAATCATTCAAGTCTTTGGGGTGCGTGCTTTGGCTTGGTCACGCTTCAAGGTCAAATGTTTCATGCGGGACGAAACTCTGGACTGTGGCTAGAGGTTAGTAAAGCTGTAGCTCTACGACATCGCTATTTTTGTTTGGTGCAAATTATTTCTATGCAGTTTATATATATATATATATATATATATATATATATATATATATATATATATATATATATATATATATATATATATATATAGAAGAAAATAATTTTGTGTAATTGTTAACATCTTGGAATTAGGAAGTGATAGTAGTCGGAGTCTTATCTCTAAAGTGGCATACACTTGAACATGCGCTGTCAGCTTTATACGTTCAGCGGCCACTAACAGGCGGTGTTCAGGTACCAGTTGCAGCAGATGTTTCATTGCTGGTAGTAAACGTCTGGTCAGCAGAAACCAGTACTCAAGTTGATGCCACTGATTCCTGAAGCAACAACAATGGCAGCGGTACCTCGCTTAATAATATATTCGCGATGGAGCATCTATTAATGTGAAGTCACAGGTGTCATTCATAAAGAAGGCGGTAGAGCTTAGAGGGCCACACAGAGTGCTTTCTTTTTCCTAATTTCACATATAAGACACGAAAACGACCCTATTTCTTATTTCGGACCCTTGTATGTTCCATAACGCAGCCATTGCTTATTAAGGCCTTAAATTGCTTTTGAAAAGGGCCTCGTATGGTTCATAATGTGGGTGTTTAGAAGCTACGTTCTGGATGGTCACTGGTGTGCAGAAGTCGGCCAGCTTTATCTATTGTACCCTGAAGGTACTATAGCGCTCAGCATGTCTTCCAACCAGCGAGCGCGTTGCCACAGCGCTGTCTGGAAGCACCGTGGTGTCGCAAGCGGCGCGCTTGAAAATGAAGTGGAAATGATTCCGCGACTCTTAATGTTCGACTTGCCTTAGACATTATGTGGTCAATGTGTGTTTTGCAGGTTATATTACTAGCAATATGAACCCTCAGGTAAAACTATGAGTTGAGGTTTATAACGGTGTGTTATTAGGAAAATATTTTAGGACGAAATATGTTAGTACAAAATGTTGCGGCGCAAATATTCTACTGATATCATGTTAGTATGAGATATCTTCATAACTGCCACTTTTTATTGTTTAATTCCATACGCTATAAGTGAGTCCAATAATAGTTGTTATTAGGTTTTCCTCAACAGCTGTAATAGTGGAGTGGTTAGTTACTCTACAATATAACACACAGTCATCTGCAAACAGACACATTTTGCGATGAAGTGTGAAAGGCAAGTCACTGATATGAATTTGGAGTGACAAGGGACCAAGTCCTAAACCTTGCAGGACCAGAGCGCTTGGGAGTAAAAGTAAGTTAGCGTCATTAGTGGTTACGAGCTGAATACTTGATACTGGCTGACACCCTGAGGTTTCCTGAAGTCCTAGTTAGTTTCGCTGTGTGTTCCATGCGAATCGCATTGTTCGGCCTACTCTTTGCCGACCATAGTGAATCCGTAGTCGTTATAGATTTAATGTGCCCGCTTAAATCGCTTCCACCAAGACACATTCTGTGCGCGCAGGACGTGTGTAAATATGGGAGTGCGGAATCCGCGTGGCGTACAAAGTATATCATAATTATGTGTTTGACGTCATACACGGTCCATTGCGTATCTTACGCATTGACTCTCTATGTTTTATTCAGTTTACACAGTGTTACGACCATGCATCCGCATTTGCGCGCTCTATTGTTCGCCTGTGGGCATGGATAAGTGCTGTGGAGATGTGGTGATGGTCCCATGGCTCTATGTGAGCCTGTTTCCAGGAATCCTGTTTTGTAAGCCTGTTTTGCTTTGTGGACACCCTGCAAATGCCAAATTGACCCTGTCAAGAGAACGTCTAGAAAAACACAAAGAAATGTCCCCCTGCGGGAAATAGCCGGAAGTGCTTTGGTTCAATTGTTCACCCTTCCCGTCGAGAAGCCTTATCGTCCAGTGAGGAATGCCTACTGTCCAAAAGAGACGACAGAGTGACACGTCCGCTGACGTGCAGGACAAGAAAGGAGCATGACGCATACGGCCATTAAATGATTTCCCGGGAATGCAGGAAAGATTTGCAATTGTCGAAAACGGACAATGCTGGGAGCGTATGCGGCGCGCACGTGCACTTGGGTTTCTGAGAAGTAAATCCACTTGCCGGAACCAGCCTATCGATTCTTGGCTGAAGAATAGAAATGTACCTCCTCGCCGTTCCCAAGCTTTTCCCGCCAACAAGTGACCAGGCTCAACGAAACAATGCCGGGCCAGTCAGTGCTTCAGACCATCAGTGCAGTGATGTGTTCGATTGGATGCCGATATCTGAGGGGCGTGCCCTGGATTTGGTTGGTCAGCATCTTCAGAGAGGGGCTGGACATAGGGGGTTTTAAGGACGCTGCAGAGCACGAAATGTCGCTCTGGGCCCTGGGTAAACGGCTCACCCAGTCGCTTCTCGCTATGAACTCTTAACGCTTGCCATTTTGCTGATGTACCCTTCTTTTTCTTGTAAATAATCTTGTAAATAAGTTTTCTCAAAGTGCCATTAAACCTGCTTGTATATATTTTACCAACTTCGAAGATTCAGTCCTTCTTCAACCCCGAGTCTCTGCACGCTACCAAGTGAAGGCCGGGTCGACGTAGCCCCAGCGTCACGACAACTGGTGACCAGCGTTGGGATCTGGATCTACAAGCTACAACATCTGGTGATTGGAGGTGGATCTGAATCTACAAGCCACAACATCTGATGACTGGAGGTGGGATCTGGATCTACAAGCCACAACATCTGGTGATCGGAGGTGGCATCTCAAGCAACAAGCAGGAGCAACAATCGGCCAACAAGAGGGCAGCTCGGAACATCGATCGCATGTGTGGGTGAGTGCTTGGCTTTTCTTCTGATGTGGACCAGGTTCTAGAACAGGGTTAGATTTTAGAACTGGTAAAAAGTGTTGAAACGCCTTTAGGTTTGGTAGTTTGCACTGTTGTTTTGGAAGTAGCCGACACTCGGAGCGATCATGGACCTACAAAAGCTGCAGAAACCGGAACTGTTGCAATTGTGTGAGGAATTGGGAATTGATACAAGTGGTTTGGCACGAAAACCTTTGATTATAAAGGCAATCACAGATTTGGGAGCCGATGATGAGGAGCTCAGTGAAGCATGGAACCTCATCGCCCAAAAAAAGGAGGAGCAGCTCAGACAGCAGAAAGAGCGGGAAAAAGAGGAAAAGAGGCGTGAGCGTGAACTTGAGAGGGAAAAAGAGGAAAGGGAGCGCGAACGTCAGAGGGAAAAATAGGAAAGGGAGCGTGAACTTGAGAGGGAAAAAGAGCAAAGGGAGCACGAACGTGAGAAGCTTGAAAGAGAAGCAAAAAAGCTGGACCAAGAAATTGAGCTCCGGAAATTAGAACTAGAGTTGAGCAAGAGGTCGGGCGATTGTCCCCAGCTAGCGGTACCTCGTCTCAACAAGGAGGCAGATTTCAAGATGTCAAAGTACATGCAGCCATATGTGATATCAGGGGATATCGGTCTGTATCTGGCTAACTTTGAGCGAACCTGCGAAAAACTGTCCTTCCAGCGAGACACTTGGTCTCAGAGATTATTGACGGTTCTGCCCAGCGAGGCAGCGGAGGTTGTCGCGCGGCTAAGCAAGGAGGACGCGGACAACTACGAGAAGGTCAAAGCTTGCCTTCTGAGAAAGTATAGGCTTAGCGCCGAGGCGTTCAGACAACGTTTTCGGAACGCTACTAAGTCCAGGGACGAGAGTTACCCTGAATTCCTGTACAATTTAAGAGTAAATTTGGGCGAGTGGCTAAAGAGCACAGATTCCTACAGTGATAGGGACGCTGTAGTCGAGCGAATTCTTTTGGAGCAGTTTTATAACTGCCTCCCAGAAAAAGAAAGAAATTGGTTACAGGACCGAGGCGAAATTAAGTCGGCAACTGAAGCTGCCGAACTTATTGAGGAGTATGCTTCGCGCCGACAATTCAGCAACCCAGCAGTGGATAGGCTCCGCAATCCCAAGTTGAGGGTGAATAACCGTCAGAAAAGGCACTTTGCTAGATTTGCAAACGAAGAAAGGAAGGCTTCTTCAGGCAAACGCCCTAGAAAGGACGGCAGTGAGAAAAATGGGGAAGTGACCAACGCACAGAACACAAAGAACAAGCTTGGGGCTAGGAAGCCGCTCACATGCTTTAGGTGTAATGAGCAGGGTCACATTGCCGTCAACTGCCGGAAAGAAAAGTTTGCTTTCTCGTATGTCAGTGACTGCGATGAAAATATGCAGCTTTTGGAACCCTACCTGCATGACCTAGTAGTCAACGGGAAGCCTTGCAAGGTACTGCGCGATTCGGCCGCAACGATGGATGTTGTCCATCCGGCGTATGTGTCGCCTTCCGACTATACAGGACAGTGTGCGTGGATCCGCCAGGTAGTGGAGGAACAGAGTGTGTGCTTGCCGATCGCGAACGTGGTCATCGAGGGCCCTTTCGGCGAATTAACAACCGAGGCTGCCGTTTCAGGAAAGCTTCCTTAGTGCTATCCGTATTTGTTCTCCAACAAATCGGACATGCTACTGCGAAAGAGGGGCATCCTTTTCGGAGACAGAGTTGTGCAAGCCTTAACACGTTCAAAGGCGCGAGAACTAGCTACACTGCTCATTGCAGAAGAATCCACAGCGGAGGAAACGGCAGTTAAAACAGTGGTAGATGCGGAAGATATCAGGTCAGAAAGCTTTGAGAGTGAGGCATCTCAGATAAGTCTACTTGAAAGTGAGCTTGATGAGACGCGGAATGAGGACGTTCTTGAGAGTAACCTCTTGCCGCCGGTGTCTAGCAATCTCACGAGACTTCTAAGTGGAACCCGAGAGGACTTAGCTATGGAGCAAGCCAATGATCTCAGGAATAAGCTCGAAGTACAGTGGGAAGGACCTGCTAAAGTCGTTGCAGAGCTTTCTGACACTAACTACGCAGTGAAAATCCCCGATAGGCGTAAAGCAGTGCGCATTTATCATTGCAATCTTATGAAGCCTTATGAGCAGAGGGAAACCATGGTAAATCTAACGTTAAACCTTCCTGAGGAGATTGGGGATAACTTGATTTGCCTCAGCGGAAAAGGAAGCAACGCTCAGGAGCTTCTCAGAAAGACGGAGCAGAGAGGAGAACTAAAGAAATCCCAGCTGTCCGATCTGGGCGAAATAATAACAGAGTTTGAGGCCTGCTTCGTGGACAGGCCAGGCAGAACTGATTTGACTGAGCACGATATTGAGCTGACTTCAGACGTGCCAGTGCGATCAAGGTGCTACCGATTTTCTCCAAGGCAAAGAGAAATTCTGGATAGGGAAGTAACTCGCATGCTGGAATTGGGAGTAATAAAATCCTCGGAAAGCGATTATGCTTCGCCTATGATCTTAGTAGAAGCTCCAGGTAAAGACCCTAGGCCTGTGGTAGACTACCGAAAGCTAAATTCTCTCACCAGGGATCAAGTGTATCCTATTCCGAATATTGAGGAGAGAGTAGAACAGGTCAGTAGAGCGGCATATGTGACTACGCTGGACCTTACTCGAGGATACTGGCAAGTACCGCTCACTGAACGCGCCAGCAGATACGCGGCTTTCGTCACTCCGACGGGCAGCTACCAGCCAACAATGATGAGTTTCGGGCTCAAAAATGCTCCATTTTGTTTTTCCCGACTCATGGATAGGGTTTTAAAGGGGTGTGAAACATTCGCGGTGCCTTATTTAGATGACATTGCGATTTTTTCCGACTCATGGGCGGACCATATGGTACATCTAAGAGCTGCACTGAGCCTTTTGCGTCAAGCTGGACTAACCGTAAAGGCCGAGAAATGTTGCCTGGCAAGGGCGACCGTGGACTACTTGGGTCACAATGTAGGTCAGGGTTTCAGGAAACCCAGCGAGATTAAGATTTCTGCGGTAGCAGACTACCCGCGGCCGAGCACGAAGACGGAAATTCGGGCATTCTTGGGTCTGACTGGATACTACAGTCACTACATCCCTAACTATTCAGCTTTGGCTAGCCCTCTGACCGACGCTCTCCGCAAGACAGAACCGACAAATGTAGTCTGGGACGAACAAAAGGAAGCCTCCTTCGTAAACCTGAAGGCTGTGCTGATTAGCCGTCCGGTATTGCGAGCTCCAGACTATGGCCGAGAATTCACGGTCCAGTGTGATGCCAGTGATCGAGGGCTAGGTGCTGTTCTCTGCCAGAGAGATGACGACGGTAATGAGCACCCCATGCTCTACCTGAGCAGAAAACTGAGTTCTAGAGAAAGGGCTTATTGCGCGTCAGAGAAAGAGTGCGCTTGCATTGTATGGGCCATTCAAAAATTGCAGTGCTATCTTGGATGGGCCAAATTCACCGTAGAGACGGACCATTGTCCCCTGGCTTGGCTGCAAACTGCGACATCGAAGAACAGTCGCCTTCTTAGGTGGAGCTTGATTTTACAGCAGTACAATTTTGAAATAAGATACAAAAAGGGGAAGTTAAATGGGAATGCGGACGCGCTTAGCCGCTGTTTCTGTGCAGTCCGAGGTGTTCCTCACCATGTATCCAAATTGATAATCAGGTTTTTATTTTTTTTTTCTCGTGCGCTTGTATATGTGTGACTATGTAAAGCAGCACGTTTGGTTTTCTAGGAATACGTGGGTCCTGAACGTCTTGAGAGTGGGCTTTTCTCGAACAACAATGGCAGTTTTCTTTTGACCTGGTCTCTTCAGACGGGAGCCGAGTGCTTGCTTCGACATGTGGTTGAGTTTCAGACAGCTCGAGCAATTTGGCCTACGACAATCAAGACAACGCGACAAGCAACAGCGAGCTTCAAGCGTTCACGTGCAGGCCATTAAGTCGTCTCTTCATGCAGCAGCTGCGACTGCTGCCCTCCGAGACTCTTCTGGCGGGGGAGGAGGCTGTTACGACCATGCATCCGCATTTGCGCGCTCTATTGTTCGCCTGTGGGCATGGATAAGTGCTGTGGAGATGTGGTGATGGTCCCATGGCTCTATGTGAGCCTGTTTCCAGGAATCCTGTTTTGTAAGCCTGTTTTGCTTTGTGGACACCCTGCAAATGCCAAATTGACCCTGTCAAGAGAACGTCTAGAAAAACACAAAGAAATGTCCCCCTGCGGGAAATAGCCGGAAGTGCTTTGGTTCAATTGTTCACCCTTCCCGTCGAGAAGCCTTATCGTCCAGTGAGGAATGCCTACTGTCCAAAAGAGACGACAGAGTGACACGTCCGCTGACGTGCAGGACAAGAAAGGAGCATGACGCATACGGCCATTAAATGATTTCCCGGGAATGCAGGAAAGATTTGCAATTGTCGAAAACGGACAATGCTGGGAGCGTATGCGGCGCGCACGTGCACTTGGGTTTCTGAGAAGTAAATCCACTTGCCGGAACCAGCCTATCGATTCTTGGCTGAAGAATAGAAATGTACCTCCTCGCCGTTCCCAAGCTTTTCCCGCCAACAAGTGACCAGGCTCAACGAAACAATGCCGGGCCAGTCAGTGCTTCAGACCATCAGTGCAGTGATGTGTTCGATTGGATGCCGATATCTGAGGGGCGTGCCCTGGATTTGGTTGGTCAGCATCTTCAGAGAGGGGCTGGACATAGGGGGTTTTAAGGACGCTGCAGAGCACGAAATGTCGCTCTGGGCCCTGGGTAAACGGCTCATCCAGTCGCTTCTCGCTATGAACTCTTAACGCTTGCCATTTTGCTGATGTACCCTTCTTTTTCTTGTAAATAATCTTGTAAATAAGTTTTCTCAAAGTGCCATTAAACCTGCTTGTATATATTTTACCAACTTCGAAGATTCAGTCCTTCTTCAACCCCGAGTCTCTGCACGCTACCAAGTGAAGGCCGGGTCGACGTAGCCCCAGCGTCACGACAACAGGAATAAGCCTATGGAAAATAAACGGAATTATGGGAATCACTATGTAAAACACTCGCAAGGCATTGTACAGATTTGAAAGATGGTTTCATCATGCACAGTAGGCAGTTTCATCTTTTACATTTGCAAAGCGTAACCGAAGTACCTTCAATTCAGAGAAATGAGCCCAACCCATTTGCGCCCACTATACCGCCTAAAACGAATATTCTTAAAGGTTTAATCTTGGCACCCTTCCTTCTGGTAACATACTTTGGAAGAATGCATCACCCAGACTGCAGTTCACCAATAAAATGCACTCGAACGCTTAGAGACTCGATGCAATCTTGAAGTTTATCTCTAATAAGAATACACGAAAAAGACGAGGACGAGTTTCAATCGGTTTACACACTTTTTTGCCTTTGCGTTGCTCCAATAGACTTGCTTGTTCGAGTTGGGTTCGCGGTTCAGAAGCTGCCGGCACACAGGCAATAATGCGATCTGTAATCTATACCTACGCGTTCACTCTTACGTAGGAGGGAAGTTCCTTTGCTCAAACGAGAACGATGGCTTAGGCCGTAGTAAAATCTCTGCAAGACGATTGGGCCTTCCTCTGTAGTCACAGAGAAGTTTTTCAAAACTTCACTCTAAGTAGTTTTATTATGCAAACAAAGAGGGAGGTCTGGAAGGAGAGCGACAAAATGAACAGTTTTTCGCTCACCGAAGCACTTTTACCATCAACCAGTCGCTTTCGCGCGGCTCTCATTAACCAGTAGCCCCGCATCGTACCCTGACCTTTCTGTATAACCTATTTTGACGGTGCAATTTTTTACAAAAAAAAAAAAAAATCGGCCATCGCGTCCCGTCCATGATAGCTGCAGAGAACATTTTGGCGTCCACGCGACGCGAAAGTATTTATCGTCAGCGCAATGGGCTGGCTGGCTGTTCCTGGCAGCAGGCGACAAGGCAAAGAAGGCTGGAAGCCTACGCAGGAGGAAAGCGTTGAAACGGAGAAGGCGGAGAAGGCGGAGAGGGGAGAACATGCACGCCTCTCAAGGCAAGGGGTGGACTCAGCCATTAATATCCTGGAAGCCCAAAGCCTTTGAGCTGCCTAATTATATGCTGCTTCGTATAAAAGCATAGAGAACTCGGTCGCCACTAGAGTGCAAAAGCCTTCGGCGAAATATGGCAGCGTATGGCAAAGGTTCGCCCTTTCTCGTTCGCCCACTCTAGTTTCTGAGTCTCGTTCCCGCTACACCTCGTTGTCCGCTGCGCTGACCCCGAGTCAGCTGCGCTCTTCGAAAGAGTACTCCGTAATTCCTCGTCCCCCTCCCTTCCCCATTAACGCACTCTTGTCACCAGGGCTGCCACCGTAACCGTCGTGCACTTCGTCGCGTATGCGTATGCTTTGAAACACATTAGCGATGAACACCATTGGTACGTTTTTCAAACAACAAGTCAGTGCTTTCCGTCATTATCGCAGCCAATGTTTACCATTCCCTCTCCTCCTTTTATCAGCCACTAGAGAGTCAGTATCTAGGTGCACATGCTGTCTACTACGCACCCTCTTATGTCGGGTAAGGCAGGTTCTTGTTGCTTTTCTATTATGGAGCCCGGTTAAAGCAGGTTCTTGCTAAATGCCTTTCTAATATGAAGCCCGCATTGACTATTTTTGGAGCAAACCTCATAAAAACGAATTCCTGTTGATTTGCACTATTTTGCGTGAGCATCCTCCGTGGAGATTTCAGACGCAAAAATTTCCAGCACTCAGTACAGCATAATCAAATGCCGTCCTCGATAGTGTAGAGGATAGGACGGTCGACTGCTGTTCCCAAGGACACGGAATCGAATCCCAGCCTCTGCGGCCGCTTTTTGACGGAGGTGAAATGGAGAGGCGTCCATGTGCTGTGCGAAGTCCGTGCACGTTAAGACCCAGGTGGGCGAAATTTCCGGAGTGCTCCACTGCGGCTTCTCTCACAGCCTGAGTCTTGTTGGGACGTTAAACTCTATAAAGCAAACCTTACAATTCCACGTTAGCTTCATATTTGAGGAACTTAGTTCAAACTCATTCGCCTTTGTTTCGCCACGTCCAGGGACAAGGTAGACAGCGATCAATTTTAGAATATTTTTATTGCGGAATCAGTACTGGTGGCCGCAGCTGGTGGCCGCACCTCGGTTGGCCGCAGCTGAGCCGTGAAGAAGCAGGAAGAGCCCTCTTCACGGCGTAGCTACGCTCTCCCCAATATAAATCAGCCTACCATGTCATTTGAATTCACGTTACCCCTATTCCACGGGCAGCAGCTGCCAGCCCAGGTCGCTCCTTTCATATGGGAGGGTGATATCAACATCAGCCTGCCAAAACTGTTTGCATTCTGGTTACCCCTACGATACGCAGGCCCGTCCATACGGCTTGATTGAAGCGTGACTTTATACGTGGGCTGGTAGCTTACGGTTTCGCATCATACCCTTAAAGGATGAACTTAAGTTTCCTCAGTAGTGTAGCACCTTACACTGATAGGGCGTGATAATGGAATAATGTAGCAGGCAAAAGACGCGTCCGCCATTGCTTTCGCAATTCAACTAGGATTAATCGTAGCTCAACGACCACGAATTTTTCCTAAATCGTATGTTCCAACTCTATGCTAACCTGCATGTAATTGCGCCCACGTTCTAGTCCTGTATTGTTCTTACTCCATAGTGTTTTCTTCATTATGACCGCGACCAGAAATTTCTGAGAACAAGGTCGGCAAAAGGACTGTGCTGTCCTGGATGGAATCTAAATAAAAAAAGGAGGACGGTTCGAAGCCGGTAATACTCTGTAGGAAACGCGCTCCGCATTAACATTTGGCTGCACAGATAATATTTAAAAAATGCTTTTAAACTGATTTTGCTTCCTTCAAAGGTTCGCAGCCAATGAACACTGCCTAGCTAATGGGTGATACTCTGGAGAGAGGAAATATAGAAGGAAATCAACCGGAAATTTGCATCCTGGGGGATATAAAAGCGAAATAAATAATGATTAGAAAAGGCACGGCGACTGCTAATCTTCTCATGCGTGCTACTCATTGATTCATTGTGAAAAATCTCTGCAGCGTAAAAAAAAAAGCTGGCACAATCGAACAAACACAGACCGCAGGGCAAGCGCGCACAAGGCACGCGGCTGCTGCGAAGACAGAAAGCAGATGCAACGCATGCGCAAATTGTGGCAACCGATAGACCTCAATTGCGTGCTTGGTTGGTTTCGTACAGCAAAAACCGTATAGTGTTTCTTCATAAGGAGAGGTCTCATATGAGAGGTCCACATATAGTAGGCCTGAATGCGTCGTGTCACCAACGCGAGTTGCAGTTTTCCCTGCAGGCTGTGGGAGCATCAACAATTACTTAATTTGTCGTGCTCTGCGGCCAACTTCCTTCGATTGTTTTTGATTTGCTTTGATTCCAGCGTAGTTCGGGATACGTTGAGAAAAACATGCATCACTCTCACCATAGCTTAGCTTCAAGGATTTGATTATCTTAATGGCAGCTTACCCCAGACTGCACCAAGATTTCAGTTGGTGAATCAAGCATGGATTTAGGTTATCGCACTTACAAAGCTGTAGAATACAGCGAATGTAGGTTACGCAGAGTACCTAAAAGCAGTAGCTAAAAAAATACACAGCCGTCTTAAACAGTGCCACAAAAAGGGCTTTCTTCTGTAGTAGTAGCGTGTATAAAATATAGGGACCTGCTACATATAGTAGACTGTGCACAAATACTTAGTCGTTATTTAAGCATATAGATTTGCTAAGAAGTGAGCTCATCAGAGCTATTTGCAGCAGGTATTTGAAGCACCGAGGTGTTTTCTTCACATTTACTCCAGCAGCCCGTCCTTCAGACAGGTATCTTCAAAGCGGTTCGCTCTATTTTTATTACTCGGAAATGCATGTCTTCTAGCAGATGGCTTGCACACTCGCCATCTGTCTGCCTTTCAGCGCGAAAGGTGTTTTATTGCAAATTCAGCTCTTTTTACTGAGGGAGAAGCAAGCCACGGTACATGATTGATGCACGCAGCACATATTCAAAAATACTGCTCAGGAGCGATCGAGATGGTCATTCTTCAACCAGGCTGCTTTACTTGCATCATAATAGTCCCTTCCATGTTGGATGCATGATAAGCGAAATAGAAAATTGATAAGAAGGTTTTGCACCAGGGCGATGTAGTGTGGTGTCATCTTGTTTGATTGATTTACAACCAGAGAAGATGGCAAAATAAGTATGAAAAATGGTAACAACGACAAACCGAACTGACCATGGCCTGGCTTCGCTCCGCAGAACATAAAGCATCCTTTGGGCAGTGGTGTTGAACCGCTCCCGATGAAATGAGTTTTGAGGGAAGGAAATATGTATGTTGTCTTTCTTTTTTTTCACTGCTTGCTGCTAACAGGTTTCATTTTATTGTTTATTTCTCTTATCTTCATCTTTATATACTGCCTTCTCCTCGAAATTCTACTGCTTTGACTAGCGCTGCAAGAGCTTCCCGACGTGCGGTGATAGAACAGATAGAACAGAGAGAAACACATTGATTAGAACGATTCCATGCACTCTATGTTTCCTATATTTCCAGCGCCGATCTCGCATTCCCCTGAAGCGTCGAAGAGTGCGTAGGACGGCAACTGATAGGCACAGCGTTGGAGCAGCGGCCCGCTACACCGGTCATTCAGCGTGCTGGAGCTAAATTGTCATCCCACTCCGCCTTTGAAGCTTCTCTTCCGCTCAGTTCATTTAGGCGTACTTGTTTTCAGGCTTTCGTTTTTTATGCATTATTAAGGTATCCAAAACATTTGTGCGATATGATTACTAGAGGTCCGTTCTTTTGTTCAGCTGTTCTCGTAACAGGTTATTCAGTGCAACATAAATGTAGCGCTAAAAAACTTGCTACGAAACCATGCTTCGCCAACTAACCCAGAAACATGTCTGGTTAAGGCTGTTCTCAATGGCCCTTTTTGTTTTAACGCCAAAAGAGGAAAAGAGCCTTGAGCCTTGCTCTACTCAACTCTAACAAATGTTTACATACTGAATGTACTCTCCAAGACACCAATTTCGTGGATTTATGTGTGTCAGTATTTCGTATATTAAGTAGGTTTTTTTTTTTTTTTTTTTTTTTGGTTTCCAGGCGCTATTTGCGCTTTGATTACTTCCCTTACGCTAGTAGCATACAGTGGAATCTCTCTGCAAATGTAATAGCCGAATTGGTATTGAGCCAACTCATATATTTTCAGACAGACTAAGGCAGATTTTAATAGCAGAAAATCTTTCTTCAGCTTGCTAACGATTTACCTCAATGCCAAAAATTTCATCTGAAGCTTAATTACACTGCGCGATGAGAATGCGAGTTCATTACAGTCTGAAGTCCGCCCGGCTTTCTGCTCTTCCGTCAATGCTGCTCGCCGCATATGTTGAACCTGTACAGCTGCCGATAATTCCCATAATGCGAGATATTTCCGTAGTCGCTTTCTGCGCTTGCGGAGATTTCGCACTACGATACACTCAAGGAGCGTCAGCTGTGGCTGCTTTCAACATCATACGCAGATTCTGTCGAGGCACGTCTACACGGCACCAAGCATATAGGTGACAATGGCAGCCGAGCGCTTCACCGGGCTTGGTCAAATCACGTGAGAAAGGTATCTGAAAACTGGCTGATTCCACAAGATCTCATGACATTGCGGCTGTTGCGACCAATCTCCGCTCGCCATATCACCTACCAACTACTAGCTGTCAGGGCACGTGCCAAGAAGGTCATGGCGCATTATGTCACGTAACACTCTCCGCAGATTAGTCGTGGCATAGCCATGTCAATTAACCCTGTGACGGCGTCCAGGTCTCGATCAAAAAGCTAGTTTTATGATTAACCAAGCCGGGCTTTCGTTGCATGATTATGCTCGTAATGATATTGCATTGAAATAGCCTCTAATACGGACTACCTTCCCATTAAAAATGAAATAAGTCACAGCATCACTGCCCACGATACAAGCAGGTGTTCTCAGATGTCAGGCACGTAGCGCCCCCTGACGCCCTCGGAAAAAATACGCGCTTGCGCAGTGTCAACAAGTGGCGGAAGGTGAGCGGTAGCGGCGGCGGTTCGCTCTGTTCTGAAGTCTTAGCAGTTAATGTCTGTTAACTGATGGCGACACATGCTCTCGATCTCCCTCTCTCCGAAGTGGACATTCTTACTTTGATCCTTTGTTGCTAACAGTAATAGTAATCCTTTGTTACTATAGCGGCTAACAGAGGTCGCCTGAGCTTCCTAACTATTAAGTTTTACGTCATACAAGGCCGCATGCAGACCCTGAAAAGAAGCCTGAGAGTCTTGAAGTAGGTCTCCAACTTTCGCAAATCGAATGAATGAATACTATTGTTGGCGTTGGTGACGTTTATTACGACATGCTCGTATTTGCGTCAAGTTTGTTTCCTTGCACACCCGACCACTTCCAGGAAGACAAATAAAAATAGAATTTTGCCGAACGAAAGTAAGAGCGCCGTTCCTTCCTTCTTTTTTTTCGTTCTTTGTTTCAGCCCTCTGCTTGTGCAATCGCTATTCATGCGGCTGTTCCAAATGGTTCCTTCATTGTTCTCTGCACGATCGTCAGCATCACCAAGGTAGTGGCTGATGGTCGGTGAGACAGAAAAGTCGGTATCGGCGAAAACAATAAAAGCACGAGACAGCAGCAGCAAATGAGTTCAGAGGGAAAAGAAGAAACATAACAGACGCAGGAAGTATGTCAGAAACACGTCGAGAGGGGCCCCAACAAACTTATGTGTAGCGCGGGTGATTATCCGCACAAATGATTCCACTAATTACTCTTGCGGGTGCAGTCAGTTGCTTCAATATCTGCTTTTATTAGTTTTGAAACACTGCTCGTTAATACCGCGGATGTTGTCGTTCAGGCTGTCACATGCAACGGCTTTGCGTTAACTTCGTCAGATTTTCTGTTTATAATTTTCTTCCTGCCAGAAAGTTTTTATGTTTATTAGTATTCTGTGTCCACGCTTGTTTGTTCATTGTCAGCTTCGACTTTTCTTTGTTTAGGCTTTTTCTCTCGCCTTTTTTATCTGTTCTGCTTGACGCCAAAATTACTCCGTTCGATGCGGCTACGCAAAAACTTGGCAGATATAGGCCTGCCGCTTAGCGGAGTTGCTCTTTTATATTATCGCTTTGATATTGTGCCTTTTTTCGCAACCTAATTCCTCCACGTCATTGTCCCGGATACTTATTTTATTCCTCACGCAATGGGGTTCAAGCCTTATTCATGAATCTAGAGTGCATTAGTATCATTTTTCAATAGCAGACTGATGCTCAGGAATTGAATCTGCATTCGGCTACCGTCGGTGCCAAATTAATAATTCAGTTCGCATCTTGCACGTAACACGGCCTGTACCTCATGCCCAATGTTAGTTTCATCATCTTCTGTGCATATTCGTAATTACGGCACGCGAGCTAAGCTGTCCTGAGTTCAGCAACATGCCGAATCTACCGAGTAGACGCTTGCGATTTCCCAAATGTTGCTGACTCTCAATTGTGATTGCTGCCGAAGCAGCAATTACGGAGCGCCCTACATGCCGACATATGCACACGGCACCTAAATATTGCTTCACAAGTGGGTCATAGGAATGTAAGCATTTTTGTAGGACACGCTTAGTAACTTTGTTTGCGCGCCGCCATCGGCATCGCTTTTTCTGGATCCCTTACGTCATCGTTTGCTGAAACCAGTAACTGGCATATTTTTCAGCAAACATGCCAGATTGTTGAATAACCTTCTTACTTGCCTATTCCCCATCCCTGCCTGCCTGTCTGTCTCAACAGATGACCGAGACGGCTGTTATGGGTTGTGCATTAAAAGTGTATACAGCGGAAGTGGTCGATACGAGCATACGTGAGAAGCAGGGAGAGCGTTTACATAATACGTCTCGATAAAACCTGCGCGCGACGTCTACAGTTGCATTCACGCGTGCAGGAACGATTCGCGTGCGCATCCAGCGACCACATATGGCGTGCGCAGAGTTCGCGTGCACCTAACTGGAGTAAGCGATGCCTGCTAATTAGTTTGCTGGACTAGTATTGTGCACTCTGGAATATGGCTAAACTAAGTTCGGCCTTTTTTTAATGACAGTTTAGTGCCACAGTTGAGAGCTATCGACGACCTGTCCCGAAGAACGTTGGAAGAAGCTAACCCAAATTCAAAAAAGGGCTTCTTCTGTAGCTGCAGAGATTACTTGTGGTAGTGTCAAGCAGCAAGTATATATTGTACCAATCATCCCTGGTATCACATCCCACGATACTGCACAGAAAATAAGGAAGAGAGGGGCAAAGAACAGAGAAAAAATGAAGGTACAATCAAGAAAGCAGTGTGTGAATTCTTCGTTGGACGTGTACGCCATGATCAAACTAGTGGGTCCTGAACACGTCTTTCGATTAACAACCTCTTGTAGTAACGGGCCCGCGAACATATGCTACTGCGTAATACAGACCCTCAAATGAACCGCGCCAATAAAGCATTGTAAATATAAAAGCACCAAGCGGATATTGAATCGTGATGGCAGAGGGAGAATTGACGCATATAAGTCTCTAGTGAGCACGCACACATACCTATGTACGCGCGGACAAAGCGCACAGGTGTACACGAGGGGTCTCTTCACAGCAGCTATGTAAGTTCCAGAAAAAAATGTTTATTTTTCATTTTTTAAACATGGTTTACTTTGGAGGGCATCAAGCTCAGCGCTATCAAATATTTCAAATGCTGCTTAGGAAGATATCTACTGCCCTTCTACCCATTAGGCTGCATTTCAACTATATCTACGTAATACAAAATGAAAGCAAAATGAAGAAGATATAAACGAAGAACGAGTGGAATTTTATGCCTGAGAAAGAAAGAGGTATCCGCAGTTTAAGCGATTGCATTCTTCCGTTTTTCAAAAATCCCTGCCAGGAAAGTTTAGGTTAGAAGCGAAACATATGCAGCATCTAAAGAACAAGCAGGAAGAAAACATATATTATGCTGCTTTGGAGGCGCACTCATGTATCCATCTTCTAACGGGCTCATATATCATGCCAGCAGGACCCAACAGTGGCCAGCTGAATATGGAACAACCCGCGCCTGTCCTATTGAAAGCTCACCACACGCATCTGTTGTGACTCCGAAGGAACCTGATCCACCGTTGAAGTGTGCTCTTATCTGCAAGAGAAAAGACACCGTTGCTTTTTAAACATAACACCGTTGCTTTTTAAACATAAACAACACTGTTTACTTAAACAGTGTTGCTTATGTTTAAAAAGCAACGGTATAACGCACCCGAGCTTTTGAAGCATCATTCAAGGAAAGGGCTGAAGTTGGTGTGCGAGTTTAAGAAGAAAATAATGTTGACCAGCACGTAACGCCAAAAGCACTACGGGCTTAGACCAGTGTAAAATAAAAGATGGGCAAAAAGAGTATTTGGCACCGCAGGAAGAAAGAAATAATAAAAAGGAAAAGGAGACGAGGGAAACGGGCACAGCGCAGGGAGCATTGGGAAGTGGCGCGGCCTTCGAATGCGCGGCGCGCCACGAGCCCGACAAACTATGGAGGTTTAACACCGTTTCTTGGGCTAGTTGGTTCATATTTGTACTGTGAAAAGCTGCGCCGAACTAAACACACCACAAGAAAGAAGACGAGACACAGGCGCTGTGTCTCGTCTTCTTTCCTGTGGTGTGTTTAGTTCGGTGCAGTATTTCACAGTACAAATATGGAGGTGTTTAGAGATACAAAATTTATTTTTATTGTCCTTGAAAATCTGTTTCATTTCTCGTTTTTCGTGTTTAGGTTGCCTTCCCATTTGTTTTTGTTTTTTTCTGCTGCTTGGCCTTTGGCCTTTGTGTGTTCCTGAAATATGGACCGTGATTGACTTAATCATAGCAATATAGAGCTACTAAATCTGTATACGAATTGACTATTATTGAATGGGAGGAAAGGAGATGGTTCATTTATACACTGAGCATTTAACTATTCTGTTATGGTGTCTTGTTGCTTGCTTCTAACTGCATGACAAGGGGTTCTCAAACGTTACTTTATTGCTCAATATTACTTTGGATAATACAAACACATTTTCACAAAGATGATGAGACAATTTTTTTTTAGTTGTGACTTGTATATTGCTATATTATGATGAAAAGGACTGTAGTGCCCAAAGATAATCAGACTACGGAAGCCGTAACATATCCCGCAAGTTTCCGGCAAGTGCCTGTCGTTATTAATGGGAAGCGCCAACGCCTGTCCCTGTTATGTTTCGTCATCTTCGTCAATGTGCGAAAGGTAAGTGAGATAATTAACGTCTATATTTAGGCTATCATTGTTAAGGAATTCTCAGTCCCTCTTTACGGCAATGCACCATGTTAAATATTTACACGCCTTGAGCAGGCTCTCTTTTTCCTAATTCAGAGCTAATTATGTGCCCTTTTACATAATCTTTGTTCCTTTTTTATTTAAGAAAATGCTTTATTTTTGTATTATGGCCTGGCTTGAAGAGCGAAACCGCGGAGCCTACTCCTGAGGTTTTTTCGGGCGTGGCTAATTTGGTCGAAAACGTATATATTAATTTGCGTTGACAGCACCGACAATCCCACTTCTCTTTCTTTCTCTTGCCGCTACAACCCCACCCGTGAATTGCGAATCGCTATCTATAACCCTACTGCCTTTAATACGTCTTCTAATCTTTGAGCTCCTCGCAGAAAACAAAAGCAGGGAAATAGTTTCCTGAGACAATTCTTGAGCAAATATGTGTGCACGCAATGCGCGTGCAGTGTCTGCGCGCGCTAGAAAAACCGTGCGGCTTTAAGACACTAAACTTGACGCCAGCCACTATATCTCACTATACCCTGCCCCAGAATATTCGGAATGAACTTAAAAACTTACCCGTTAGAGGAATTGATACACTTTTTTCTTTTTTTTTTTAGTTGCTGTCAAGTGACAAGTCTGTTTCCATAACACTGCACGGAACTAGGAACTAGTCGGGTAACGGCAAACTTCCCCAACAATAGGATCCCCGCATTTGTCTGTCAAGTAAGGAGACAGGGCGATTTGAGAATGGACAGAGGGAAAGTAGAAGAGGAGGAGGAAAACGATTTAAAAATAGACAGAGGGGAAGTAGAGGAGGAGGAGGAGGAAAACGAACGACTTCAAACGACGCTAATTTGGAGGATTTTGAGCCAAGAGGAAACGTTTGCCGTCGTCTCTTTTGCCGCCGCTGCCTCCGTTCCGCGCGCCGCTTCCGCTGGCGGACGAAGAGACGAGCTGAGGCGTGTGCTTTGCCTCATTAGCCGGGCACTGCTTGTGCGCCCTGCTCGGCGGTACAGTCTTGGTGTGGGCGTATTTTACGCTGGAGTATATATAATCTTATCGAATTGAATAATCTGCCGTTTTCGCGTACAAGACGAGACGTGTTGAGCAAATGGTCCATCTGGATGTCCACATTTGGGCACGAGAGATGGTGACTAGTTGTACTCGGCTGTGTTATAAGGAAAAGAGCAGAACAAAAAAAAAAAAAAACTTTAACGTTGATAACTTGTGCAAAGTGCACTGATAAATGACGTTAATATGCCAAGTTTTCAACAAACAGCAACAAAAAAAAAAGCCAGTGTCGGATCCAACAAAATGTACTACACTTCTGAGGTAAAACATTAGTCATTATTTCTTAGCTAGCGCATGTGTAATGCATTGACAAAGCTAATGAGCAGCAAGTACTTTACTAAGTGCTTTCATTCATTTACGCCGGCTTTATTGCGTAATGAGAAGAACGCAAGAATAACGCGAATATTTTAATGATATTCGTCCATAAAAAATAAAAAACCAGAAGATTTAAGATCTTGAAAGTTAATGTCCGGAAACAATTGCATCTTCCATTCTTATTTCTGAAGAAAAAATAGATAAGTGGCTATGATTTATCTCAGCATATTCCCGCTATTTTCTTCACTCGCGTTAATCGCAGGATCAGGTTCTGCACGAATACTGCGGCAATTCATAAGCATGAGGGCGCACACTTAGTCAAAACCATGTACGCGTGATTAAATTAACTGGTCTACACCGAGAACAGTTACTCGGGAAGGTTATTGGCCATTTGAGAACCTGTAATGGTTGAGAATGCGGTGCACTACTTTAACCGGCAGTCTTTGCTGCTTTCAGCTGTTTTCAGGCACGAAGTTTGCCTATCCACAGCCGACTGGATACAATAATGCGAAGCAAACCATGTAACACTCCTGGCAAGGGAGTTGTATGCTTGGTGCAGAGCGCTACCTGTTATTGCGACTGAATCGCTGTGTTGTGAAAGATAAATGTGAACGTTTCTTTCAAGAGAAACGGCTCAGCTATTTTAACTGCTAGCGCCTACAGCGCAACGTATAAGGTCCCATTCTATACCTCTCTGTTGACCTTCGCGGAGGGCACAAAGTACCCACGCAGTGTATAAACATCTGCGTACAATTTCAGTGGACACCTGCTCTGTTTGTTCCCCTTCAATTAATTCAGATTTCGCCCTCTTTCTTTCCTCCAAGAAAACCAATGACAGATTTTCCGCCGAACCATGTTGGCAATTCTGACCTATCGGATCGCTTTTTCACCGTACTTTTCACAACGTCTTGTCATTGCTGTTATGAACGTACTAAGAAAATGAAATAAACGATCCAACGGTGCGTAAATGCTCGGAGCTTAAAAGGAGGTCGAGGTGCAATGCTGAAACGAATTTCCCGTTACCAATTCAAGCTTGAAAAGGGCATATGTTATCAAATAATGATCAAATGGAGTGGCTAGCATGCTCGTCGGGTGCGGCTCCCGACACAGACGTACAGGGCCACGGTAACATGAGCAATCAAAGCTCTTCCCCTGATTTTGTCATATTTGTCCCCGTTGTTCTCTGTATTGTCTATTTCATCCTTCCATCCTTTTAGATCTTCCGAATCCCCGTAGAAGAGGCAATTTTGATCTACTCCGTATTGCGTCCGCAGTTCTGAAAAATGAAATTATAAAGCGTTACTTTAGAACCGGGTTCCTCAAGCGCTCTGCACAAGTTGCTTCAAGAGTGGCTAGTTCTGAGTATCAATCTTGATGTGGTAGCGCAGTGGGTGAGCGGCTCCCACAAATGAAAAGCCGACATGATGGCTTACCGAGACCTTTCCGAGAGCACGCCATGTGAGAGACACAAACAATATATATGGCGGTACCTAGCGGGCGCATGTTGTACACATATTTCTTTCTTGGTCACACAAACGAATAGGCAGTGTGTAATTGAAGCATGTAATTTATTTGCTTTTGCCGGTCAATCTTGCCTAATGAATGCTTTACCAAATTCTTTTAATTGCAAACTGCTACTGCAAAGCAGGAGAACTTAGGCTCTTTGTGTGCATGTGTTGAATGTATATTACGGGGCAAGTGATTCATCGCTACTGACTCACGGTTTCCCATTATGCTAGGAGAAGCACACGCTTCCATCGCAGTCGGAATATAAAATTTATACTCTTTTCCTGACGTCTCAGCGCTCCCATCGGAGTCATCATCGTAGTTCAAGAACGCGCAGCATTGACAAGGCCTTGGTGGGAAATCAACGCATTATGGACACCAACTCTTCGAACGAAACTGCAGAGCGCGTCTCATACTGAGCGGCGTGCCGAGGAGCATATTTGAATGCACATTGTTTTTTGTGTCGGATGGATTAAATGCGAATCGGGACAGCGGTTGGTTTTGATATAAGCGGGCTACATTTTCGTGCGTAGTATTTCCAGTGTAGTTTGTATCTGAGCTCTCTGAAAAAAGCACGAAACACGTGTATTTGATGCGCTTTCAGCTTGCGCGTTCAACTTCTCTGCTTTCCTCAAGGTCAAAGACTGTGATTACTGAATGTTTCAGGATGTATAGATATAAAATAGGAAGCAGCTTATTCAACGCGCTACAAGTTCAGCTCTATGCAAGCTTACACTTCGTGTGATTTCAAGCTGTTTAAACCAATAGGTGGAACGCGAAAAAAGAAATTTACGATAAGCCAAACGGCCTTTCGAATGGGCAGCTAAGGCAAGGAAGTAGGGTAGCGGCAAAAACAAAAAAAAAAAAAGAGGGTTGTAGCCCAGGACACCGGAGAATGCACGAAAACCGACAACGCGCCCCTGCTAAACCCTACTGAAAAACCAAACGTTCTACGTGGCAATAACCTCATAAGATCTCATCTAACCGCATAGACTTTCATACAGTTCACATCATTATCATAAAATATCGTACATAATTTATGATAATGTACAAAAACGCTGAGACCTTATGCGATTATATGCCACGCGTATGTTATTTCTTATGTGAATTGAGTGAGATTGTGGGAGAAATAGTGAGGTTATTGCCTCATATAATTTTTTCAGTAGGGTAGGGTGACGCTTCTCTTCGTTTCTGAACGTCAACCAAAGCTAGGTAGTGGCGGAAAACAAGGCCAAGTATATAATCAACGAATGCACGTCTGAGGGGCAGGATCATATCTGGCGCAGATATGTCTAACGATGACAAGCTTCAGAAGAAGAAAGGAAGAAGAAAAATAAGTAATAAATGAGAGAACGTCAGTCTCCCACATGTATTGTCGGTCCAGCCGTGACGGAAGGGAGTTTATCACGGTACTTTCGTCTGGCGATCAATCGCACTCGTTGCACTGATCGTCGTCGCGCTTTCTTTACTGGCCATCCTCAAACCCAGACTGGCGCCAGACTTCCCTTTCCTCCTCTGCTTCATTCCCTCAACTCCCACTTTTAATGGCCGAGCCAAGCTTTCATGATATCCTCCAAACTAACATAAAAGGAGAAAAGCTGGAGTTGCAAAAGTGGCTTGAGATAAACAAAATGCGTCTCCTGCAGCTTAAAGCCGGGTTTGTCTGGACTACACTTTTACGTCTTGACGCGATCGAATCATTTGAGTGTTAGCTGGAGCTGAAAGTAGTGTTGCGACAATGTCGTTTCCTGCGGGTAGGTGACCAAGCAGTGGACCATCCATGTATTCGGCGCCTGAGTGTTGTGCCTTATTCATGCCTATTATTACTATTGCTGCTGTTTCTACTGCTAATACTACTACCGCTACTACTATTGTCAATAATAATAATAATAATAATAATAATAATAATAATAATAATAATAATAATAATAATAATAATAATAATAATAATAATAATAATAATAATAATAATAATAATAATTGTACTCCTACAACTGCAATGAGCAAATAATCTCTTTGGAGAAACAAAACTTAAATCTGCGAAGCATAGCGGAAGTAAGGCTATATGCAAATTCTGATGCGGCCGACGAAGACCGAATTTTGCTTCGAAATGTATTGATCATTTTTCACATGTCTTACCTTCTTCCATATATGTTGCCTCTTTTGCTGGTTCTGTCGGTAGGGCAAGCGGTGTTCGCCACCACACCACTATTGCTGTTTCGATTTTTTTTTCCACGCCACTAATCACCATACGCGCGTGACTGAAGCATTCCTGAGCTGTGCCACTATTATTAGCAGCAGGTTTATAACGGCTATAACTATTATACAGCTAAAATCAGAGAGGGGCTGCAATTATGTCCTCTGAAATTTTCAGTGTTACTAGATGCCTTTATAACGTATGAAATTCACAGGTCACTATCAAGAACCGCGTGCTTTGGAAGAGCCCATGGGACAAAAACAAACAATCGGTGAGCACCATTTGGCGTCTGTCAGTGTCGCAGATGCATTGGCTCTACGCAAATCTTTTTTAAATATGCGTATGAAGTATGCCAGCTGAATATAAACCACGGTTTAAAAAAAAAATTTGCGCTGGCCCGTGAAACCAACTAAGTGCTGTTGAAAGTTCTCCACCTTGTCTGTATAACTTTCGTTCTTAAATCGCGTATAATTTGGATAAACTAACCTTCGAACTTTTTTTATAATTTACTGCAGGCCCGAAATACCAAGTGTAATTAAGCGGTTTAGATGGTTCGAACAGCAATATGTTTATCCTACGTAGCAGCTACGAAGACCAGCGTTCACAGCGACAGCTCGAGCTACGTTCGCTTTGTTGTCTTCACTTATTTATCGTCTTTGGTGTTTCGGGCGGTGCGCGGCTTGCCATTTCGGCGTACGTCAGCGGAGCGGCTACCATAGGGAGTGAGTTGGTACTTGGCAGAATCTCGGCAACTTGTTCCTGGATGACACGCTGTAGAGGAGGAGACAGAGATGACGAATTGGGCCGGCAGCTAACCAGGGTCAACTGTCTAGCCACCTCTTTGCTGGAGAACCGCCTGATTATCCTGAGGAGCACCGGGAAAATCCAGTGTCGATAGTGCTTTATCCGAGGAAATGGCACGGCGCGTCATGAGACGCTGTTTGCGGAGCTCGTCATAGCTCTCGCACAAAGAAATGACGTCAGAAATGGTTTGAGGTGATTTGGCGGCGAACATGTGCGCAGCTTCCACCTCAATGGGCCTTCGTGTGTTTGCTGTACAGCAAACACACGAAGGCGCACACGAAGTCCCGTATCTCACACATGTGTGAGATACGGGCCAGCGCATGGTCACGTGGTACCTTTCCTTGAAGGCCAGTAAGTGCAGCTACATAAGTGATACCTTGAGAAAAAATTGCAGCCAGCTGTTAAGACAGCCCACAACTTCCCAACAGACATCGTATTTATCAAGGTAGTGTTTTCTTAATTGATCGTGAATAAATGCAAGTTTAACGAAAGGAAACAAATTCATACCTATAACGGGGCTAAACCTAATAAAGGTACGCCCATGTTTTGCGTAGTTCATCTTAATGGCCAGGCTGTTCATGCCGATTCGCACGGTGTGTCTCATCCTCGGAAAGCAGGAGACTCGCTATCATTTTCAAAGCACAATGAAGTCACCCTGCTCATTACGAGAGTTTATGCGGTTTAACAACACGAGACATATATATATCATCAACATGACACATATATGCAACCAAACATAAACACGAATACAGTACCCGGCTAAGTCAGCAGCAAACTACCACCGGCCAGACGCATCTTTTCTGATTTGCCACGCGAAGGAGTGTTTTTGCGCTGCAAATGCTAGGCCATGCGACTCCCAACATTCCTTATTTCGTTATATTGGGTTAGGATTGTCCATATCTTTAAAACCTTAGTTATATTTAGCCCGAGAAACCTGGCATAATTAACAATATCCAGAAGCTTGTACTGTCAAAAACTCTAGGACTCGCATTGAGGTTCTTTCCAGGCCCTAGGATGTTTCTACTGCAAGCAGTGATTCCGTGTTGTGAGAAATTTCTCTGCGCTTTTTCGTGTAAATCAAAAACGAAACAGAAAACAATTGCCTTTGAAATTTTTCCCTATTATTGCACGTCCCCCCTTCATTTATATTTCACGCAAGCCTGATCTTAAGTACCCTGCCGTCAAGCTTTACCCTTACCTACGCTCATTTGCGTATAGCACAGCGTCTTTAATTTCTCGTCGTAAAGATGACGCGGCGCATTTTAGCTTAACGGCTTCGACCCTTTTCGTAATAATAAAGAAAAAACAAATTAGGGGCGATCAGTTGGATTTGCATGGAAGAAATGTGAGGGTCTTTTTATTTTACTTTCCAATTGATTCTAATTCTGACTCCGTTCCACATTTATTTTAATCACACACTACTTTCATTCGCAAACGGTTCTTCTGTGATTTTTTTATTGAGTAATTCTTGGGCGTTTAAATTCTGACTCATTCCTGGCCAAGCCTCCAAGCATTGCCCTTGGATTGAAAAGCGAGATTTCTGTGTTACCGCGTGTCAACCGTGACTGATGAAAAAACAATACCTCACTAAGCACCACCCGTCAACTGCGACTGACTGCCATGTGGAAGCTTCACACGACGCCCATGCCGACGTGGGGTGGTTACTAGCAGTCCTAATGCTTTCGCATTAAAACATCTTTATAACTCTGAGATCTTTTCTGTTCCGCTTGTTGGCCCGTCTTGGATGCTACCGCTGAGGAGATGAAGCTTTAAGCTCCTTCTTCGACGGGCTTTTCTTTAGATCCTGCACGTGCAAATGGGACCGGTTTTAATATCTCACTTAACTTTTTTTACAACATGTGTGGAAGACAGCGCTTTGCAAGAAAATGAAAAGAGAGGAAAATAAGAAGGAACAGGGTGGCGCAGTGGTAAGACGCCCGATACTGTGCGGAGTACCCGGGTTCGAACCCGACCTCGGCGGCTGCGTTTCGATGGAGGCGAAACGAAGAAGCGTCCATGTGCTGTGCGATGTCAGCGCACGTAAAGATCCCCAGGTGGTCGAAATTACTTCGTAGATTTTCACTATGGCTCCTCGTTTTCTCTAACCACTTTAACTCCCACCTTCCTCCCTTCTCTTCCCTCACGGCGCGGTTCAGGTGTCCACAGAAACAAGTGTCACAGATACTGCGCCTTTCCCTTCTTGTGAACCAATTATTAATATTAATCAAAGGAGGCGTACCGCTAGCCGTACGATGAAAGTAGTAAGCATTATTGAATATTGACGGCCTGTGAAACTGTTGCCCCCGCTTCTCTATAAACACTCCCTTGATAACCAGTCAGCCCTGTGGCCACACTGTGAAAACCTTGATGAGCCGAACGTGCAAAACGAACATCATGAGAGAAAATCAGGCGCAAGCAGTATGAGAGGAGCGTGTGCAATAAGAACGCTTCATGGAGAGAGTGAAAAGGACGCATGAGTCAAAAGCTTGCGCAGCGCCGCGTCCGGACAAAAAGCGCCGCAGCAAGGAGAACCAATTTCTCGCTCGGCCGGTCACGCAGGGACAGCGTGTGGAGACGTAAATGCGTCGTCGTTAGTAGTCACCACATTTCCAGTCCATCTCCCAGGGGGCAAGAGGCCTTTTTCCTTGCACATCACGTCGCATTCAGGCAAAGGAGGCCAGCGAGGCGTACGTATTCTTTCTTGACTCCATAATAGGGAGGAAATTAGGGAAGATGAGAACAACTGGCTTGCCTGCCTGCCTGTCTTCTTTTCTTCACTTTCACTTTCACCTTCGCTGTCGCCATTGTGACAGCGGAGGAAGTGTTTCAGAATGGTCCAACAAAGAAACATAGAGAGTTAGAAACGGGAATCGGGAGAGCGTGAGAGTTCCTAAGAAGATGCCCTCAATGCTCTCGACGAGAACCCATAAATACGCCGAGCTTTTCTATGTAGCGTAAGGAGAAAAAGGAGACCAATGCTTCGTACTGAATTCTGCATATAACTAGGATTCCCATACGAGGCTCAGAAAATGGCTGGGAACACACGAAGTATTTTGCCACAAACGCAGTGCTCCTCTCATCTCCTCTTGAATCGGGGGGTCTGTTGAAGGAAATAATCTAGCCTTTGCCTGGAGCCTTCCTTCACCTCTGCGTGCCATGAGCGCAACCACAAGAAACCTCCCCAACTCACCCCCAAGCTCGCTTACATACCTCCACTCTCGATCCACGCTCCAGATCCCGCTTACCTTCACCACCTCTCCTCCAGAGCCTTCCCTCAAGACTTTCTCCCACCACAGCCCATCTACCTGAACCTTGCACAAGGCCTGTACACACACAAAAAGCCTAAGCAGCTGCGGAATGATAAACAAGCGCGATATAGTCAGGCTCATGGTCTCCATTGAAACTCGAGCTATCCACAAGAAGTGCCACCCATCAACCACCTCGCCACCCCCCTCTCCTAACCAGCTAATTCACCCATAACTAGTTTCTGTACAGTGCTGTCCACCTCCCTCCTAAAGAGCAGTCTGTCGCGTGTGTGAAGGTTGGGCTTGGAGTACAAACCTCCAGGTTATATCCAATTCTTTTGCGCGCAAGGATACATGAGATGACATAACGTAATTTTTGACCATTCTTTTCTTGGCCGAGAAAAGCATCTTGCAGGAAGAGAACAATAAAATAAATAACTGGACAGTGAATTTCGGATTTCCAGTCCTGTCTGCATCAGTGTACGTATTACAAAAACAAAGGCAAATTAGAAAAGCGGAAGCTGAAGAAAGAGGTGGACCGCTCGCCGCAAATCAACGCTGGGACAACCAAAGTATTTACTTCACTCCTCACTGGAGCGAAGTTTTCTCAGATATAACGTTTCCTTCCTCGGTTACATGCTTTTGTGTGCCAAGCATGTTGGGCACAAGACAAAACGAGTCAGGCATTGCCTAAGCCATCCTTGTTGCGTATCTCGAACTCCAAGACTGCACCCTCGGTGTTGCTAAATTCAATGGCGCTTGAATTATCACTATGCCGTGCCTCTGAGTACGTGGCCTCCTCCTGCATACTTACTGTATGCGTTATGTTCAGAAATAAAAGTGAAAACTTTTCTTCTCGCCCAGATTTTAAATTGAGCCTTCAGCGGCAGAGTATTACCCGCTTTTGCGGCGTTACATTTGCTGATGACGACCTTTCTCTGCTGCTCATGTGCGTTCGATGCGTTCACCGTTTCCGAACATGATACAGGGGATAGGCGAAACATTTTTAATTCGAAATGAAAGAATAAAAAGAAGTGAAAAGATGACATGACAAAACGTTTACAGGCGAAGTGGAAACTATGTGGTGAGACATGTTTCAATCTTTTTCCTCCTGCAAACATGTGACGAATTTTCCTCCTACAAGAATGTTTTCGCGCGGTTTTCTACTAGACGGATTTTGTACACAAAGCGGCAACATTTTTTGAGTCAGCTGCCAATTATGCAGCGCCGAAACCGCCTCGATCTTCCAATACAGTGGAATACGAGTATTGCTTACCCTAAGGTTTTAATGATCGTTTCATCTTGAAACAAAATCTCTGTACTTGTTATTTCGCGCACCTTTTAGCGTTACTTGGCATTGCACACTTTGTACACTTTACAGTGTACATTTTGTACTCTGACAGAAAAAAAAAAAGCATTCATTTATTATGAAAAATAGTTTAGTCATCGCATAATAAGAAACTTCGATATGTGGCGCCAGCAACCACGCGGCAAGCAACGGTCCAGGAGGCCACCCTGGGGCTGAAGATGTGGCACAGCGACAATTACAGGCGCTGAGCTCCAGTCCCTTTTTCTTCATTGCAGACAAAGCACCGGCGAATAAAGTTGGCTCAGGCGGCCGCATACCTTATACTCTGCACCAAGTAGCTAACATAACTGTTAAAGTAATGCACCGAATGAATAAGCAGGAGTGTGAACGTTGTCATTAGCGATACCGTCATGCAATGCGACATCTGTCGTGCCACAACTGTCGAGTCTTGGCGTAACGAATTTCGTAAGGCGTCAGAGTGTAGCCTTCCCGCTTTAAATATATGGAAGGGGAGTCATTACTGAAGCTTCGTTAGTCTGCTTCGCACTATATCTAGACCTTACAACAGAAGGGTAATGAACATGCTAGCGTGTGGAGACTATTTTTTTGTTCCGCTCAGCAGTAGAGTGGGTATTCTCGCTTGACTTAGCTCTGCACTATAGAACGCCTCGATTGACAAATGCATTAGCGCGCGGGTAACTGCCGACCACATCTGCTCCGAAAGGGCAGGGAAGATTGTAGACTCGGCTGAAAATAGCAAAAGTTAGTAGTACACCACTAAATGGCTAACCAAGATCCATTCACACAACGGCCGGCCCCAACGAAATATATGAGCGCGCAACGTTGGCCCCCAGGAACATGTTACCACATCTCGAGTTAGCGCAACCGAGGGGCAATTTGTGCTCGGTTATGTCCTCAAAGCAAGTGATAGATAGCTCCGCTCTGAGGCCTGCAGGCGTGGTCTTTCGCAACTACCTCCTCTCTCGTCTATACATAGGTATAAAAGAAGAAAACAGACAGCGAGGCCAATGAAGGCGTACAAAAGTGTTTCTTAATGACCTGAATGATTAGTGCAATCATTTCGAAGATAAATATAATTAAACACAAAGTAGAAGAAAAAACAAAGCATCCATGCTGGTAACCGAACCTATGACCTCTGAATATCACGCCCGGTGCACTTACCAACTGAGCTACATCGACGGCTGTCCACCCTTCTACTTTCATGGGTATAAATGTTAGTGACAATATTATCTATTACCAAACTATAACACACACACACACACACACACACACACACACACACACACACACACACACACACACACACACACACACACACACACACACACACACACACACACACACACACACACACACACACACACACACACACACACACACACACACACACACACACACACACACACACACACACACACACACACACACACACACACACACACACACACACACACACACACACACACACACACACACACACACACACACACACACACACACACACACACACACACACACACACACACACACACACACACACACACACACACACACACACACACACACACACACACACACACACACACACACACACACACACACACACACACACACACACACACACACACACACACACACACACACACACACACACACACACACACACACACACACACACACACACACACACACACACACACACACACACACACACACACACACACACACACACACACACACACACACACACACACACACACACACACACACACACACACACACACACACACACACACACACACACACACACACACACACACACACACACACACACACACACACACACACACACACACACACACACACACACACACACACACACACACACACACACACACACACACACACACACACACACACACACACACACACACACACACACACACACACACACACACACACACACACACACACACACACACACACACACACACACACACACACACACACACACACACACACACACACACACACACACACACACACACACACACACACACACACACACACACACACACACACACACACACACACACACACACACACACACACACACACACACACACACACACACACACACACACACACACACACACACACACACACACACACACACACACACACACACACACACACACACACACACACACACACACACACACACACACACACACACACACACACACACACACACACACACACACACACACACACACACACACACACACACACACACACACACACACACACACACACACACACACACACACACACACACACACACACACACACACACACACACACACACACACACACACACACACACACACACACACACACACACACACACACACACACACACACACACACACACACACACACACACACACACACACACACACACACACACACACACACACACACACACACACACACACACACACACACACACACACACACACACACACACACACACACACACACACACACACACACACACACACACACACACACACACACACACACACACACACACTTTATCCGCGGTTTAGTGGTATTTGTCGGTGTAGGGAGCAACGGTCGATCTGCCTCGCGGACGTTCTGACGGACATTTCAAACGCTATCTTCCAGGCCTGCCCTCTGGGTATGGACAAAGGACGTAATGGTGTTAAAGCAGCTGTCTTCCATCCTCCGCATCCCGCTCTCCATCACCCAGTAGGCGTTATAACGCAGCCTTGGTACAACCGCTGAAAGCACTTTCGCCCCAGCAACACTTCTTCCGCTTTCTCCACCAAAAAGCATAACATCCACAAAAATCTTCACAGTTGTAACAAGCTTATCAGCAGCAGCTTAGTGAAAGACGTACCACTAGCAGCAGACAGAAGCATCGATTTTGAATCAGCGGCCCCCTCTTCCTTCTTTACTTCATACCTTCCATCCGTTTCATGCCCCAGACAGCTTTAATCTTGCACTCTTCTTTGCTTCGAAGCATTAGATGCCCACCCGCTTTCTATTGGGTGTGCCGTGCCCTGGGCCGGCAAACAGAACAAAATTGAAGCCGAGGAAAACACGCTTTGGCTGAAGCATCGGCCGCTGTCAGTAAGAGTCCGTCGATGATACCAGCCAAGGACCGTGTTGTTTGTGACCTAAAATAAAGAAAAGAAACTGCGGAGACGCTTGGTAGCTAAAAGCCCTGGCTTGCTCTTACCGTACTTTTACTGCTCATTATAGCGTGGTATTTTTTGTCTGTTCTATAACTGGAATCCACAAATGGGAGGGAGGCGAAGAAATTGCTACGACACAAGTATGTGGCATCAAGTGTAAGTGCATGTAACACGCGAGTCGTACACAGGTGCCTTTCATTGGGATTGGGCGGGCTTGTACGACTTGCAGTCGGCAGAATCCTGGGTCGGGGGGACGACGTGCTCTTCCTTGTTGCACCACAGAGTTACTTAGTTAGGCTCTGTCATTCTTTTTGTTTTATTCTTACTAACGCCTTGTTCCGCACTACATCTATAGTCTCCTATTATCTCATTACCTCAATATACTTAGCAGCTTGCCCTAATCTTCCCTAAGAAGTTGCCGGGCTTTTCATTATGCCATCGCTGTTGGTAAGTTCAGCATGCCTGTTATAAATTTCACTCTTTCATTTTTTTTACTTGGTTAGACATGCATATTCGGATATACATTCGTTGAAAGCTCCCCGTTAGGAAAGTCATGTATTGCGGTCGGCCGGCTAGGAACGGACTAAGCTGGCCCTATATTTGCCTTGTCTATGGGTATACAAGGCTGGCGCTCAGATTAAGGAATTATAACGGCACCTGGTGAGCACTTTTGCAATGTGAACAAACTGAGGGGGGGGGGGGGGGGGGAGGCGAAGGAATCTGGACGAAAATGAAATTGCACGAAAGTGGCAACGATCACACATTCTCTTGTTTCGTATTCATTTCAGAGGAAGGATGTTTGAACATTTTTAAACACTGTAAAAAACAGTTGAAGTGTTCTACGTGGAAAACAAAAATAAACGGTAAGAGGATGTTTAGTTTTTGTTTTTTTTTAATACGAAGGCCAAAGCAAACTTTAGGTGTAGGCGCTGCGCTAGTTCATCTGACCTTGTGCACAGCACTATAAATAAACATTTCTGCCTGAGTTGTGGACCTTACTGAAACTTTAACTGTTGCTACGGTGACCGGCGAAACCCGAAAAACAACCCCTCCCCACCCCCCCACCCCCCTCCCCCTCTTGGGCAGCGAAATCATCATCTCAAAGGAGGCGCATCAACAAAGCTACGTCACTACTACATGCTCTAGAAATTTAGATTATCCTTCACTTGCCGATTATCACTTGGTATCCTTTTCATGAATTTGCGCTCAATTGAAAAGAAAGCCCGTACTAATACCGCCAGCGAACGTCCACTAAAATGAAATCTAATTTGCTGCAATTTTTCAAAGACAGAACCCAGAAGCCATGATGCAGTTTGTCTTATCTCTTTTCGCTTTAAGCGCACGTTGTTCACTTAACGCTCAATCCCAGGCACGGAACTTTCCCGGCGGCCTTATGAACACGGTCGAACACGTGTCTTTATTAAATTGCTCTCTCTCTTTCTTGGATCATCTGTTGAATGGCGCTGTACTCCGGATACATCGTTATCGGTGTCACTATTGGTGCCAATACATAGTGAAAGGCCTTGGGTGCATTTTCGGGAGTCTGGGAAGCCGACACTGAAAAGAGCGTAACCCTCAGCGTCAAGCGTAGTCTCTCCTTTTAAGGTTGCGCCGAATTTGAGTGCCGCAGATGACAATATCCAATTGAATATATGCGTTGTTTCTTACCAAAGGATCATACTGAGAGTACTGAAAAACTGTGGCTTATAGCGCAGGGAGCAGTAAAGTTTGGCTTGTTCTCTCAATTATCATCCATGTTCGATAAGCAAAATTTGCGTCGTCGAGGCCAGACGCACGAGCACTTCCTATTGCGGGATCGCCCCAGCATTTTCAATGCCGGAGCTAACGCAACCACAAGTGAGCTTTCAGGCAGCACTTCAGCACTGAAGTGCACGGGTATGAAGAAATGAAGAATTCATTAAGAAAAAAAATGCGGGTCCATTTTATAACACGACCTTCAAGCGTGAATCATGAAACTAGTATGCCAAATACTGTAGGTGAGAAAAAAACGAACATTTAACACAAATTTAACGTTCACTATAGCAGATGTTCCTTATTCAGTATTGTTGGCATCATTATTTTATTCACGTACCCGCAGTTGTCTACATAATTCTTTACATCCATATCCAGAAATTTCGGATATTTTCTCACAAAGTTTGTAAACGTATTTTTTTTTTCACATACTATACACCTTCACACTACCCAAACAATATATCTGTAGATCCGAATTTGGCAGGCTTCCAACTTTTTCTCTAAAGGGTAAAAAAGCGCGCTTGTTGATTTGTAATAACAGCCTTAATTTGAACTGGTAGTTAGCGGAGGACAAACTTCATAAAGCAAATTTTGGTACGCATTGCAATCATACATAAACCGTTATAAAAGTGTCTTACACTATTTTACATTTTCCTTACAGCTGTTCTCGAAAACGCCACCCGTTCATCTTCTTCGGCAGTTTTAACTGCTCGGTACAGGTACAGGAAAAATTTTAAACACTTATTTTGCTATGCATTAAAAGCTCAGACCACTTTCATAAACAAGTGTGTAGTAACATCCAGTTTTGCCTCAAAATAAAAATTTGTCTAAAATACTGTACTTCGTATGCACCAGTGGTCAGCTTCTCCAACGAAATCAATAAATAAAAAACTAATAATGTCCAACAGAGCAGGTTGCTAGAGTATAACTTCCTCCAGTTCAAGCTGCGATGTCGCACTTACGGTCTCAGCGCGAGCGCAGTCCGTGACATCGCTTTTTCAGTTACACAGAAGAGAAATTCCCCTACTGCAATTTGCGAAGCTGCTTTTTGGTGCTACGGTCCGTTTGCCTGAACCCTAACTCGAAATGACGTCGCTGTGCATCCCTATCGTCACCGCGCGCCTGTCATCCCGCCCGACTTCGTGCCAGCCGCAGAGGAGCTCCCGGCGGATGAAAGGATGGTTTGAGTGCTTTAGGCGCACTGCAATACGGGGGAGAGGGATAGGACATAGAGGTGACAGTGTGGCCGAGGCTACGACGACATGGCGACACTTTATGCTCTCTCACGCTGTTCCGCCTTCTTTCGATTATCATACCTTGCCGCCTACTGGTTTCCGGCAGTATCGCAGCCTGTAGCACGCTAAATGTCACTATGCGTTGCCGCCCCGACAATCCATGTTGATGGCTTTGTCAATGCCGCAATCGCCTGCCAAACTGGTTGGTCGGAGACTTCGTGAAAAGAGAGGATAAGAATGGTGACAGCGTTGATGGCTCGGTCGATTTCCTGGCCGGTTCGATTTCAGCTCAAGCTGATCGACAGAAGCGTCTCGTTGCGAAGGGGAGGAAACGCATGCGGTACCAGCTAGCCGTCTCCTCGGTTTCTTTCAATTCAAATTTCGCTCTCTTTTCGAGTTACTTTCATTTCACTCACTTTGTTTTGTTCTTCGAGTCTACCTATTTATGCTCGTTTCCGCTCCTTATCTTTATCATTGCGTTTTTTTTTTTCATTATTTGATCTTTTTTTCGTTTTCGCAGGCGTCGTACGCCTCCATTGAGCCACGCCACGGGCTGATGATAACGCTCAAAGAGCGGCCATCTTTCCCGTAGAGAGGCGCGTTTAGCAGTTTCTGCTGTTGAAGACTATTCCTTACCCTACTACTATACCTCATCCATCTATCTTATAGTGTTGTTGCACTTTGATCGTTTCTGGCCTTGTAAGGTATCGCTTCGATCGCGTTATACTGCCCTCTTGTCCAGGGGCATATACGCACACACATTCGCACTGGTGGCGCTGATCTTCATGCGGCAGCTGTCTGAAACATTGGTACTTCTTCCCGCGAACGAGTTTATAATGGTGATGTCGGTTTGTTCCTTTTACGAGGGCGCCGCCACACGCCGTCACTCGATCGCGGTCATCGTCACTTCTCCTACGTCAGTTTTCACTCCTCTACTTCGCCCGCATTCTCGCATCTGGTATTTTTCCTTCTCAACCTTCTTTGTCTTGAACAATAGTGAGAAGCAAAGCGTCCCTGATTGGTCTGTAATCATGGTCTCTCAAACCACCTAGTACGGCTTCATGAGGAAGAGGAAATTTGCGCTGCAACATGCCTACTTGCCCTTTTCATGTTTCATTGGTTTTGTTATTCGGTTTGGTGATCTTTTCTTATCATGGGTTGAAACCTGATCACGACCGCGACCTTCGATGTGCGCGAAGTATACCAGACTGAAGAAATGAATTTCGAAGCTCTTGTACTTGTCCGTCGTGTTTAAAAACGTTCGTTCAGTACGGGACTCTAGCTAAGGCTTCAGATTAGGCAAGTCATCACATGCGAAAACTAATTAGGACATTAGTCACTTGGTAACTGCACACTGAGATCGCTATAGTGGACGGCTGAAAAAGAAACAACACTGTGCAAATCAGCATAAGTGTGATGTAACGACGTACGATCCAGCATGGTGTGTTTTTTGTCCAATGAGAGTGGCCAAAATGTGATCACCAAGGTAGCCGTTTGAATACCTATACTCCCTAGGATATAAGTATTAGATGTTTAGGCTATCAAGCACACACATTCTTACGCAAATAGAAATTTTCATCGCTATTACGGCCTGAAGAATTTAAAGATAAATAAAATGAGAATACATACAGCACTGAGCGAAATATTGTTGGTGCGCCCTTAGTACCTACGAGTTTACTAATTAGTCATGATGTAACTATTGCTCGATTGGGTCAAGTGGAGGCACAATACTAAGATTCCGTGCCTCATTATTATCTGTGCGAATCATATCACCATTCTGAATGCAGTAGGGTCATTTGGGATCTCGCGCTTCCCTTTGAAGCCATTTGTCTTCAGCTTCCGGTGCTCCTCATGACTTCGGAGGACATTCGCCACCCTCCAACACAAGGGGTCACGCTCCTCAAAACTTCCATCCCTTTGTCGGAGTTTGGAACTTGCACAACTTCCTTCTCGATCGAAAAACTTTTCTCTTAACATTCAAAGACTGAACTGCGCAGCCATGCCTAGCCGATACAAGCCTACCCAAGCCCGGTCGCCAAATAACCGGTACGCGGGGAGCGACTCAGGACTAAACTCATAAAACACTCTGCTTTCTCTCCGCTCCCCCATCTCCTTTTATTTAAATCGTTTTCTTCCTCTTCGAAACATTTTCCATAAGGGCATTTCTTGTCAAAGAACGCTTCCACGCCTTTTGCTTACAAACATTTCCACGAGGAAAAACTGGGGTGATTTTACCGACGTTTCACTCTCTCTCAACCTCCTCCTCCTCACCCTATCGGATCTCCTCATCGCGGAGATAGGAGCTTCGTGAGTGCTCTTACTCTGGCCTTTGTATTTTCCATTCGATTCGGAACTCGGAGAGAAATGAAAGAAAACTTTGTTTCCAGAGCTTAACATTGCCGCTCAATTTATCTTCCGAGCTTTACCTCAGGCGATTTTTCTGGGACGCGAAAACAAATGACGGCTTCGTCTTCGTATCCTTCTTTTCCTTTCTCCTGGTTCTTTATCCTGTCTCTTCTCTTTCTTTATCACGTCGATAGGAGAAACAGCAGCAGCAGCAGCAGCAGCAGCAGCAGCAACATGCTCACTTGCTTCTTTAAATTTGCGTTTTACATTTGGTCCTGAATTTCTTGACCAAGGTGTATACGACGCCTCGCTTCGAAATTGATGCTGGTCCGTCTTATTCACACTGTCCGAAGTTGTGGGCAGGCTATTAAAGAAGCACAGCCTCCTCTCTCCTGGAACTATGGCTATCTATATATAAAGAGAGATAATAAACGAGATATAAATATTTCATACAGCCTCGTCAGTGGGGCAATTGCCCTCACCTTTCAAAAGCTTACTGAGTGTTACTTTATAAATTCAGGAAATGCATCGTTATTTCTTCCCTCCCAGTTTTCATTCCGCTCTTGTCAGGTAATGTTTTTCGTTCCTCTGCTGGGGTATGAATGTACAGATGTGTGAACGTAAATCCGAATTTGACCTGTACGCTTGCTTAAACGCTTAAAGAGAGAACCTGTCATCTTGAGCACATGGGATACTGCATGGACAAGAAATGGCGTGAAACGAGCGAAAAACATTTATTGAGCTAACGCTATAAAAAATTACATGGTCTCTTGAGATATTTGTTAGGAGATGAACGATGAAAGCCTACTCTTCCTCCGCTTATCATTCTACTCTTTCTCTTGGCTTTTCTCTTTACCTATTTCTCTGTCCTTCTCTTGGCCTCTCGTTTTAGTCATTACTGCTCAATATTAACCATTCTTACTCATTTCTAATCAATTGTAGTTATTAAAAGTCATCGTTAGACATATTCGTCATTTGTAGTCGTTAGTAGTTATTACTAAGCATCTTCAAATAAATTTTCTCACAAGAAATTTCTATATGGTTTCCTGAGTAAAGGAATCTTACGCAGCTTGACTAGGTCCAGGAAACCAAATGCAAGGCATAGCGTACAGCAATGCGACATCTAATTAGAAATTATCGATGTCTATAAAACGTATTAAACATATCAAATGGTGAAATATAATGTGCAAAACAAGAGGCAATAATAAGGTAAAAAATGAAGAGGTACATAAATATACAGAAAAAAAGTACACAGGCAACTAAAATGGCAATACACTGTCATTTCTAATCATTTCTTGTCGCTACAAGTCGTCGTTACACATATTGGTCATTACAAGTCGTTAGTAGATGATTAAAAGTCATTACTTTGCCACTGCTTAACCTTTTAGTCACTTCTAATCAATTGTAGTCGTTACAAGTCATCGGCACACATATTGGTAATTTTTAGTTATTATTAGCCATAATATGTCATATTACTGCTCATTACTAGCATTTTTAGTCATTCTAGTCAATTGTTGCTACAATTCTTTGTTAGACACATCGTTCGTTACAAGCCGTTAGTAGCCGTTATCAGTCATTTTAACATCTGCTAAATCTCTATTATAACCTTTACTAATCACTAACTATCGCTAGCAATTATTTTCCTTCTTTATTTTGTCTTCAGACGACGGACATTTCCTGATGACGCTTCCGGCTGTCATGTCCAGCCAGCGTACGATGAGCCCAGAAAGGCCGTGGCCCTAATATGGGGCCCTCAGTAGGGCATTCCTTACCACTAGATTTATAGCGCGTTTACTGACTCCCAACTGATTTTCGATTCTTTATTACAATATGGGGCGTTGCGAGGAGTGAAAATAATTACGGTCAATGTTTCTAACTGCTGCCAGTATTTTCAAGCAGGTCGGCGCAGTTGCACGCAAGAGGTGTCGGACAATCAGCCTGTGAATGTAGGGGCAACCATCACCTTCGAAAACGGTTTACCACGTCATCGATAATGAATATCAGGGGATCCCGACTGGGATCTAGGAGGACAGGCATCATTTCTCTCACAAAGAAGACCTTTGAGTACAGGGTACGAACACTGCGAAACTAGTATCCTCGTTCTGTGGCATAAATGATGGGGTCCTGGGTAGCGGCTAGGAGAGAAGTTGAGGGTACTGGGAAAGGCGGCCCATTGTCAGATGTGTGAAGGTATGTTGGGGTATATATGCAACTTTTCTGAAGATATTTGGGTATTGCACGTAGAAGCAACCGAATGAGTCCATGTTTAAATGTGTTCAAAAACTGTAACGGCGGAATTAGCAGATTTCGTCAGATAATTGGGCAGTTCGCGTTTGACAATGACTGGCGAGGGAGATTTCGATTTGCAGGCACTGGAAACAAGTTTGACTGTTTTTAGTTTAATAGAGAAATGAGGCATGTATAACGCACAAAGAAGAGATCAATGCTCTCTTGTCCTCTACTTGGAAAGTGGGCAGCGGTTTGCATCGTTTAAACGGTGAGGTTCACACTGGTTTAAAAAGCCGTTCAAGCCTTTTCTATTCGCTACTTATGAGTTATTAGGCGATGTTATGCAGTTCGTCCGGCCGAAAAGCAGCCGGCGTCGTGGCAGTAGTCGTCGACCCAGGGTGTCGGAAATATTCAGGAGGGGGGGCAGGAGGGGCGTAAAACATTGGTCATGGTAATTTTGGGGTTCTCGTGATATTAGTGACTCACTGGTGCCTGATAGATGATGACAAGGTAAATGAATAGCTAATTATTGATTATTTAAAGAATAAACAATATAAGAAATGTAAAAAGGGGGAAATGGGGCTTAAGCCGGTAAACTGCTCAGCATAAAGAGCCACTGTGTGACGATGCTAATTAATAAAATTTAGAGTTAGCCATTGATCAAATGGTTAACTAATCGAAATGACTGAAAATTTTGAAATTGAAAAAAAGGGACTTCAAAGGTGTCAAAATGGTCACAGCGAAAGGCTACGCTTTATGATGCTAATTAAGGAATATAAGAGTGTGCAACTGATCGATTATTCACCATGAAATAAGTTGCAAAAAGAAAGGTTTCAGAGGTTTAAAAATGCTCATTATGAAAAATCAGTGCCGATGATGCTAAATAGGCAAATTTAGAGCATGTAAATGACGTATGAAATAACTGAAATAATTGAAAAAAAAATGGGAAAAGTGGGTAAAAGGTGTCAGAATGCTCATAGTTAAAAGCTGTCGTTTGGTGATGCTAATTAGGAAAATTCCGAGTGGCAGTTCATCAATTAAATAATTGAAAAAGCTTCAAATAAATGCTACGTTCAAAGGTGTGGAATTGTGCACAACGGAAAGGCAATGTTTGCTGATGGTATGGCATAAACAACTATAAATTAACACGAGAAAAGGAAGAGAAAAACATCCTCTGTGTGGGTGAAATGCTCTCGCATCATGCCCCTAGCAGCGGAGCTATTGTGTCTCCCTCATTTTTTTGTGAACTATATCTCTGGACCAGCGCCCAATGAACCCCTTAGTTTCAAGGCTTGCATGCGCGATTCCGGGCGGCGTAAGGCTTCATCCGAAAATAAGCTGTAAACAATAGAGAAGTACGTCATCTAGTGTCGGCCTTGGTCAATATTATCAGCATTCCTTGTGCTACAGTGCAAACATACTTGCCACAGAAAAGTAAAACATGTGTAAACTCGAATTTCACGGAACACCGCTGTTGAGGTATAATATGCACATACACCGTCTTAATTTTTTTGGACGGTTGGTAACGTTTTCCTGCTCTCAGTTATAAACCAAACCATGCAAATACGCTTGTCGGATTGTCTTGTGATGAAGGCGAGTTTTTTAGGTTTATACGCCTTCGCTAACGCACTTGTTTCTATAATTTTCCACTTTTCAATATTCTTTGCTATTTTAAATTATGATTATGCTATTCTGACACTTATCGAAAGTAATGTCAGCGCTTGGACGGCCAGATTACAGGTGTGCCTTAAATTAAAAACGCAGTACGAATGAATTTTCGTTTTTATAAGCTCGCTTAAGAGCTTTGCCGAGCATAGATAGTAAAAGCACCAGCCAGACTGGGCCAGTTATTGCTAGAGAGAGCAAAATCCCTTCTTTGAACTGTAATGTGGGAATACAGCTAGCGATAGCTTTGAGGCGGCTAGGCGTTTTGCTCATTCACTTGCAAGAGTAATTTATAGCACACCTACGCGTCAATGAAAGCGTCTAAGTCCACTTATGGATTACAAAACCACCGACATTTGGGTGACATCGGAAAGACACCAACTGTCAACGTTGCTTAGATAGCAGGCTATGGGCTGAGATCCTCATTAATGGTCCACGGCGAATGTTGCATCGTCACAACGCGTAATCTCAGTGTTCTGTAAATTATCAGGTGTCGCATTGTGAAGGCGACACAAAAAGGACACCGAAGAAGCATAAAGCGCACAGGACCGGTGTCTTTTTGTGCACCCTGTCTCCTACCAATATTGCCTGTCGTCAGAATGTGTACATACAAATCAACTAGCCCAAACCAAGATGTTACTTCCCATATGTTCGTATCGAGCTTCGCACGCAGAGTGCAGCGCCTTACAAAGCGAGCACGAACTTATAATGCTGCTATCTCGAACGTTATTTCCTCTTTCCCTTTGTAGTTCCACCACACGATGTTGTTGTCTACATTTTCGAGCCATTTAGGTTTATTTATATTTTTACGCTCCTATGTGTGGAGGTTGTTGTTCCACAGTGATGAGAAAAGCATGGCCCATAAAGTGCAGGTCGATATAGGATCTAGTGGCAACTACTGATACTCGCACGGTGTTATAGGTAATGCACGTGTAATTGAGAGCGCAACAAAATGATCAGATACGTACATACGTTAACGAAAGTGAAAACAAAAAAAAAATCGAAATGAAGCTGTGGGTTCGGAAAAGCGCTCCGAGAATCGAACAGGCTGTGCTCCCGGAGAGCGCTGCGGCGATTAAGGGTCTATTCGAGCGCAGCTTTTTTTTTTTTTTTTCAGCTCATCGAACACCAAAAACATGTGTTTCAGAGCCTCACTCTTATCTTATAGTTGTATGAAATGCGTTTTAGACAGCAAAGGACTCGCTTCCCGGGTAGCTCAGCGCCAGAAAAAACGATGTTAATGGCATAAAAATACTTTTAATTCTTCACACTACTAAGAGGTGGAGAAAAGGAAATTGGGAATATGAAGCATAATTTACCATCCTAAGCAATTTTCATATTCAAACATATTCAAATACTCTGGACTGCACTCTGTACTGTCGGTCATCATAACAGGGTAATACCCTTTCATTTCACACGCGAGATGCGTATCAACATAGCCAGAGAATAGGTAGAGTAAAGAACCCGGTCTCATAGAAAACCTTTCGCCAAATCTAGGTACTTGGTTGTTCTTTTCAAGTAGCGCCTGTTATTATTAGGCGTTTCACACAAAAAGAATAAAGGAGAGCACACTATATAACTATGTGCAGGAACGGGTTGCAGCTATATATACAATGCAAATAATACGCTTCGTCGTCAGGACACCTGTATCCACCGGTCTCCATAGTGCTGCCGTGCGTAGGAGAGGAGGCGGAAGCCTCTGCAAACGAGGCTAACGCGTAGACGAGAAACAAACTACTGAGGTCAACGCAAGTGTGAAACCTATGCCAGAAGGTCCTGCGCTTGACGTTTCGTTTCGCTTTTCCGTGTAACTCCGTTTCGCAGCCTAAACATGTGGGAAGAATTTCGGATACTGGATATGGGATATAACAGGTTGTTCCGAGTGCATTTATTTGTTTCAGCTTCTAGTTTATAGGAAGTGGAGATATTGATGTATTGCAACGAACAAACGGCTCACCCGAAAAGACTTCAGAATAAACGCATGAAAGAAAGTGCATCGCGTTGGAGATCAAGCGCAGTGTAGCTCATGATGTGGGCACAAGCAAGTGTAAATACAAAAAAGAGTGATGCACCCCGAGAACACAGAGGAAGACATAGAAGAGAATAAAGACATGAAGCAAGATTTCGCTAGTACTTTTCGTGAAAACAAGAAAAACGTGGCAAAGTGGGGAAGCAAACGCTTACCAAGTGAAGAGTTTACGGAAGTTGCAGACTTCCTTCGCGGAAAGAATGAAGGATATACTACTACGCGATTTTGGCAAAGGGCCAAGAATATTGCACGGAGAAGGCAAAAAACAATAATAACAATTCAGATACCATACTATAAAGCATGCCAGTAAAAACGCAAACAGTACTTAGCGCGTGTAGAAGTAATCAAACATGCGAGTTCTGTCTTCTTTCTGACTCTGTCATTACTTTCCTCATAAGGACGACAGCTGCTTGTCAGTATTCCTGCTTTTTTCTTCTTTGTACTCAATCTCTCGTCAACGTAATCTTGGAGAGCTCTGTGCGCATTCTTGATAAAGAATCTAGTGGCAATGGGTCTAGCTTTTTGTGAGGTCTTCTTCAGGCTTTCTTGTACATTTTGGAGTAAACAGCGATGTCTTAATACGCGGCGTCGAAGAAAGCCTGACTCAAAATTATAGGCAGCTGATCATCTTGCGTGTCAGAAAGTGGACAAAATGAAGCCTCTATTTAGTGATGAGCGCTGAGAGAGATAATCTCCACTAAGGAATATCCGTGAAACAAAAACGTTTTTGCCTTAATATTCTAATAAATAATAAATAAGCCCTTAACAAAGCACCTTCACCAAGATGATACGTGGCAAGACGGTTATCTCGAGAACACAACGGCTAATGACTTGAGTGAATGCTCGGGCAAGCGCCAGCCTTCTCGTAGCGCCAACTACCGTTGCTACAGCTTTGTCTTCCTTCCGTGTCACTGCTGTTGATCGTCGTCTTCTTCAACCTCCAGCGACGCAGGGCATAAATGTAACAATATGCTCACGTGTGGCTTTTCAACAGCAATGTGGCACGTAAAGGCTCTCGCAGACTCTCGTAACGACTCGCATAAACTCTCTTTCAGTTGCATATCGGAAAAAGGCACATGAACAACGCAGAAAGAGGTTAGATATCTCGCGCGGAAGAAGCATTGTCTCCCACTCCATACGTCGAGAACTCGGCAACAAAAGTGTCCGTGACAAATCGCTCAGAGCACTAGTATGCAAGTTGTAAGGAACAGCATCCTTCACTGTCAACCTCCCAAAATGCTCTCCGCGCATTTCTTGGTTGCTTCTCTAACTGAAGTTGCCCCTCGCGCTCTCTCGCTTTTCACAAAATAAAGGAAATGCATGAAAAGAACATCACCTTTCTGCATGCCAGATGTCGCGTTTTTCTCGGGGGAGGGAGATGAGAAAGCTGAAGAAAAGTAAAAATATACGGAATAAATGCGGTGGTCTGAAAACTTGGAGCTAGAACATGGAGTTACTGACCCTGGTGACGCAAAAATTACGCCTCGGCCGAACGCCTTCTTATGCAGATTGCGCGGGTAGTGTTCGGCGGGTGTCTGGGACGCGCCATTTTGTCACTCTGAGGCAGGGAGCTCGAGCGCTTTGTGGAGCGCGTCTCTAGATGACTACGTTTTTTTATTTCAAACTAAAAGCACCAAAGTGTAGAATCTGAAGGGAACAACTCGACCTCAATGTGTTTACGACACTCCGCACTTTTTTTTTTCCTTTCAGTGGAAAATTCCAAGGGGGCAAACCAGAAAAGCCCAGGGACAAATATGCATTTTTGTCTTAGCTCTGTTGGCAGAAGAAATGACAGTCGAGTAAAATAAAACGTCCCCGTCATCTCTTGCCACACTCAAAGGGTCACCTTCCCGACGCAGTGGTATGATACGCTATGTAATTTGCGTCCGCTTTCCCTCATGCTCCCCAGAAGGGCTTTATAGGCTCCTTGTGCTCCCTAGAAGGGAGACAAACCACCATCCAGGGAGGGATTGGGGAAAGACAAAAGTCAGAAAAATGAAACAAAAGAACACGTTCATGAAGCGTATCGTCATGGCACGCAAGCAAAAAAGAGCTCTAGAAAAGTGTAACCCATAGTTCTAGTAAAAAAAAAAGGCGTTCCCCCTCGCTGCCCTTAAGGCGTGAAACTCGCAAAGAGCAGCAGCGTAAAAGAACGCCCGACCGCGCATCTTAAAAATGCGCTTCTTTTGTTCCCCTCGTGCAAGGTTTAAGGATGCGCTTGAAGTCACCAGTGCGTAGTGGTGGGGAGAGCAGCTTGTTCTTAGTATTAAAATATGATGACAACCGAGGAGAGCAAACAATAGGGCAAGGAAAGGTCGATAGGGAGGTGCTACTTTGGCGAATTTTGTTTGTGTAACCGGGCCCGGCAAAACATAGGGGTCGGCTTAATAGCGGGGTCAATACGAAAATGGAAGGAAAACGGAAAACTTTAGAAAGACGACCTCGATAAACTTGACAACGAAAATTATAAGTTGTGTATAGAAAAGAAGACCATACGAAGGATAATGCGGGAACTCTGCACGTCCAACTCGCTTTCTCCTTTCATTTTTGCGCCACTCCTTTGGCTTTCGAAAGTCACGCGCGAGACATTGTGCCTCTGCCCTGATATATGCGCATTGATCAGCAGTCGGGGAAGGAGTGTAAGAGTAGGGCACGCCTGAGTGACGCACTCCTCAGCCACCCTTTCTACCCTTTACTCAACTCCCCATCTTGAACAAGATTTCACACTACTGCATTCAGGTGGGCATCCAAATGTATCCCAAAGATGTTTTAAAGAAGGAGGCGCACGGATTTTGACTTATACCGACGCGCCCTTTGCTTTCAGTTCACAGTCCTTGAATCCACTGCTAGCACTGCATATTACTGCGCTGCCGCGTCCCGATTGTATGAAACAATACAAACTGATACCAGGTAAACAATGACTTGGTAAACACTGACTCTTCGAGAGGTTGGCGTCTGTCTCCCATGCTCTTTCTGCTGAAATATGCAGTGGCCGCTCTTGCAAAGAAATCATGCCCCTTCGAAAAAGTATTTAAGCATAACCGACCGTCCCTAACTCAATTCTCTATAATATTAAAATTCAGTGGCAGTGCTATGAAAAAGAATAGAGTGTCCCGACTTCCCGGAAATGTTGGTATTTCTCACCCGAATGCTGGCTACGCCTTTCAAAGTAAGTCTTTCTAGGGAAGAAGCCTTAAAGAGCAGGCTCTCCAACACTTCGTCCAGTTCTGCGGGATCACCACTTCTTGCGTCCACAGAAATGCCTTTTCCCGTTGTTGTTATTGCTTTGTTTTTTTTTTTTGTTTTGTTTTTTGCTATACAACGTTTCAGGTATCTTCAAGGCATTTGCGTTAGGTTCAGTGCGGTAATCTAAAGCTACAGCGCTCGAGTTTTTCCATTATCTTTCTTTTCAGCTTAAAACTGGCTCCTTTTCTCCCTCCTTTGTTGACCACTTTGTGCTAGACCATACATTCCGCTTAAATCTGCCGTATTAAAATGATGGAACTGTATCTTGTTATATAGGTTATATAGGAACCTATATGTTATACAGGTTATATTCAGGCAGCTATCTTCATTTCTCGGGAGAATGGGTGAACACCGGCTCGTAGAACAGCCCTGTATGTGCACTGTTCTAGCTTTTTTGTAAAACAGATTTACAGTCGTCCCTGTATACTTCAAATTGGAACAGTCATGAACACTTTTTTTTTTTTAATTTTCGGAGAGGCTCTTTCTTTTGATGCAGCCAAACGTAGCACCGAAAAAGCAACAGCTTTTAATAAATGAATTTAAGCTATCGAAATTCCACTATGCGTACATGAAGATTCATAACAAGAAGACGTGTAATAAAAGGAGTAACATGCGCACTCTAGTCCGCATTCTAGCTTGTCGCATATAAGTTTGCATTCTTTACACCCATGCATGCTTTCAAACTAGGTTGTTAAGAATACATAAAAACGTATAAACTTGCGAAGCCATGTACAAACAGCCAAAACTTGGCAAGCATATTGCCGGGTGTTAGCTAAGGTTTTGTTTAAAAAGGAAATATTTTTGTCAGCCCTTAGAACTCCAAAAATAGGATATATGGTACTCGTGTGTCATTGGCAGAGATAACATTTAAATATAACAAGCCCTGTGTGGAAATATATAGCTTCAAACTATTTTTACCACTAAACACTTCATGCTCATTATCTCAGTCATGTACAAATGGGGCACCTCTAAATGTCGTATTTTGAAAAGCACACATATTAGCGATGATGCTGAAGTGTCACACAACAAGTAGAATAATGAAGTTCTGCCTCCCTCAGAAGCTGATAATATAATCATGAGAAAGCTTAACCTTTTCACATTTCCGTTGCAATCATTAGCTGGCAGCTGAAATTACCGAGCACAAACAGGACGCAGGGTTGCCTAACTCGGCCTAACCTTTCATACGGGAGGGTGATATCATAATCAGCCTTCCAGGACCCTTGCATTCACGTCACTCCTTGGCCACGTTCATGCGGCTTGGTTAAAGGGAGGCTTTATAAGCCTACGATGTCTCGTCTTACCCTTAAAGACGGAGCTTAAGGGCCTCCCGTACTTTATAGGTGCCGCTGCTGCATCGATTATTCGAACGAGTTTCAAAGTGGTAACCCTGATGCGAGATATATCCATTCTATCTTTTCCAACGCTGTTTGCAGTAATAATGACGATGTTTCGGAGTAATCATTGCGACATGGTAACTCATTGCGACAGTATTGGTACGGTGCGGCATGTGTGGCCTAAGGTGGCAAGGTATGTTCGGATGATACTCCTAGAGCAGCAACGCAGAAGCAAGGCTAAACGATGAAAAGGAATATTCCACCATATTTCACGTTCATCTTAAAGCTAGGCAGGAGAACCTTTTCCGATCCTTGCTTTTTGCGCACGTTAGGGCTTAGAGGCGGGTAGACTGTTTGGAAGAATTGGTGTGCGTGTCCCCATGTGGTGCAGAAAACAGCTTTTAGCCATGGCGCGCATTTGCAAGGCTACTCTCTAAGAACCATCATCTTCTTATTCACCATCATAATTTGCCTTAGTCGTCAGTCGCTGTGCGATAACGTTACCAGCTGTGCTGGCAATTTGGGTGCTCTGATAGGGATATCAGTCTAGATGAGCGTCTCAGATGGGACAAAGGAGCCATCTGCTGATGGAAGGTAATGCAAGATTCCGGACCTGCATAACGCTGGCAGTGGGCGCCAGATGGCCGAATCCATTTTTCGAAAGAGGAGGCCCACAAGAGATCGGGCTGGCATTTTTGCACGTTTCCGAATTGTTGCTTTAAAGTAGATAGTAAGTCAGTTCTGCCTGAAGCTCCGCTACATTACTTCATCTTTCGTTTTCCAAAAAGAACCAGCTCTGCCGGCAGCGTCTCCCCTCTCTTTATCGGTCTTGCCAAACAAGCGTTAACCGTTCGACCTGCCCGATAGTCGACCCCGGTCAGGAGTATTAAAGTGACATATATCATATAAGGGTCGCCGGATGCTTTCATCTCGAATCGCCCAAATGCTATATCGCCGAGCTTTGTCGCTTACTTTTTTTTTTTTGTCTTCATGCGAGACCAGTCATTCCCTATCCTATTTCCTTTGTTCTTTTATTACATCCCTTATCGTTTGCTTCCGTCTTTTCTTAAGCATTTCTTCATTTATTTTGTACCTTCATCCTTATTCCAGTTCTCTCAAAATATTTTATTCTCTCTGTCTCTGCTTCTTTCTGTTCTCTTTTCCTTCTTTTCAGTCCTTGCTGTGCATTTACGCTTTTTAGTTTGCTTATTTGATTGCTTTTTTTACTAACATTCCCGCGGTGTTCGCGCTTCTTCATGCATCGCTAGCGCAATCGGTCCACTTTCGCACAGCGGGAGCACCGAACCCTGTAATAGGGGCATTCTTATCGTCCAACTCAGCCTGAGCGTCGACACTACATTTCAGACGGCTTTTCTTGATTGGCATTTCATTTTTGCATTTCCCCAAAAAGTGCATTTATGCCAGTACTAATGCTCGGCCGTTTCATTCACTATCTATATTTAAGCACGAAAGTGCTATCTCGCGAGGTTTAACGACCCAACCATTCCCTGAGTCATCAAAATGGAAGGCTCTGCTAGCTCGGGCGTCACTATTGAAATGAGCGGCTGAGATGGGAATGCAGCTTTCCACGACCCTTGGTTCCTAAGTTGGGCGCGCTACCCCTCGGCCAGTCAAGCACGCTCGTATGGCGTGGTTAAAGCGGAGATTTATGTCTCTGTCGCTCCCGACAACTTGGGCTCCATAAATCAGAATCCTCCTCACAAGTGTGCCTGTTACAGTTGATGGAGAGAAAATAGCGACAACTTCATCGCATCTACCAAGACAAACTACGCCAGGAGTACTCATTTGTACGTTATATCCAGTATAGGCAGGGTAAACATCTCCAGATGTCTCCGTCTTGTTTTTTTATTGCATTTATTTTTATGTATATTTAAGGATTCATCGCATATCTCATGATGGTCATATATGAGTCAGTCAAAGTTTGAATCACTTGAGCTAGTTTGAGCAGAGATAGTGAGCTGTAGGTTTTCGCAAAGGGCTGTTACGTGAAAATATCAGATTTTTCTTCTTTCACTATATTTCACGCCGACGATCGGCCATGATCAACTGGCTTATGTAATTCTGCAACTGTTTCGAAGCCACAGGGCGTCCGCTGTAAGCATATTAGTTCACTAATGTCTGCATTATTCTCTGATCATTTTCCCCCGTCATTTCTCTCGGTACACCATCCTCTTCCTCTCCGATACCAGAAATCACAGTAACTGACTTTCGGAATTTTTCCTAACCTCACGTTTTTTGGCTTTGACAATTCCCTGATACAATCTCACCAAATACCACAGAGGAAAAAAAACCTGCCGTGCGGAGTGCAATTAGGCAGAGTTTAAGCTGCTAAGCAGAGTTTCAGCATCCCTTAATTTCTCAGGCTAAGAATGTGCAAAAAATATGTCATGATGGCGTCAAACATATCGCGCATTTAGATCCTTTGTATCAAGCGAGGATGTCTGGATGCATCCTCTGTGCCCAGTACGAAACCGGTTCCGTTCCCGCTTCCAGTGGACAACGAGGCAGCTGATATGCAGGCAACTCTTATCAAAATATCTTAATCTGTAGGAAATGTTATGAAAACAATTTTTACTAATAAAGAAAGCATCAAGAAGACGAAGTGATTAGAGTGTAGTTTAAAGCAGATATTTGTAATGTTTTTAATTTTGGGGATGCACGACCAAAGCTTTAGCTCTGCAGATGGTACAAAAATAAATCACGCTTAACAAATTTCTTTCTTCCACTTTTTTTTCCTTCTACCCCATCCACCCTTCCTTCTGTGCGACGCAGGCGTGCTAGTGTTCTGGTCCCCTTTCCACGACCCACGTGTGCACGAGAACGCACCGGCTGGCGTGCACGTGACCACCGTGCGCGCCCTGGACGAGTCGGCGCCGGGAAAGCCCGTCGCCTACAGCTTGCTGGATGTCAAGGACTCCAGCTTCTTCCACCTGAACCACGTCACGGGGAACATGACCACCGCCCGCCCCATCAACCGAAAGGTCGGCTACAAGTACGAGGTGAGTGCAAAGAGGGTATCAAGAATCGCACATGAGAGTTGCACGGAGCCAGTGGCCGCCTGTGCTCTTAAAAGGGTGCTCATATAAATGAACGTTTTGCACTTCTGCGACCTAAGAGCAAGTGCACACAACTGGCACGACCTTCTCAGAGCGTTAGCATCGTTATGTTAGGAAAATAAAAAATTACGAGGGACTTTAGCGACTAAAGTAGTGAAAGGCGAAAGCCTGACTGCTGCATTCTGCTACGCAACTTGCACTAATTAGTGAATAATTATATATTAATTAGATGTTATTTGATTAGTAGGTATACTGCGGGTAAATAATTATTCAATGATTAGAAAATAATGAATAACTTAATAATTCAATTATTATTTAAACAATCATCAATTAGTAATTGATCATTCATTGACATATGGTCATATAAGGCACGCATTCATGCATACTGTGGTGATGCTCTGTGATTCGTCGAGACCTCTATGACGCCACCCCACCTCGACCAATCAGAGTCGCCGCAAAAGCGGGACAAATTTTGTCCACGACAGCAGAGCCATTACAAGCTTTCGCCTTAAAATACTTCGCCAGCTGTCGTTGCACTTCGTCTTGAAAAGTAGAAACTGCGTTACTTATCATTTTCTTCGTTTCGCTGATGTGCATTAGATGCGTTGATTTCACTATCTTTGTTGCCGTATTTGCACAGACCTCACCAGTACAGGAAGTGTTTCCCCGTCATTCCATCTACAATATTCTTCCTCTATCTATACTTTAGCACCGGATCGCCAAACATATGCACATAAGAGTGGACAAGCTTCTGAATGAGGTGGTGAGCGTGTAATTCTCCAAATCTCAATCGGCGGCAGCTGTTCTTTAGCTGTCATTGCTAGGAACGTCCTTTTCTGCATTATTCGAAGTGCCACTACATTGACAAACGTTAATGCTTCCTCGCATTACTAGCGTTTGTGTAGTTCATTATTTTTGTCGAAGTAGCACGAGCATAATTTGCAACACTTATATTATCCAAACCATTTTACAACCCCTGCCTTTACGGTCAAAATGTAGTCAGCAGTATGATTAGATAATAAAATAAAATTAGGACACGGCCGCATGAGGAGATTATACCTCACTAACTTCGTAGTTCAGCTCATCCCAGCAAGATATCGACAGGAACAAACATTTAGTTATTGTTGTGCAAATTTCTTACGTTCCTTAAATAACTATTATGCCCAAACGCGCTATAGAAATTCTAAATTTCCAGAGAACATTAAAATAAAGTAGTTTTCTGGCTGGCTTTTGAAGCATAAGTATACGTTCTCGAATGTTACTTGGCACGAAGGTCCAACGGACACGTGGACAGATGGCAGACGCATGGAAATAATTATTGGGGAACCCGCGCAAAAGTGTAGAAGCCTCATCTTGAAGCAAATAACGTACACAAGACTCTGAAAGTTCCCGTTAAGCATTTCAGTGTGAGACTGGAAAAGAAGGTCACTTAGTGAATCGACGTCACAGGACCGATATATATAATTTTTTTTTTGTTCTGCTCTCAGTTACTGGCAGTACACAACAAGAACACGGAAGAAAGAAAACGAGTAAAACCAATAAAAAGAAAAAAAAAAAGCATTTTTAACTATGTTCAATCTCGCATCCCAGTGGCAACCTCTTTTGCAGCTCGTGCATGTTAGAAAGCGAGGATGCTCTCAGAAATGCTCCTCCTTCTCTTGCAAGAAATGCTGCGTACACGCCAGGTTGAAAAGAAGGAGAAAGCGGAGCGCTTTTCTTTTTTTATGTGAAAGTTTAGAATATTATTTCAAGCCTCTCAGCGCGTCTTCGTGTTTTATATGCAAGCGAGTTTTCCAAACTTCTTTCTTCATTTTTTCTTTGGCCGTCAAACGACTGCGACGTCTCTTTTTCAGTGCTGTCAGTGTGACGCCTACACGCGCTCACTCTTCTTCCGCTTTCTGCTCGACTGCGCTGCATACTGCATAGCGGCTTCATTCGCGTTGACAACGACGCGGGGCATTTGGCAGCGACTCGAAGCTAACAGCGTGTCCCTGTCAGCTGCAGTGACTTGGAGCACAAAACAGGCAATGCAATTGCGTTCAGAGTAAAATCATAAAGGCATCAACCTTTAAATACGGGGGAATTCCCAGAGGTTGCGAGACGAAAAAAAAATAGCAAATTTGCAGGACGGGTGTCACTGTGTAACATATTCTGAGCTATCTGAAGAGGTGTTTTGCTTCTCCCGTATGACGATGTTAAATGCATTCAGTTCTTCGTGAATATGTATGCAGTTAGGGTTGAATCATTCATATACGTCTAGTTCGGATGCATTCCAGACAAAAACCGACCAGCCGCGTTTCCAAGCACCAACCCCTAATTACGCCGAGGCTAAGTCGAGCATTAGCGGCGAGGGTGGTGCTTGCCAGCTGCCTGCTCATCGCGGATGCCTCTCTTAGTCCGTGTGCAAGCGACCAAGAAAACTGTCACAAAAGTGCTTCCAGTCCGTATGGCGGGGGGTGGGCGCTCATGCTCTACTTCTCCTAGTGCTGCTGCTGCTAACGTCTAGACCAATGACAGAGCTCAGAGCACCGCAACTACCCCTGGTTCAAAGATCTGCCCTCCACCCGACCGGAGAGCAAAACGTGTCATGCGCAGAAAAGCTAGCTCACGCTGGGGTGGTGACGAGGGGCGCAGAGAAGACACCCCAGCGCCAGGCCTGCCTTGGGCGACCCTTGCGTTGACGGGTCCTCTCGCAGCGCGTTGTGCTGGGCGTCCCCAACAACAAACTCACTGCTCGGATAATGTTACTATAATGTTGTTCTCTCTTCTCACATACAGCCAGGCCTTATCGTTCCCTCTGAACGGAATCCAACTTTTTCTGCACTCTTTCTACAATTAACAACATTCGAATAAATTAGTAATTTCTTTCCTAGGGTGTGTTCCCATTTCATTGCATTATGTGATTCATTAAGGTTGCATTATCTGATGTTTTTTATTCTTAATAGCCGCAAAACCAGCCTTGAACAGAGCCAGGAGGGGACGTAAGGCAACGGTTACACTATGCTATTTCCTTCACCGTAATCATTCCTGCCATCAGTGAGTGTATGTTACCTTGAGGTTGCGTTCAGGGACACCTTTCAGCAACGATTGCCGTTTAGCTCGCTGAGAGGCAACTAGTTAGAAAAAAGAAGTTGTGGGACCCTAACACTGAGAGATGGTTCACCAAGCCTCACATTCTATAGTGCACAGCAAAAAAAAAAAAAAAAAAAAAAGAACGCCACAGCCATTTCCCGTGCCGTGCACTCCTTTATTGGTCCACCAACCTGAGGCCAGAAGCAAGAATAGTATACCTTACCAGTTCTCCTGTTGCTTTCCTAATAGCGAAGCGCTGCAACTATCGTTCTAGAAATATAGCAATGGGTGGGAATTTGCCCTTAGAGGAGCAGCCACTCTGGCCGTACTTCTTGTGAAGAAATAGTCGCAGAACGCTGATTTGTTTTATTTCTGAAAATAGGAGCTCATACGTTACATAAAAAACCTAACTGATCTCTATTCATTATCATTGTAAAAAGCGAGCCATAAAAAGTCAAACCGGAATACAGGTCGACCAGCCCAACTTGCCAGGTCCACACATAATACACTATAACTGGTGGCAAACGCACTACAAAACACCTTCACCTTGAACAAACTGCGGCTCTACCGGCCATGTAGAGTAACGGGACTGCTTATTTTCACTTCCATTTGAGTGCTGCCTGTATGCACTTAACATAGCAAAAAGCCACCAATTGCGCAAGTGCATTTTGGGTGCTGCATTCCAAAACTATTTGCGCGCCATTTCTTAAGAAATAGGCATCGACGCCTAAGACACCCAGCCGCAGAAAATCGACAGGGGTGGATGTGTCAGGTGACCGCCAGGGATGGTCGTGAAGTCGCCCAGCATCCGTTTTATTATACTGTTTGCGCACTTGATCTTTAAATGGTTTGTTAATTCAGTTGTTCAACGTCAGGTATCTCATGATGGCAAACTGTTAAGTGAATTGGCTTCGACCGCCAGTTGTAGGAAGACTGTTTTTTCTCCTGATAATTGCTATATGAAACGACGGTCGACTTTCAGACGTTTGTCTCAAATTATTGCTTCCTGTACTCAGGTGTTTACTGCAATTGTATATTGCTTTCAGTAGCAATCGATGAAATTTTTCCGATACATTGACAATGCTTGTACTGTAGATTTGCGTCTCCAATAATGAAAGGATGCACACAAAATAATTACCATAACCTTTCAAATTTGCCTCGCAAGCCCGGCGCTTCATCGAGAGTGCTGCGAGGGTCCTTGTGCGTCACGATGTTCAGGAAGCTGTCAGAATTTATGGGAAATACTGTGCGCACCTTCTACCGAAAAAGACTCTTTGACACATAAAAGCGATGACGATTAGGCCGTGCTAGAGGCACACAGTTGATTATATAACGGAAGCTGAACTTGCTCTTCATCACTAATTTATTCCTTCTTACAGATATGGGAGCAGGAGTGCAATTGTTTGGCAGTACGTCTGCCCTACGTCTCAACGTACCCACAAATTCCAGACCATGCTGAGTGTTTTCAACAGGAAATTGTTTAATGAAATCACTTTTATTCCAGTATTGCAAAATATTATCATACCAGTCAATATATCCACAAATCTCTATCCGGGAGACTGGTTGTTTTTGTTAATAAAGTTTTCGCTATCATCGAAGATGACCTTCGGTTATCTATGGCTGCTTTAACTAAGATTCTAGCGAAGGACAAGCCTCAAGAGAAATACTTTGCTCCTCAATGGAGGATTAGGACATTACCTTTATTATTTGACAATCCAGCTATTTTGGCTGGATGATCAGATCCTTCCTGACGTCGGCGCCGAAGCGATGGCACAATCGTATCGGCACGCACGTCATCCATGGCAAGACTAATCAACCAAGCGCCGGCGAAGCAGTTGTAAACGCCCCTGTCTACATAGTCAAGTGATATTTTAGTGGAGAAACTCCGTGCTCATGATCGGTACGTCCGCTCGATGTCCTCAGAATGGATGTCCTCAGGATGAAGAAGCGGACATTCGCGTGAGCATAAACGCACGCGCTATGCCCACTCCGGCGGCTCAAGGTCAAATAGTCAAGTGGATGACCTTGAGAGGATCGATGCGAAAGGTAGAGCTACGGTGTAAAACTTACTCAGGTGTTTAAGACACTTCAAAAATGACAACGTCCTTTGACGTCCAGAACAAAACAGTTCAGTTGCCGATGACAGCACTGATGAAAAAAAGGCTCGACTACATACTAATCCTGGCATATTCATGCAGATGTTCTTCCTTCCTATCGATAGAAGCTATAGCCACACAAGGAACAAAACTGAAAATTCGGCAAAAAGAGAAAAGAAAAGCCTAAACCTCAGCTTATAAAGTGTCCGAACAGAAGTCGTTCTATGATGACTGCCTGCGTTTTCGTTTTGGTTTCCACATATTCTGCTTGTTCAGCTGTATTTTATCACCGCATGTGCAACGTGTCTGGACCGCTCTTTTCCGTCAGTACTCTTCTTTTCCTTTGCACCTCTGTCCCGACCTCGTCCTCGTCGCTGCACTTAACCGATAACGGAAACAAAAATAAGGTGAAAAAGAGAAGAAAACGATGGCGATTCGGCAAGACACTGAAAGCGGGACATATGGCGAAGGAAAGCTTTTATTCTCTCTCTCTCTCTCTCTCTCTCTCTCTCTCTCTCTCTCTCTCTCTCTCTCTCTCCCCGCTCAGACAAGCCGCTTCGGTCGCCGCCTTGGCACCGAAAACACCATCGGTGCGTCCTCAACGTCCCTCAGGGATTCTTTCATTAAAGATCCTTTCCTTCATTTTTTTCCCCTTAAGCGTCCTTGTGAAGTGACCCGCTCGACTTTTTCCGGCATCTTCTAGCTTAATCTTTTCATTGCATTTCGTGCGCTACAAGTCAACTTAGCCAGGCTCAAATATTGCCTTGGGCGCGATTGGCTGTCTTATTCTTAACATACCTTCCCATCGCATTCTTTTTTTTTTTTTGCTCTCGATCATGCTTTTTTCTCTGCATTATTTCTCTCTTCTGTGCTATTTCAGTTTTTGGTAGTTTCTCTTGCCTTCGCCAAGCCGGCATATTTTCTCAACCCCTCACCCTGTTTCCCTGGCACATCCAGAGAGCCAACCCACGCCCAAGCCTTGTCGTCTCGACCGCAGTTCAGATTATTGCTTCTATTAGATCACGGCCCCTTTCATTTCACTTGTACCATTGCTCTAGGTCTCCTTCATCCGTGCTTACCCTTTTTTTCTGCTCAGCGAATCTGAGCCGAGCAGCGTGAAGACGAAGTGCAGACCAGCTGCTCCGGGCGCCTTTGATTTCTTTGGACTACTGTATGGACACAGAGGAAGCGATGACGTGCTTTTCTTTCTGGATATCCCCTCTTCTGTACTTTCGCAGCGCTAGGCGATTTTTTTTTTACCGCTACGGAAGCGTTGCATTGTTCGCGTTGCTGTGCTGCTACTACAATAATATATGTGATGATAAGATATGATGATAAGATATGATGGCAAGATGTGATGATAAGATGTGGTGATAAGATATGGTGATAAAATGTGCATGTTTCCGAGCTCATAGGTAAGGCTGCATTCTGCCGCTTGAAGATCATTGTGTTGCAATGTTTACACGACCAAGCGACAAGCACTAATCAACTCTAGAGATTTTCTACATGGTTGGGACAGAGCTTCGCCTCGGATCCTCACCAACTATTTGACGGGTGCAATAAATATTATTTCACTCTCTCTCTCGCGCCCAAATGGATTAGCGCTCAGGATAGTTTACAGATTGCATTGAGGGCAATGGTGAGGAGAGCACATGTGTCGTCCGGTTCTATCCTGCCGCCTCGGCGCTATCGATATTAATGGGTTAGAAAATTGGGGGACACTAAAACGCCGCGTTTGACTTTTGAAGGAGGGGGGGGGGAGTGGCGAGGCAGTGTTAATGGCCGCCATCTGCGGCTTCTCTTGCGGACCATTAATCAGATCTTTTAATTTGGAACTCTATTCTTTCACGCATAGACATTAGCATGCGGATAGGCGAAACAGAGTTCTGCGCCTAAATATTATTATGCACATGATTGTTGTAATGTTCAATACTCTCGAAAGGGAACAGCAGTTTGCGATAGGCAGCAAGGTGCTTGAAGTCGTAAAGAAACACGTCTACTTAGACGCAGAGAGAGCAGTTCCCGACCAGAAAATAAAATAACTATAAGAACAAGGTTTGGATAGTGAAATTTGCCAGTTTCTCTCATATAATGAACGGCACCTTGCCAGTTCCCTACAATAGAAAAGTATGCAATAGCTGTATCTTACCGGTACTCACCTATCGTGAAGAAAGGTGAGGCCCAACGGAAAGGATTGACATAAAGAGAAGCCTACGCAGAGAGCTATGGAGCGAGAAATCATAACTATGACTTTAAGAGACAGGAAGCGCGCAAAGTGGATTAGGAAACAAGCCCAAGTTGCTGAAGTAACATTCAAGTCAAAATCACGAAGAAAAAACTGGGGCAGGTCACGCAATGCAAACGCAACATAACCGATGGTCGCTAGGGTTCACTGACTAAATTCCAATAGAAGGCAAGCTTAGCAGGGGGCAGGGGCCGGTTAGGTGGGCGGATTAGATTAGAAAGCTGACGGGGATAAAGTGGTTGCAATTCTCACAGGACCGGAATAATTGGAGCAATACGCGAAAGGTCTTTACACTGCAGTAACCGCAGTCAGGGTGATGATGACACTGATGTATGCTACCTCAATATGTGAATGACCATCAGGCAGATATAAAGTCCCGCTTTCACCAGGTCGCAAGAAAGGGTCTGTGTTCCAAAAGTACATGAACGTGTCGGACTCCTGATCCAAGGATCCCGGGAAGTTGCATTCCCATTCCACCCTCGCACATCAAAAAAAGCTGCCACACCGTTGGCAGCTGTTGTCAAGTCAGCTGTTTAAAGTGCTCCTGTGACGTCACATAACCTATCGACCAATCACTTTCCGGACGTGTCATCTGGCAACTGCCGCATGCCAAAGGCACGGCCGAGATTTTAGCGTACATCGTCGAAGCCGCTGACACTGAAGCCCAATTTCTGCAAAGCAACGCTTTGAAATCGATTACGGCGAGAGCCGTTCAAGGCTCGTGGGAGTGCGCAGAAAGTTTGCATCCGCCAAAGATGTTCACCCCTACTATCTCTTGAACGAATAAAGATAGGCGAAAAAGTATGATTGTATGAGATATAGGAGGTATAAATAAATCCAGCAGTCAAATTTTATTATATAGAGCAATTAGTTTATTAGTCAGAGCCACAAATGTTTTATTATGTGTCGAAATAAGGCCGCAAGTTGCTATAGTCAAATAATATATTGTTTTAGTCAAAGGTAGGCTAACGATTTTTATGCCTGCATGTACTTTGTTGACCGGCAGTAAGACAAATACAGCAGCAAAAGAAGCTCGGACGTCGAAGCAGTAAAATAAATGTCAAAATTGGCTTACAAACGCAGGAAATGTGTCGAATCAGGCTAAGAACGTGTGATCAAGAGTACTTAATATTTAATGTCACCGGAGGACCTATAATATAGGTAAAAGAAAACGAAGAAACTTGGATAATCACGTCAAACCCGGCGGAAAGACTTCAAGGCAGAGTGAATATAAATACAGAACTTCGGATTCGTGACGAATTAGATAAAAAGCGTATCATAAATAGTTTCAAACATTTAGTAATTTTGTATGGCGTCTTTTCATTACAGCATCACGAAAAAGCACGAAAAAGTGCTGCGAGTGGGAAAGAAGAGATAAAACAAAGAGGAAAACGGTCCCGAAAAAAAAAACGAAGATAAGAGCAAGTAAAAATAACGCAGAAGAAAGGAAGAAAATAATTGCTTAGTTTAGTTGACAATTGTTTAGTTGACAATTACTTTAATGCACTAATTCTGTTTGTGTAGGACATTTGGCAGTCCACACTGGACCCTGGCCAATTCCCCTTCGTGGGTATGTGCCATATATTAAGGCAGAAGAAGAAGAAAATAATTGCAAAAGTAAAAAAATGTGGTCAAACATAGCAAATAAGTGCAAAGAGTCTCGCAAGGGCTTTCGTCTTAGTTCACTTAACAAACATGTAAGTGCCTCCAACGATTTGTGTTTTATAAGGTTCACTTCGGCACAGGAGGTTTCCCCTTATTGTAACAGAATATTTTGTTTGGAGCTTTTCTACCCTGACGAAGCCCCTAATATGTAGACTTGTCTACTAATTGGGGTATTTCGGTTGAATACCAATATTTGTGATCATTGCAGGAAACTTCAGCGTGTACTCTTCGTGTGCAGGGCCCTTCTTCCAACCTATATAGTCCTCATTTCCCACTATACGAGCTCCTTTTACCAGTGCTCATCCGAGATTATCACAAAGAATGTGTCTTTGTTACGGAACGTGCGATGTAATTCGCAACTTCTAATGAGATGAACCCTAATATCTCAAATGTCAGGCACGAGGCTTCTCATAACATTTAAAACAAGTTGAAAGTGCATGTGACCTGGGGGGAGTCACCATGACAGCGTGCAAAATATATTTTGATGAATCCTCTCGTAGTTGTTGTTGTTGTTGGTCTCCTCTATTTTGATGGCACATACCCACACAGAGGGATCGGCCAAGAATTGGGGTTCAGAGATATTAGTTTTTGAGATGTATAACTACATCGCAAACAAAAATAAATAGAAATTATTGGTAGGTAATAGGGAAGGAAATTTAAATATGAAAAACCAAAATAAAAAAGTGTAATCACTAACGCACGCAGTAGGAGAATACTGAGATTTATATGTACGGATTAAAAATTCAAAGGATATTAGCAAGGCAGACGTTTTGTTTCTATTAAGAAGTTTTGAATGGCATTAAAAACCGACCTGTGGCTGTACCCAAGCATGGTGGCACTGAACGATAATAAAATCTGGCTGCTCAAGTTCCTCATGGTGCTGTTGCTAACAACCTTCCTTTTCGTATTGCTATTTCCCGAGAAAAAAGGAATAGCTTCCGGCCCTGCGCTTTTTCAAACGTTTCCTCTGTAAATCCCTAGGACTAATAATATACGCGTAGACGATACACTTGTTCTTGACTTTTCCTTCGTGCTGTTTTATACCAACTTCTTCCTGTCTTCCTTTTCTTCTTCATCGATTGTTAATTTTGGCCAGATGATTTAAGTCCTGTCTATATATTTTTGATACACCTACTCCTCCTTTTATGTGCCATACAGGGGATCCTAGAGGTAATACACCTTGGGAAGTCAATAAATAGGCGAAGGAGAGAAGTTAGCTGAAAGGTCCAAATACACATTTCCCGTTGCGCTTCCTCTCTTGCTCTCTGCTGCAGGTGATCGTGGCCGCTGTGAGCCAGGGTGTGACCGAGGTTAAGACGATGCAGATCGAGGTGACTGTGCCCAACGAGTATCCGCCCCAATTCGAGCACTCTGCGTACCGCGCCGAAGTGCACCGAACACGCACACGACCCGGGTACCGGGTTCTCCAAGTACGCTCCCACGACCCGGACCCGGTGCCGTACAACGCCGAGGTCTACTACCGCCTCGAAGCCGGCCCGGAGTCCACCAGAGTGCTTAGGTAAGTCGTGCCACCCTGATTCTACAGCTTTCTGCATTCAGATTTTGCTCACGCGACGTACTTCGCTCGTTAGCATTATTGATCATCGTCCAGAAATGGATGACATCAACCTACCTCTGCTTGCGCGATATAAGAATACATCTACACTCCTAAGCGGCGTTAATATGCATTAATCCAGTTTCCGCAACATTCGATATCGAGCGTTTCTAGCCTGTTTGCAATCAGCTAAATTAACAAACATATATGCACCATTCGAGGCAGTAATGAATGAAGCCTTGATTAGTATGTAGTCAATAGCAACTCCTGAAAGTCTAAAAAGCATATTATTTGCATTTTGGTATGTGCAATATAACATGAGGACATGCCGCTGCCAATCATTATTCTTGATGTTCAATTCTGAAGCAATCGTAAACTGAATAAAGTTCGGTGGAAAGTTTCTATGATGACACTATAATATTGCTTCTGCTTTCTGCAAATTATGCGTGCGTATTCTGCTATTGTTGCTTTTCTCTTATCGCTAGCCTTCTTGATAGAAGAAAATGAGTTGTAGAGGAGGCCCTGTATTCCAGAACATTCGTTCACGAGGAAAAAAATGGATTGGTAGGAACTATAAACAAAGTATCACACATTTTTAATTTATTGATTGCAGTTGTTAATTATGTCATCAGGTTCATGTAAAAGGAAACGTGGGTCAGTATCGATTGTTTTTTTCTAAACCATTACATTAGTTGTGCGTACTGTAGGACTTTTCTTCGTATTCGAAATAAAGATAGAAAATTCGTGCAGCTGTAGTATTTCAATGTTTCAAAGGCGTTATCTAGCCTTCTAAAGCGCTTGTCTTGCGACGAGAACTTTGGGATACTTCTAGCCCGCTCCTTGAACATCACTGTACTGCTTAAAAGTTTTGTTCAATCTTTACATAAACTGCCGAATTTCGAGCCTGGGCACTGAACAATGTTGCGTGCTCTCTTAGGTACCTCGCGCTGGACGGCATCACGGGGGAAGTGATGCTAAACCGCAGTCTGACTGACGTCGCCGACTCCGTGATCACTTTCACTGTCATCGCCGAAGACGGTGGGTCGCCCATGAGACAGGCTAGAGCACGAGTTGAAATCCTCGTGAAGACCATCTCTGGTGAGTAGTGGCATATGCGGTTTCTTTTTTTTTTTTTTTTTTTAATTCTGCATGCCATACGAGATATACGAGAAAAGTTGACGGTGCCTTTAAGCGTGTTATGGTGTAACCTGGGCGCAGATTTAAAAAAAAACAACAAAAAATGTATATAAAGCAAACTTTCTATATCTCCTCTTCTGGACTTTGCTAAATATTGGCAATTAATTTTGCATGATATGAGTGCTTCTTCCAAGTCTGTGGCTGTGCAGTATGTATTCTGCATTGGTAGCCGAGCTAGAAATTTGTGCCGAAAATACAAAGAGCAGTTTTGGTGCATAAGGTCGTAAAATAAAATTGCCTTTAGTTGTCTACCCATTTACTGTACCCTGGCCAAATGCAAATGCTAATAGAAAGGAATTGAAACAAACTAATATTCTTTTCTTACTGCGCTCACTATTTCGAAATAAATATTGACGAGCGTTAATTATTGGCTAATATCGATAGCACAATACTTATTTGACAAAACATTAGGCGTACGTTGACTCGTTGCAGATGTTTTTACTACGCAAAGCCCCACATTCTTCCATGTGTTTATCCTGTTGGTATCCTTTTATGGCAGCACCTTCTTGTAAAGCGCACATTCCTTCAGAAGCATACATGCACATATACATATTCATAATCTTCGCGAATGTTTTCAGGTCACGTGATTTGCTTTCGAGTCGAACGCAGCAGGCACAAGGTACACGTACGTAACGTCTGAAAACTTTAGAAAAGTTGGGCGCGTGGTCAGCCCACTAAGAAAATTTAATGCCGTGGGGATGTCATAGATGCTGCATCGCACTCAATAAAAGAAAGCAATTCGGCGAAAAATTTTGGAAGAGGTTCTAAACGCATACAAGACACACACCAAACGCATACTTCGTGTTCGCGTAACACAGAACACAGCGCGTAGACTCTCAAACCAGGTCGCTAAACATCAAAATAGATACAAGTGACCGCAAGGCAGAATCCTTCATGCAGTAAAACACAGTGGAATCGGCGTGCATGTAAGGTGTTGGCATAAAATGTGAATGGGGGCAGCGAACATAAATAATTTAAGAGACTGCTTTGACCTCTGCATTGCAACACAACGTTCTCCTTTGAAATATCCATGCTTTGAAGGGCGGCGCTTGTAAAACACGGTTAACGGCAAAGACGTCCTGCGAGTGGAGGAAATAAAACTATTTCCATGGCTTTCAAGCTTTTGGTAGTGTTTTCCTATAAATTACATAACACACTGCAGAAAACAACAACGCGACCGTATATGCGCTGCATGCCGGCGATCTAGTTGCGGCTTACCACTCCATGTTTTGCGCCAGGCAAAACCGAAAAGGGCACTATAGAAGGGCACCTTGATTTTAGTTTACTTTTTTTGAGATAATGACATTGAGCGCCGTGTGGTGTCTCCTGGCAACTTGCTTGCTTATTTTATTTGGTATAATGTGGTGGTCCCCGAGTGTGGCAAATGTAGCGTGAAAGATTAAGGACCAATTACCTGCCTTTAAAGTGGAGCGTGATATCCAATTCGCCCCGCGCTACTGATCCAGTTCATATGAGCAGTCATTACTTTTGTTTAGCGTATCGCCGAAACTTACCGCCAAAGCATAGGAGACAAGCCCACTAAATAAAGCTCCAATAAATCATCTATATCGGAGTATACATCGCGCGATGTGAAAAAAAGTGACGGCATTCAAGGCATCTGGGTTGGATTAAGCTTTATTGAGCTCACAGCGGTGCACGGCATGATTTCCGCGAAACCGACCAAGCTTTGTCAAAATGTTATGCCATTTCAGAGTGATTTAAGCTCAACAAGTAATATAGCGAGTGTTCTGAATAGAAAGGACATCCAGCTGGCGGAGTATATTGAAATACTTGCCCCAAAACTAAGAAGGAGTCGTCCGCTTAACTTCAGCAACAGTATCGTTTAAATACTTTCTCGCTAGCTCGTGTTTCCCTTTGGCGCTGGACGATTTAGTAAGCCGCTGTAAGGGATCTTTCCACTGCACCCTGGTTGAACACAGTTTTTTTTTTTTTTTTGAATGGCAGCTGCTTTATTGCCGTACAAGTAGAATCAGGTGGGAGTGATCCATGTCTAGCTTCCATGCCTACAGGGCACGTGAAAAGTCATTTGAAGAAGTTGTGTTTCATGCTGCGTTGTCACATAGCGAAAAAGAAAAGAACTGAATGCGCTATATCGCTGGAGGCCTCCATGTCAAACACTTCACAGGTTTATCGATCCGTATCTTCCATGAGGCATCCGTGACACAGTGGGAGCACTTCAGATGCAAGTGTTATATCTCTCGGCAGCTAGTGCGTGATTCATGCTTACTGATGAGGCGTCTGGGGCTCAAGGGGGCCAGATTCATCCCTACAAGAAGCCAGTTGATAACCAAAATAGTTCATCTTTAAATCCATTTTTCCCAGCAACAAAATGTGGGTTTTTCACGAAGAAACATTAGGGTAACAAACAAAAAAAAAGCCTTGGCGCTAATTTCTTTACTAATAACAAGAAATAAATGGAGGTTACTTCAGTTCCCTTTTAAAGTTGATTGAAAACGATGCTCATGATCGCTGAGCTCATGGTCATGGACATTGATGCAGGTCGCCACGGCGTATACATGCAGAAGTCCGAATTCAAACAAGCTACAGTGTAGTAGAATAGACTGGATAAAAATTAGAATATCGACGAGCTAGCAGCCACCTCCACTGACTAGCCTCCGAGTGGCATACGTGATACGCTGAATACATGCACTGCAACTGGTTCAGTGTCCAGTTGCTCCGCCATGTGCACTTTCGTGAGCGCTGGTCGACTAGCATTGTTTCCTGAGCTAACGTAGGTGGCATCCATGCCAGTACAAAAGAGCGACGCTTGCAGTGTGGTGCATGTTTAGTGACCGCACTGGGAGACAGTGCTTGTTCGGCGTTCAACTTCCTGTACCGCACAGTCTGCACTGACAGGCTATCGTTTGCATTCATTGACCGATGCTCCACCATCTGGAGGAACGTGTATGAGAACCGTCAAAAGCAGAAAAAAAGAAAGTTTGTGAGAACCGCAGCTTGAGCACATACGTGCGCACTCGTCGAACAGACGTCTGCACCTAACAGTAGACTGCCATAGCCGCTCCACAGCCGGATGAAGGGTATCCCTGTACTATATACGGCAATAAACGCGATGGTCTAGATTCTCCTTCTTCCTTTCGGCTCAGAAATGATCGCTCAACGATCGAGTAAATGGATCCGTAAATGCCGCCGTCCTGTGCACGGCACAGCCGACACTATCACATGAACGAGGCCTACAGTTTCGAGGGTGTATCCGCTCGTTCGGTAATTGCTACAGTTATTTGGGTTGCGCACTCGTTAATTCCGGACCGCAATAAAGTCGCGCCCATTGCCTGACCAATACGTGCCCCACCCGCGCAAACGACATTGGCAGGCTCTTTCCCCAATCTACGCGAATATATATACTTATATAAAGGAGAGAAGCAGCGGCAGCATTACGACTGCTACAGAGTGTAAGCGATATTGTGCTCTCTCAGTGTATACTATTTCTCTCGTTCGAGTGCATGGGATCCACATTGCTTATGGATTAGGGCTCACCACTTCCATTTTCTACTTTTTTTCTTCACAGAGGCGGATTTTTCGTCCCCTCATGATTCTCTTAAGCTAAGCTCCGAATATAGCAAATCAATTCTACATAAATCGCGTAAAAGATTCGCACTCGAGGCATTTTACAATGATGTTTTATTTTTCGCTCTGTTATAACAAGATGGGCATTGTAAACAGCAAGGCGCCCCCAGGATTGTTTATACTGCATGGCCATGATACCGTGTTAAAAAACGCAACTTATTCAAGTTGAACATTTACTTCGAAATTGCTACGTAACATGGTTAAGCCCAAGAAGAATCTTGTGGTCGCCTGAGCTTAAGCTCCACCTTCCCAGAAAAAAAGAAATCAATCGAAGCGGATTCGAATGATGTCATTTCTCGTAAAAAGCGATCAAGGAACCTCCCAGGCATTACCGCAGTCGATTATACAGAGTGTCTAAAAGCAGCTCTCTCACTCTGTGCTTTAGTTGTTTTGTAGCCTTCACCGTCTTTCCAACGTGTGCACTGGGCTCAAATACATCGTTACTACCTTATCCTCAAAGGCCCGTTAAGCAGCCTCGATATTGTATAACGCGCTACAACTAAGGTTTCCAGCCACCCATTTTGCCTATCTTTGTCTAAAGCCTGAGCTTGAAACCCTATAGGGTTTCAAGCTCAGGCTAGAAATACGATGTGGCGTGCTTTCTCGTATGTATACGCATTTGAAGTATACGCATATGAAGTATACGCATATGTATACGCATTTGGAAAACTTAGCGAAACCAATCCTGAACCAAACTTATCAGCAAACCATCCTTAGCTAAATGTCCTCATTCATTTTTTTCCCTTTTTGGAAATAATGTACAAAGCTCCCCTTGTTCTTTCTTGCTGTTGCTCCCTTCTGCACTTGTCTTCGCGGCCCTCTCCGCGTCCCTTTTCCTTCCTGCCAGCAGCAGCTCGGGTGCTTCAGATAATAGATAGCAGTTGCCGCGGGCGGCAACCACCTTTCCCTCCCTTCTTTGTTGCGAAAGCAACGCTACACTAGCCAGCTCGGCTCGTCGCGTATGCTCACGTGTACCGTAGCCGTAAATAGTAGGAGCTCACTTGCGCCTCTCGTTTCACGTGGGACGGTTATGTCCGAATCACCCTGCCAGGACCCTGGTATTCACGTTACCCCTACAGGCCACTAAGGCACGTTCATACGGCTTGGTTAAAGCGGGGCTTTATACTTGGGCTGGTAGCCTACGCTATCGCGTAATACCCTTAATGGCGGAGCTTAAGTGGTGTTCCCCAAATTTAGATGCTATAAACGCCTTTATCGCCACCACGTAAAACGTCGGTAAAATTCAAGCGTTGAACGGAACGCTGGTTGTGTTCCATGCAACACTCGGTCGCCCGCAGCCAAAGCTTTCGCTCCACCCTCGTGGAGCGAAAGCTGTGGCTTTAGCCACAAAATCGCAGACGCAACGAAACCTTCAAGAGACGGCGTGCAGAAGAAACGGATGAATAGCGCGCTGCACGTCTCGAGAAAAGAATGAAGACGGCTTTGGTTCGTTTAATCGTTGAGCCTGGAGACGCCGAAGGTGGTCGGCGCGCAGACTGCACAAAGATGGGGCTGGGGCAGGTAGGTAACCGCCGCTTGCGGCGGGTGCTAGCCTGCCACCGAATTGTTATCTGTTGTAGGCCGTCATTGCACCCGCCACCACTTCGGTGGTGGACGACGGCTGTTGTTGCGGCGCGCGTTTCTTTCTCTCTTCCTTTTCTTTCTTCTCTATTTTCTCTTCTGTCTGCACGAGGCAGCGGAGGTGGCTCAGCTACAGAGCCAGTAGCAGGCCCGTGCATTTTCTTTTCCTTCTTCCTACAGCCACAACAACAACAACAAAGAGTTGGCGAGCATGAGTCAGCCACGCGAGCGTTTCACAGCCGCTTCACGAGCAACCCCTTTGGAAGCATGTGACAGGCTGTGACACAAAAATGATGTAACACCAGTGAGTGAACTTATGCAGCCGACTCTTCATTTGGTCACAAACGTAGCCAAGCAGCCGTCGCTTTCGCAGTTCAACTAGGGTTAACCACACCTAAACCATAGCCATCTTTTTTTATTATTATCTTAATAAACCACTACCACCACCACCACCACCACCACTACGTAGCGCAACTGTTTTTTGTAGTAATGATACTAGCCGCATTTCCGAGCAGATCACTGATATGCGCCTGAAGAATATTAGACACTTGACTATTGTGGCCACTGACGGATAAAAAGCACATGCTAGTGGGTATTCAGCCAAGGCCGAGGTAAAGAGATCAGCTTCACCGGCCACTGAGTTAAAACGGCTGCACCGTATCGACAGCTCTTTTTCCTTAAACGATATTTATTACACGTGGCTTTGTCAGCCCGAAGATTCTGGGACACGTTTTAATTGTGCGACCACTGTGAAATATGAGACACTTTCATGCACGTGTTGAGGGGATGGTTTTTCAACAGATACCGAACATACCTTTCGTTCCATCTTTTCCCAATCAGTGAACTGCGCCATCTAGGTAGCCGGTTACTTAACGTGCTATGCTCCCAGTCTTGATGGTGATTATGGTGATGATGGCCTCAGTCACAATGGCGCTGTGAGTTTTTCGCTCTGCGCTTTGAGTGTCTTTGTCTTTATGGTCTTGACGTCATACGACAGTGTTGCACTTCGAATCGGAACCGGTGTAATCCACATTAAATGCTTTGCTGCATTCTGACCAGTGGTTTCCTGGTGGTGCAAGTAGCTTTGGTGTCTCACGTACGGCTTTTGCTTTATGAACGCCCGGATTTCCTGGTCCACATCCGCGCCATAGCGCAACTTCCATATGACTGGATAGGTGCTATCGCCCGTCTTGGTAATTTGAAACTATGTTCACGCGAAACTTTTTTTATGTTACAGTATCTTTTATCTTCAGCCTCTAATATTTTTACTCATCTGAGTTGGCACCAGCAGTCTGAGAATGGGGTACAGCTTTATAATAGCAAAACGCCTCACAAATCAACCCATGACTGCTTGCTCAGTTCTGCCGGGGCTTTTTTTGTGTCCCTTATGATACTAAAACTCACGATATTGATACCTTTGCTACATAGAGCAGTTCGTGCTTTACCTGTCCAAAAGATCACCGTTCCGACATTGTACGGCAATGGATGAAGGAAGGGAAAGTGTCAGTTGCAACGCTGCAAATTCCCACTCATATGAGGGCACCTTCTGCTAAGCAGAGCTGTTTCGTTTAAAGAGGACTGGCGCTTTCCCCAAAGCAACCACAATTCTAGGCACAAAGTTAATTTTGTCTCTAAGGACCCGCCATGAACCGTGAAGGTCGGGCAGCAGGCGAGCGCCGCCGGTTGTCATGGCGACCTAATAGAAATTTAACACCGGTTGCTGCTGAAAAAGTTGCTTTCATGTCTAATGCCTTCAAAGTGGAATGAGCGAAGGAGACGAATGGATTATCTAGTCACAGGCTAAGGCTATAGGCAGCGCAGCTAGAGCTAGTTCCGCCTCGCTCACTATCTTTTGCGGCGAGCGCTCATGCCTATCGAATGGAACAGCTCCCGAATCGGGGAGAAGTGTAAACGTGCTCCCATGTACAAATGAGGAGGTCGATGCCACGGGAATCAGGAAAACGCATTGTGGTCAACTTGCACAAGTGCCTTGAGGAGAAGTTGTGGGAAAATTACCAGATGCTCTGTGCCAGACATCGCGCTAAAAACAACAAAAGAGACAAGCTCTATCACATTTGGTAGAATGTGCGTGCAGAACGAAAGACCTCTGCCAATTGCTAAGCCCTTGGGATTGCACATGGCTTACGAAAGATCTGACGAAGAGGGGGAATGATGTTTTCTTCTTGGCTTTGGAACGTTTTAAAGTATACTCACGGCGTAAGTTCAATGAGTAGAATAGTTATGGGTTCCAACACAGACCACCACTAGTGGTTCGTTTCACGTGCCGAGGGCGTTGTTTATTCGATTCTTTTCACTTGTGACCATACATGCGTAGACGAAACGCCAAGTCTCTTAATAAAGGTTACAACACAACTAGGGAGTGCCAAGGCACAACAAACGCTAGTTTGGCATTCATTGCAGCCATTCTCTTTGCACTCCTGATTTCAAAACACTACGTGCGGCGCGGCTGCGGTGGAAGGCTCATGCAAGAGATATTTGAAGCTGCTGAAATCACGAGCATTGATCATTGAAGAGTACACTTTCTACAGCACTCCTCTACAAAGAGCTGTCAGGTCTGGATGATTCTACTTCTACTCCATGATCACCATTACTGATATTTCGATACCTGGCTTCATTCTTGTTGTTTTTGATACTGTGGGACTGCTGAGGTGTGAGGATTAAAAAAAAATTATTCGTCATCATCCGTGTTTCATCGTGCCATTCCTTGCCCGCTGTGGTTTCGCGCTGTTTGCAATTCCATACCTACAAACCCGAGAACAGAGAAAAAACTCCAGAACTCAGGAAGTCGATTATAATGTCGCTAAAACGATACTTTCTTTTATGTACTTGTTGTCTGCGTTTTTCTTTCTTTCCGAGTAAGCCATCTTATGAATACCTCTGTTTTCCTTCATCAGTACGTTGCCCCTTTAGTTAACCTCAGAGAATTAGACACCTTATAGCCACATTTTTCATTCGGAAAATCTTGCAAAAAGCATAATTCTTTTTCATGTCAGGAAAGTGTAATATACTATACCTAGAGCACAAAAACGTTCTCACGTTTTTTCTCAAAATAAAATGTTTGTTAGGCAAGCAAAATCAAAAATCGCCGGAAATAACGGCCATATTCGCTCTAATTTAAGGATCCTTTTTTCACTTCGAAACTGAGGGACATGCTTAGATTCGACAAACATAAAATACCCACCCCCCCCCCCCCCCCCACTTCCCTGTTCTCGCATCCATATATTGAAAAGACGACCCAAGAAATAAAATATCTAGCAAACAAACTTCTCAAACACTTTCAGCAAACGCGATTACAGTTCGTTTTAAGTTCAAACTGCGGGAGCCCTCTTCTAACTCACTCTTAACTACTATCACGGTATTACCAAGGGGCTGACACTAAGCAAAACAATGTAGGCCCGCGAAACCTGCGAAATCTGCCGAGCTCCGTCAAATTACCGCCGATTCCAAGTCAACGTGGACGAAAAACGATGGTAAAATTATCGGGGTCGCTTTCGGCCGGCTTTTGGCGCTCTGTGCTGCCAGCTGTTGTTTAGTGTCAGAACGCAGGAACATAGAAACTGCAGATGGCGGTGCGGACTGCGACGGCTCCTTGTGAGCAAGTGTGCTAGCAGCCTTCTCTGCGTGCTGTTTGTCCAGAGAAAAGCGGGTGCTTAAATTTCCATGCAAACTTCTCACTTTTTTAGAAATTGGGATAGGAGGCTTAGAGTAGCAAAAATATATAAGTAATGGCCCTGGGTAAGCCATATGCGGATGATACCACTTTAATGGCAGAAAGTGAAGTGGAACTCAACAGACTTCTGATGCGCGTACAAGAAGAGAGTGAGAAGTTTGGGCTTAAACTGAACATTAAAAAGACAAAGGTCATGGCGTCTTGTCCTATCAAATCCTGGAACGTCAAGGGACAAGAAGTGGAAGCTGTGACAGATTTTCTCTTCTTGGGCTCCAAGATTACCCCAGAAGGAGACTGCAGCCATGAAATTAGGAGACGCCTACTTCTGGGAAAGAGAGCCATGGCTAGCCTTGACCGCCTAGTAAAGAGCAGAGACATTACACTGCCAACCAAGATCCGTATAACTCGTGCTATGGTCTTTCCAGTTGTGATGTATGGATGCGAGAGTTGGACCTTGAAGAAGGCTGACCGCCGAAGATTTAACGCGTTTGAATTGTGGTGCTGGCGGAGACTCTTGAGAGTTCCTTGGACGGCCAGATCAAATCAGTCGATATTGTCGATCATAAACCCTGACTGCTCATTGGAGGGTCAAATTCTAAAGTTAAAGTTTGGCTACTTTGGTCATCTGATGAGAAGAGAGGAGTCGCTGCAGAAAGATTTGATGTTGGGAAAGGTTGAGGGTCGCCGGAGAAGGGGTAGGCAGCGAACGCGATGGTTAGATGCCATCCTCGAGGCGCTGCAGATGAAGTTATGTGATGTTAGGAAGATAGTGAGAGACCGGAAAGCGTGGCGTGATATGGTCCATAGGGACACGAAGAGTCGAACACGACTGAACGACTGAACTGAACTGAACTGAACTGAAGCCCTACTCGCCGTAGACCGAGTACACAAGACAATGCAAAAGGCGTGAAGAGCTGAACTTGCCATATGCTAAAAATTACTGCGGGCTAATGACGAGGTGAGGTGGTTAAGCCTAATAATGTTTGCGGTTCCGGTCTAAGCCGTCAATTGCTTTCCTTCTGACACGGCAAAGCAGCCACTCATCACAAGATAGAAAAAGTGAAATACAGAAAAAGGCTTTGGATGAGTGTGGCTAAAATTCTTTTCACTACGCTAAGTAGGCCAGGCGTCTTCGGGTAACAAGACAAGCTGGTAGTACTACGCTACGACTCGGCGACAACCGGAAGCAAGCGTTGTCATTGTGGAATTAGTGGGGTTTTTTTCGTTTTTCTTTGGGGTGTATTGATAGCTTTCTTTTCCTCTCAGAGGTTCCACTTTTTCTTTCCGCAGTTCGTATCCGATCTTTCGTGACACTTGGGCGGCCATTCTTCACCCGGCTGGTGTAATTAGCCGCCTTCGAATGGAAGCACAAGGCACCGACGAAGATTAGTCAGCATTTTCTCTGCGCTACATTAGGTTGTCTCAGTCAACCCAGGTCCCAACCTCGACCTGTCTTATTGATAATTGTGAAGTTTATAGGGTCACACATCTGACTCGTTTTTTTTATTGTGTTCAAAAGGTCGACACGTCCATCATGCCTGCCAATTGATAACCTCCAAATGACGTGCTCACCTCCACAGGTAAAAGAGGGCGTTTTTTTTTTCATTTGCGATCTTTTTTTTTTTTTTTTTTTTTTTTTTGGCGCGCTCAGTAGACGTCTTATCGCAGAACATTTTGGGGTCGTTGTGTAAATGCACATAGTGAGCGCTCTTTTTGAGTGCACCTATGGCAGAAGAAGGAATAGGCGGCTACAGAGATGACTGCGGAAACTGCAGTAGGGAATACGAAAGTATTAGCTTTGGACAGACGTTGGTGACTTCTCGAAATTGCTTTTCTACATCTACTTACCCACATGGCATGACACAGCACTTTTGTCTCATGCCCCAAGACTAACATGACTCCTGATTTATGACTCATGACTCGTGTGTTACATGACTCCATAGTTTCATTTTACATGACTAACCACTCATGACTATTATACAGCGCTAGTTTACATCATGACTAACAACTTTCATCCGGTCATTCGCTGATGACCTAACTTGGTGATGGCGTCCCGAGGGATCCCCGTGACAGATTTTGCGGACACTTCCGGCGCCAATATAGCTTTTACACTAATAAGGATATGCAGAATTCAAAGGTTAAACAGAGCAAACGTTACAAATAGGCCCGAATATCAGGTTCCACCACAAATGCACTGCTGTGTGTATATAATTCGGTTTGGTTTTGTGGTGTTTAACGTCCCAAAGAAACTCAGGCTATGAGAGACGCCGTAGTGGAGGACTCCGGAAATTTCGACCACCTGGGGTTTTTTAACGTGCACTGACATCGCACAGCACACGGGCGCTGGGCGATATATATAATTTATATATAATATATGTATATAATTTGTATATAATTTGACGCCCTCTCTCTCATGTGGAAACTACATACAAATTATATTGATAACAAAATCACATGGCAGATTTCTTGCAGACTAGTTTCTTTCATAATGCATTCTAAAACGAAATATTGATTTCACGTAGCCAGCTGAATTGTAAAAAATAGGACATGGCGCAATCCCGCTCACGTCTTGAAGAATTCGTTTTACCTCAAAATTATGTTACAGCAGACTAAATGCCTCAGCTGTTTTGTACAACCACAATGAATTTCGGAAACTGTCCACTTGTCTAACTTCCTTTCGTTTTGATTATTTAATTCCATTGCTTTTCCAGAAAAGCCCTTCTCTCAACGATGCTCAAATGAATGCTTGACAAAATTCTGGCTTGCAGGTATTGGTATTTTGCTAATGAATTTCGTAGCGACCGGCTGCCAGTCGCATTTTCTTAACCAGCTAGTGCCTATTAACTTCTGCATCCGTTATGTTTCGTAACCCACACACGACAATTAACCCGTATCAAATTTCGAGTGATAGCTGTTGTTGCGCTATTTCTTTTTTCTCCCATCGAATGCAGATTTTAAAATGGCATCTCAGCACCCAACGCTAGCAAAAAAGCTACAAAAAGTTAGAAAAGTTGGCTCTTGAAGCAACTCTTCTGAAAACTACTTCAACAGTTCGCAGCAACTTCTGAATCTCGAAACTAATTAGGGCCGCTTCAGTAAACACTATCATTCTTGCGCAACTCACTGTTTATATTTTTGTGAAAAGAGAGACGAGGGATCAGCGAATCTCCAGTACTGTCAGTGGATGCCCGTGGCACAAAAGAATGTTTTGAATCAGCTTAATTAGCGAGCAACATCATCGAAGTTTGCCCTCTGGTTATGCAATGCCCTTGGTTAATGCGCACCGTGCAATCTTCTAAGTCTGAAGAAAGTGCACATCGCTCACTCCTTGCTTCGTCGAGAATGTATTCGACGCCCGACTGACGATAAATGGCGACACTTACGGCTACACCAACGGTTGTAATTAATAATGAAAACACAGGATGCAAGGTGAGAGGGCGAGTTCTGTTTGGGGAACCTCCCTGCCGCAATGTCGGTTCCAGTAGGAGTATGCGCATACAAATATTATTCTGCTGTTAAGGACCAACCACCGCGAGCACCACTGCTCAATATTTGATTACATCTCAGGTTATGCGGTGGTAGACTTCATATTCTGGATATGCTAAGTAGATGGCTGCATACAAATTATAACAGCGCGTGTTCGTCACAGAGCGGAATTAGGGGAACTCATTTTCCACGTACGACCACATGACCTGGCACTAAAGAAGTATAACGTATTTTCCTGATGTAAAGACCAAGAACGTTTGCTTGTTGCTCGGTGAAAGATAAAAGGGAAAAATTTTAGGAAATAAAAAAAAAACAATTGGAAGCGTTGAATGCTGCTGAACCGAATATTGAGCGAAAGCCTTAGCTCCGGGTTACCGAGCATTCTGCTTCTTCTTCTTCTTCTTCTTCTTCTTGTTCCATGGACACGGACACGGCACACAGCGACAAGCGGTTAGATCTGGCGTAGCATTTTTGCTTTGGCAATAAAAGCGACACATGAATTTTCTCAATGTAATATTCTGAAGGGCGTATGCTTTTCTCGACTGTTTTTTCTCTAACGTGTTTTGGAAAAGCCATACGGCAGAATTATTAAAAAAGAAGTGGTCAAGAATTCGCGAAATGGAAAATCCGATAATAAATGAACAAACCAGTCGCGGTTATGACCTTCAGGGCACTAAATGCGCATTTTATCGGGCAAATCAAGTTACGGCCAACGTATTAGCTTTTCACTTTCTTTTCTGTCCTGTTTTAGAGAATAAGGAATAGGGATGAACCAGAATACAGACTAAATTTTGTGCTATAGTTTTTGAATAAAGATATCAACAACTTTATTAAATAACTCGTGTCGCAGTGTTTTGTTTTTTATGTTCGCATTAAAGATGGCAACAGCCATCGTTATTTTCTTTATTAATTCAAGATGTCTCTCTGAGGGAAATTGTTACACCACGCAGGCAATTTACAGGAATATATTATTGTTACCATATTTCTAATATTACTTTTGAATGGCAAAATTTTGCCGCGAGTCTTGTTCTTAAGTGTCCTTGGTATCGTGGGACGAGTCACTGCGGAGGCTTAGTTAAACTTAATTTATGTCAATATATTAATTCCCTCGCGAATAAAACTATACTATCTTTTATCATATTTTTATTACTGATACAAACACGAATAGACCGCCTCGCTTTATTACAAGCGGTCGTGCGTGCAAGCAAGAAAGGACAAAAATAATACGCTATGTTAAATAAAATTAAAACAAAAAGTGACAACAAAATTGGTCGATGCAGCTGGGGAAACGCGTACGCTACGAGGTGAATATATTGGAGTACATCACGTACTTTGTCGCTAGATCTCTCTCATTTTCTTTGTAAAGGTTCCCAAAAGCTCACTCGCTAGGCAATGGCCTGACTAATTCAAGGACTGTATATCTCACCGAATTGCTCAGTCAGTATCATTTACACGTGCTAAATCTCACTCACTCACTCACTCACTCACTCACTCACCCATTCACTGCTTCACTAATTTATTTGTTTTCTAACTTGTTAAATTACTATTTCAGTAAATATCTATATATCTCTTTCAAGCATTTGCTCGTTCGGTAACTCCATAGCTCGACTTCACACTTCCAGTATAACATTGATTTATTCACTTTCGCGTACACGCATGCTTAATCTACAGCCACGCTGAATGAGAACAGCGGAGGCGCCTCTTACTAAAGCGTTCTACCTTGATTAGCTAATATCAAGGTTTATACATTTAGGGGCTACGTCCACTTTCTTTTATGGCGATTGTATGGTTTTCTTGCTGCCCCTAGCCTATGTTTTGAGCTTCCAAAGTAGTCAACGCACACATCGACTTTCAGCTAGATTCAGCCTTTTGGCTTCTTTTGACCGATCTATCAACCCGACACATATTGTAATCTTTTGACGCGAATCCTTACTCTAGCATGACATTGTGCGCATAAAAGATGCAAGTTTTTTCGCTTGTTTCCTTGGTGCTCAGTTTTCACTCAGTAAACTTTCACAACATTTTTCTCCTTACTACTTTTTTCGTTTAATGCATCGTACTTGGTTCCTCATCAGCATACCTAAGGCTTAAATTTGAGTTTTCTGTTTAGGCCTGTGGTCTATTCTTTTTAACTGCAATTGGCGCATCCAGGAAGAAGGACAAAGGCGATGGATAAATTTACCAAGCTTATTACTTCTATGTCCTTTATTTCTTGTCTTTATCTTATATCTATCCTTGCAGACCCTCTAAACCCCCGTTCCGTCGTGTTCAACGAGACAAGCGTGCGCATCTGCTGGCAGCGGCCCCTGTACGGCAATGTGTCCGGCTACGTGGTCAAGTACAGGGCGATGACCGAGAACCTGACCTCTTTCGTCAACGTCACTACGGGCGCGGCCGATAAGTGTGTGCCGGTGCACGGCCTCCAGCCATGGACTGAGTACGAGTACCGCGTGCACGCATGGAACGGTCACGAGGAAGGCATCGGGAGTCCCGTGGACCGCTTCGCTACGCGCATCGACTGTAAGAATCAAATCACTATATCAGTCATTCATGTAATCAAGCAATCAATCATAAATTTTAAAAATTGAATACCCGATTGATTACGTCATTGAATACAAAACATGTTTGATTGCTGAGTGTGGAAACACTTCCCTTTATAATACAGAGTCCTTCAATACCCCAAACGGCCATAGAACTCCCGGCGAAGTCTGGTTCATGGGCCAAAGCGGCCGCGAAGGGTGGCTCATACGAAATTTCTTTTACTCATCCGTCATCTCGATAATGAAAGTGTGACACTATCCGTGGAAGCTCAAATCCTGTCCACACTTATGCGCCTATAAAAGCTTTTGTTTTAGTAGCTTATGGGCTAAACATTCCCGCTCTGAAATATTCTTACTCTAAGCTGGATTCCAAAAGACGATCGTAATTCCTCTGAGCGACACTCACTTTTCCAGACTGCCTGCTCAACGTATGCAAGCAGGGCTCCTGCGAGACTGTGGATGAACGTCCCGGGTACCGGTGCATTTGCGACCCGGGCTTCTACGGCGAGTCGTGCGAGCACTTCGACCCGTGCTCGGAACAACCGTGCAAGACCTTTGGCTCGTGCGTCAACACCAGTCACGGCGAGTACCGCTGCGAATGCTTCACGGGCTTCTCGGGCCGCAACTGCTCCCACTTCAACCCGTGCCTGCTGAAGCCCTCTGCCTGCCTCCACAACGGCGTGTGCCGGTCGAACTCGTCTCATACTTTCACCTGCCTCTGTGTGGACGGCTACTACGGCAAGACGTGCCACCAGTACGACCCGTGCTTCTCCTCTCCCTGCCTGCACGAGGCTCGGTGCATCAACGAATCTGAAGCCAGGTTCACCTGTCAGTGCCTGCCAGGATACGCGGGTGGGTCTCCAGCTCGCTTAGTCGCTTTAAATATCTATAAACAACATTACGCTGCAGTGTATACACCCCACTAGGTCGAGACTGCGTCAATGCCAATGTAACCCAGAATTGCGGAAAGCGTGTCGGAAAAAAAGCCTGTGGCGCCGCGCCGGCATGCGGCGGCCGACGGAAATTCACCGAGATCTGATTAGTTATTGCCGACAGATGGCGTTTCCTTGTTCTAAGATTGAAAATTGCTTTCACAGTGCAAACTTCGCGTCTACGTCGATTTTTCGAAGCCGAACACATCAGAGGGCTACTAGAGCTCAAGAATTTTACTGCATTTTTTAAGCACCTTGGCTACCAAACTCGCGGCATTTTTTTTCCTTCAGGAAAGATAAGGTTAATAGGCTTTAGTTAGAGCGCAAATACATCTAAGGACCTGCTTCTTTCACTGCAATCAGCCATGTACAATATGTTTGATGTATTTGAAAAAGACATTGTTAGCAAGCAAAAAAGAGAAAAGATTTTTTTCTCCAAAAATGTTCACTGAATGTAATCAAAAAGCACTCAAGAGTTCTATTAATTCTGGCGAAAAGAATCATGAAATATGGATGTATTGTTTTCTGTGAGTAAGTTTTGATCATCGGGAAGCCAAATGTCAAGAGCGTCCGCTCCCCACACAACATGGATAGCATCGCATATCACAAGGAAGTCGAGACAACAGTTTGACCTTATCAAATATTACAATACCAACACGTCGTACTACGGATATTTGCTTGTAAAAATAATATTACCACTTACGCAAACCTGTAGCCTAACATACGAATTTTCACGCCGATAAGACTGTACAAATCCATATATAATTTACCACTGCAGTAAAATGTCCCTTAAATATACAGCTGCCCAGCGAAGATGAATCGAGAGTTTTGAGAAACCAAAGCTTTTTTTCCTAATTCAAATCAAGTTGAAGCGATTAGGATTTGAATATATTTCCAGCTAGAACATTTTTGTTGTGGCTATTTAAAAAATTTCAAGGAATTCCATTTTTTCAATATTGCTTTAAACGCAGAGGTATCAAAAAGAAAGCTGCCGGGTGCCAAGAAAATGCATAGTCCGATTGAATGCCTTGCGACGATGTAGCTTTAACATACCCTTTCCTATTCGCAAAATTGAAAGCACATGTTGCATCTGTGCGTCGGTATCCCTGCATTTATTTAAGCTAATGCTTAGCTGCATACAGAGTTCAAACGGCAAGAATACAAACACAGCATGCAGCTCTGTTCATCGCAACTGACATCCGCTTGTCTTTCTCCTAGCTGAATCATAAATCTTCTTTGCCGATGCGGTATATGTGTATGTTAACCTCTCTGTCGCAATTTGGATAGCACAGTTCACACTTTGTCTCTTGTCTCAGGAGAACTTTGTGACGAGAACATAAATGAGTGCCTGTCCAGCCCATGCAAGAACCGCGGTGAGTGTGAAGACGGCGTCAACAGTTTCGTCTGCCGCTGCCCGCCGGGATACGGTGGTCCCCTGTGCGAGCTCAGAGGTAGGTCTTTCAGGACAACGCGATAATGCTTTCAGTGTCCAATAATACTGCCTCGCATGCGTCATATAGATTTCCTTTAGAAGCGTTTAAGTAGCGCGTGCAATTTGAGAAATAAAAATGGTCTTTTTCTTGTTCTTGTCACCGCTGGGCTCACGATCAACCCGTACTGAAGGAAACCCTCAAATTTAAATGGATTTCTCAGTACTGTGAGCTATACCTAGTATAGTTCCGCGTTTAATTGATATATGGAGTACCTAAAGCAATCGAGAAGTGCAGACAATTCTCCGTGTTTTCCAGGAAGTGTTGCCACAAAAGACGTTGGAAGGAAAAAGGACATTACTTTTCAGAAAAAAAAAAAAAGAATTACGACCAAGGCGGTACCAAAATGTTAGCGCTGATGGTTTTGGTTTTGTATATGTCTCCCGTCCTAGAGTACCTGCTGGTCCTAGCCAGACAACTAGCCAAAATATATATTATGCTGCTCCGTTTCCAATCGTATCCTTTTTTTCGTATTCAGCTTCCCTCGAAGTTCTATTTTTGGCTAGTGTTTTTTTCCTGCCATTAAGCTCTCATAATGTGCACAATTTATTTATATACCTTGGTTCTTGAAGATATACGTGGTGCATACCACTGCACACTTTTGAGTAACTCTCACTCCACTCCTACTATATGATCGCAAAATGTACTTGGTGCTAATGAATAATTGCTTCTAATTTCCAAATGTGTGCTTTGTATCTAAAGTTATTGCTCTGCAAAGCTTGCGCTGCCGGCGACTTTCCTTCACACTCGAGAGCCACGTGGACAATTAAGGGCTTTTGGTGCTCATTTATATTTCCTATGGAAATAGGTTACAATTTCTACGCTGAAAAAAGCCGCCAGTTTTTTACAGTGTCACTAAACGCCGCTCATTTAATTGCGCGCTACGATCGCTCCTCATTCAGACTCTTGCGCCGAAGAGCTCCAGCAAACGGACAAGGGCACTTTCCACTGGCTGCCCGTGGCGCATGGGTCGGTGGCTAAGGTCGAGTGCCCGTACGGTGCCTACAATCCGGCCAGCGAGTATAAGTACGCGCGCCGGAAGTGCCGTCTCCTCGCCAATGGACAGACCGGCTGGATGAAGGTCTCAGCCCAGCACTGCCGGTACAAGGCAAGTCAAAATTCTCATGATCTTATCAGCATTTCGCAATTCATGATATTACATGGTGGTGGTGTTAATCCCTGCCGTGTGATTAACCCAAAGTATATTTCGTGAGAGATATCTTTCTGATGTTGACCGGTTGTCTCAATCCTGACCCTTTCTTACACCTGATCTGCCGCAGAGCTTTCAAGCAGCCGAGAACATCACCTCCGAGCTGGAGTTTCTGACTCACGACCCCAGCAGTATTCGTCCGGACCAGCTGCAGAGCTACGCCGAAAAAATCGAGCCTGTCATTGATTACGCCATCAAGGACATCAAGGTGATAGTTTAGTTGTTCAAGGGCATCTCCTTCATGTGAAGCTCTTCATGACGATGCCTAATTGCTGGTTACGTCCCCAAGTGATGACGTACCTAATTGTGCCCGCAAAAGAAACTGATCAGTAAGAGCACCATAAGCTGTGAGCATAAATATCATACACGTAATAGATATGCACAAAGAGAGGGAACATGGTGCTTTGACAAAAAACAATGCCTGTTTACAATATTCCAGGTGAAGTGGAGAAGGGGGAATTGTCTTAACTGGCGTATTCAGAGCAGAAAATAAGCAGACTGTTGTAAATCTGAGAGGTGGTTACCATAGGCCGTAGTTCGTAGTGATCTTTTCATTTTAATATTATATGGCCATCTGCCATCCATCCTGGACACGAAGAGTGGATGTAGGAGGGACACGGTTTTGTCGTGGCTAAAGCCACCACATGAAAGCGCTTTCTTTGGATATAAGCTGCCACTCAATGGCACGTCAGCAGGATGGCACCTATACCGACCAAAAATAAAGCACAATTACCTACTTGAAACGACGTAAATAATAGACACGTAATTTTTGGTTGCATTATTTAGGCTCTGTGATGGTGCTCGGGGTGTTACTGTACACAAACCGCAGGCGCCGCGAAGGGACCAAAAGTGTCTCTAGCCAACTGATCACTTCACCATCGTCAGATAATGTAGCGGTCGGGATTGGAATTACTGCGAATTATGGGACGAGAAAAACCGCATATTATACAATATGAAATAGGCCATGCAATGAAACGCTATCGTGTATTCATGTGATATAGGGTGCCTTCTTTAGTTTACAAGGACATGTCATAAATTTGAAGCAATAAAGGACGTGTTTTCTGCTATGTTACTGAAGTAACGTGGTCGTAACTTCTTCACACCGAAAAACATAGTGAGTTTTTCTTGCTCTTCCCTAATCGATAGGGAGAAAACTCCATTCAGAGATGCTATTGTTCGCCCTGCAGATCGCGCAAGCCATGATTCACGTCATCAGCAATTTTCTGGCGCTCAACGACAGTGTCATCGAGCAAGGAGACGCCAATGGAATAGCCGTCAAAAAGTACGCTGCCTTCTCCCTAACGTTGGTAAAGTATTTTGCGCGTGAAAGGAGTTACTGCTGCCCGCAACTGACACTGTGGCTTGTAGAGCAATGTGTTCGGCGCTCGGGCACGCACTTTATACAAAACGTATCCTTCTATATAAAGCAAAAATGACCTTCCGACGCACAATATAAGCTCGTCAAGAAAAACTTTAACAGCCTTTATTTAGGCCGTTAACTACCAAAAAGTTAGGATGAAACAATTTTCTTGGAAATAGAGCAGATGAACTAGAAAACAGTTGAAAGTGAAAGGCTGTTTTCTACCTTGTGTGCTATTTTTTTTTTTGATGAAATATTTTTGCTCCCAGCCGCTCGAACTACGGATTGAGATTTTAACAAAGGGTTAAGTGCAAGCATTGCAAGGATACTCGGAAGTGTAGGAGTTTAAGCTCATGAAGACGTTTCAGGCTCTCTGCGCACAGAAACCTTAGCTGTGCTAATAGCATGAGTTTAGACAGTCACTGATCAAGCTGAGACGCGACTGTCAGCCTGTTAGATTGGCGAATTGAGAACAAATAAACCGGTGAAACGATATTCGGTCGATCTTAGTGCAGGATAAATTGAAAGTTTAGAAAAAAAACGAATAACGATAAATTCACTTTCTCGTGGCAGCAGCATTTTTAGGTGGATAAGAAAATCAAGCATGGCACCATTACAACACTTTGAACTCGGCGAACAAAGATGATAATTTTCAGTTCATTCGTTTAAAGGGAAGGTGCACCGGTTTTAGATTTCGATGAGTTTCGAGCGGTTGAATGACTATAGCTTTTACTTCAAGCATGCGAAATATCTTGGCGTTAGCATTTGAAACAGTGGCGCAATTAGCGATGACATCATTGACGGTACCGGTACGTTTTTGCATAGACACACTTGGCTTGAAGAAATGAAAAGAAGGCTGCCGAAAACAAAGCCCTAGAAATGTTTATTAGCACCGTCAGAAAATGTGCAGCAGAACGTGGGCGAAGGCAACGAGCATCAGAAATAGTACCGTCCGTGACGTCATCACTGAACTTCTCCGCAGAACTTTAGTGCTGTGAGGAGAAGTTCGAGGTGTAATCGTCGATTACGTCATCAGTTTGAATGCTAGCGCAAAAACACTTTGCATGCATTACCTACAGCCTATGTAGATTTGAATCCTTGAATATCGCTAAATTCTCGGAAAGTGATGCAGCTGCTCCTTAAGGAAGTCCATTGGAGTATTTAGATGACTCATCTGATGGATGCTATCGGCAACACTCAGGCTGGTCTCTGTGGTGGAGAGGTTCACCTCCGAAGTGGTGCTGGGACCAGGCGCTCTCATCATCGAGAATGAAAACCTAGTGGTCAAGGCGGTAGCCTGGTCCCCCAAGTTGCTGTCGCAAGGCCAAGACTTCCTAAGCTTCTCGCTTCGGTCGAACGGAGACCACTACCTCCACGAGGACTTTTCCGGTGACGGCGATGAACAGGATGACGGAGATGTGAGTGAAATCGGTGAGCCTTTGAGTGTATATGTGCATTTCAGACGGTCAAAATAACATTCGGACATTCCAATCAGGATGAACCGAAAACATTCAGATACAAGGCATCATAATACATTCCATTGAGAGTCGATGAAGGCCTCACTACGTTGCTAAAACAGAGCATTTATCGAAATGGCTAGTTGTTTTTTTTTATAGAAATAGCAGATGCCTCCTTTCTCCTAACGCCAAAGACCAGCATGAGGAACGCGACAAATTGGATACATTCACTCAGACTCTGTGCACTGAACTAATTGAATAGCAGCTGTACTTCACTGGGTTTTGGTTTGGTTCGGTTTTTACACTAACGTAGGTTACTGCAAGCAAAACAAAAATAGCACGCGCTTAAAGGATCAATCCCTTGCTGATACACTCAAAACAAAAACTCATCATCACGCTCATTAAAAAAACAATTTGTTGGTTACTTGCTGCGATTTCGCCTATATACAATTAATGCATGTTTCTAAGTTGTTTAAACATCGTTCTTCCTGCCTATTGCCACTGTTCTGGGCAATCAGCAAGCTTGATTTCAAAACCTGTGACTACGTTTTATAATCGTTATTCTCGAGAGTATATCGCACATAAATGTCATCTTTCATAGGATTTATCGCATGTCTGTGCCTTATAGAATGGCAGCTTCGTCTGCAGGCCGTGCAATATAGATTTCAAAACTTGACTAAGTTTTATTATCGTTATTCTCGAGAGTATATCGCACATAAATATCATCATTCATAGGATGTCTCGCATATCTGTGCCTGATTGAATGGCAGCTTCGTCTGTAGGACCCGGGATATAGAAATGCGCTAAATATAATCACGTAATCACCCACTATATGTGAGCGCATGAAGCGGCGAGTGCAACGAGAGATGGGAATTAACTGGAATGACTGGTGCAGTGTTTTTACTGTTATATTATTGCTCTTGTGTGTCCCACCGGGGTGCCGCAGCATACAAATTAGACCAAGTTACCTAGTGACTTCTGCATGAGGCGCATGTTAACTCTGTGACATGCATGCTTGCCACTGCGGGTTTGGACGCGTGCTTTGTGCTTGACAAATTGATCTAGGACATTACCAACTCGATGTTCACTCTTTCTCCCTTTCCCTGCTTCCCCTTTCCTCTTCTCTACCGTGAAGTAGCAGACTAGAGACACGTACACTCCGCTGGATTAAACCACTTTCTCTTCATATCTATTTTGGCGAACGGAGTTCTCAGTGAATAGGGAAAGCGGAGGGAGGAAGTTACGATGTACCTGTCTGCCACTTCTCCCGACGAGAGAAGAAACCTTTAGGTGCTCTCAGTTTTATTTTATTCTTCCCCTCAGATCGTGTCCTACATCCTGTTTTCTCAGATCATCGTCATCACCATCCCATTCGAAGCTCTGTCCATGGCGATAAACACCTCACGCCTGGCTGCTGGCGAGCCGTACCGTCCAATCCACGAGGTGGAGAAAGGCCCGCGCATAGCGTTCGTCTCGTACAGGAACGATAAGTTCTTCAGACCAGTTCGTCGCAGCCGGAATTCTCTCGTCAGCGCAGGTTAGCATCGTATTGCGCATGGAGCATCCCATGTTTTTTTCTTGGAGAGCTGCGCTTCAAAGTGCTGTTGTGTTCTGTGGCCTCGGTCGAATGTTAACCAGTTAATGTGTGTTATCATGAAGGTTATTAATAAGCTATAGCTTCATTTTTTTCCACTTGAGCTCTTTATTCAAAAGGAAATTCATAAATAACAAAGCTGCATATTTTAAGGAGCTGGGAAATTTTTAATCTTTATTTTCGTGGTTGCAATTACTCCGGCGATGAAAAATGAGGCAAGCGTGCCCTCTCACTAGTAATTTTCACCCTTCATGGTATCACCACATTCGATAGCACCGATCCTCGCCGAAGCCTGAGGTGAATGCTAGATTTGGCTACACTGTATTTACCCGTCCTCCTTGCAGTTCTGGCTAGGCACTGTGTGATTATCATTCCTTTTTTGACGATGAAAGCGTAATTCGCGCCTTGAGGACGTGAATGCACGAGATGAAAAATAGCTTCTACAGAGAGGGCCTGCGCCATGTTCACCGTTGGCGCGAAGCCAAACATGTTTGCCTAGCTTGCATTAAAAATAATATGGGTCATAAAATATGCCGCTTTATTATTAGCGATATTTTTAAATTTTGATTAACAGCGTATGAAAAAAAAATGTGAGGTTAATTTTTCCACCCTGTGAACGATGTCTCATTGGCCCAATGATGAAGGTGCGCACACTCTACCTCTTTGAATTCCACAGTCAGGTCAAACGAGCTTTCATAAGTTACTGGCCTTTCGAGCGCTTCTTTTCGTTACCTTACATATAGTGCAACCTAGCGAAATACTATGGCAGGTAAGGTTGAAATGCACAAAGGTACGCTAACAATCAGCAGCATTGGTGATTAAATAATTATGGTGCCCAATCCACGACAAAAGCTGTCCTTAGGGGCGCTAAGAACTTTGTTCTGCAGGAGAAAAAGGATGATACGCTTTATAATGAGATGTCTTAGCAGCTTACATGAATCGGCAATCAGATAACTTTGTTTCTAGTTGGATACATTCCCATATTACCAGATTTCTGCAAAGAGAAGATTGCTTATCATTTCCATGATTAGATAATGTTCATGTTAATAAAGAACGCCACATTGTAATGGGAATGTCTTGCTTCATGAATTAAAGGGGTAGCCAAAAGTTATATGCTCGAGTGTAGAAAGCGCGGACGAACAATGAGTATTCGATCAGTGCATTATTTTGAGCTACCTTCCCCAGTATCGATGACATCGGGGATCAAAAATAAATCTTAATTTCTCCTCTTAGTGCCTTGCAGGCGGGTGCACAGGAAAAAAGAAAATAACGGAATAGAAGGCGACTACGCTCCACCACGCCTCAGCCACCCGCGCCACCGACTCACCACAATAAGCCCCGTTGAGGTCACTGGGGCAGAGGCTACTAAAAAAGGGCTGTGAGGTGTTACCCCAATTGGTTGTGAACAGTCACAAGCAGAGTATTTAGACATTATCTCTAAATCGTAGGTTCTACGCAGAGCGTTTAAATTTCGGCTCATGTACAGTCAGGGGGGGGGGGGGGGGGGAGTTTGCGGGACGCGTGTTTGTGCAAAAATACTTATTTTTGTGTGATTGGGCATATACAGTGAATGAACTGTGTTAGATTACGAGCGAACATGACCGCCCTATTCAACGAAAAATTATCACAGTGAAAACTAGCGACGGAAACGAAGAAATAAACATTCTTCCTAAATTTCGCGTCCCGCAAAATTTTGTCCCTAAATGTACTCCCAAATACCACCTCTACACATCTGTTTTGTTAGTTTATAAAAATCTACACCTTTGAGTGTTTGTTTTGTTCTGATGTGCCTCTTTAGCTTACTTATAAATTCAGCTCTGCCAGAATCACCGCTAAGTCCATACGAAGTAAGCTTATGACACTATGCGACAGTTGTAATATGCCTCTATGAACTTTTGGAAAGCGAATATACTTTGTTTCGATGGGAAAGAAGTGTTATACAAAGTAGCAATATTATCGTAGACACTTAGAGGGACATTCCAGTCACCGCTCAAATTTAGACGCAGAAAACTTGGAAATTACTCGCTCATTGTTTCACTTATGGCTGTTTTGAATGAATTTTCATCTGATTTCTTGCGGTAAGAGACATAGAGACACAGTAGACAACAATACGGCAGTGATGTTCGTCACTGTAGCTTCGGGGTGAAGGACAGCCAAATAGCTAAGCTTTATTACACTTCAAATATGACTGTATTGTTTACAACTGAAATTAATTTGCTTGGAGGGCAGTTCCCTACTGAAAAACCAAAAGCTCTGCCGGGCAGTAACCGCATAAAATCTCACCTAATCGCATAGACTCTCATACGGTGCACATTATCATAAAATATCAACATAATTTATGATGTGCAAGAAGCTATGAGACCTTATGCAATTATATGCGACTTGTATGTGATTACTTATTTGAAATCATTGTGAATGTGTGAGCAAATGTGAGGTAATTGCCTCATACAATTTTTTCAGTGGGGTTGTTGAATATCTGAGCCACCATAACTTGGCTACCCTCATTCTAATACTAGAGATGTACTGTGTTCTCGTCAGCCGTAGCACCCTTCAATTATAATTCGGCCTCGTTATCAGGCAGTAACTCCTCCTTACAGGCATAACCCTGCAGGGGAGAAAAAAGCTTCTTGCTAACACTGCGCATTGCTGCTTGCTACCGAAGCACGCTGTCCTGTCAAAACATTTATTAGAAGCGAGGCGAAAGCTACAGAAGACACCAGAAAGAAAAATGCCCAATATTTCAAACTGTGTGTTGGCGCGCTGTTTTATTGGCTCGAACATTCGTTCTCACATACAAAACAAACTCTAATGGACAGATGGGGCGCATAAAATTGAGAACTCATCTTTCGTGCGGAATTCATTGGCTGCAAAGCCTTAGTTTTGATTGATTGAGATATAATGAACTGTCAGATTTGCTTAAATGACATGCTACTTGCAGCATGCAGGAAAACCGCGACTAGCGCGTGTACTGTATATAGATGTTATGAGCGTTTCATATACTTTGCGTCTACTTTACTGAGGACAGAAAGTGAATGCCATAATTATCAAGGGAACGCAAATATTTGTTCAGGAATCAGCTGCAATCAGGAAAGTCAAATCTTTGCTAGATGAAAGCATCGACATCAGGCGCAAAACGACAATTAACCCTGTTTCTGATGATGTAACCGTATAATGGTTACCACAGCAAATGTATTGAGCCAATTCACTCTCCATCGCATTTTCTTGAATACAGGCCAAGTCGTCCTTTCAGCAAAGATAGGCGATAGCAAGATTGAGAATCTCGGCGATCCCTTGGTCTACTCTTATCCGACGTACAGCGCTGAAAGGTACACCTGTGCCTTCTGGGACGACCAGCGTAAGTTACATATAGCCATATTCTTCCTTCAAGTTTATATTTTATTATTGACGTACCTCAAATACGAGAAACTAAGCGTTCTGAGTGTGGCTGGGGCAACTTTGAAATTTGCAAACTGCCTCCCAGGCACAGCACGGGAACATCGGCTCAACATTGCTCAGTCTTCAGTAATTGTGGGCGGCGGTTGTCTGCCGTCATATCTAGGATCTTAACGCTACTCAGAGAGATTGGTGCCTCTGGTACAGCACGTGAGGACTCGCTGCTACTCTGTGGGGATTTGGTCTTCGGTATAGGCATGAGGGGATAATAGTCCTTAAGTTGAACGGATGCTGTAAGAGAACGCGCGCTAAGAGGACGCATGCTATTCAATGGGGTCCCTACTCATTATGAGCGCCTTCTTTCCCCCTCTAGTACGAGGGGTCTGCTCGCTTCGGCCTAGGCCCCTCTACACCTCTTTCCCGCAGTTGGTCACCCGGGGAGGAGCCATAAATAACCGAAAGGTGTCTGGTTTGCGGCAGGTGAACCATACTTATACAGAAAAAGGAACAGGTCAAGCATGCACAAAGACAACGCGTTTCAACAGGAGAAAATCAAGGCGCCTATGTGCTGTGCAATATCAGTACACATTTAAAAAACGCAGGTGGTTGAAATTTCCTGAGCCCTCCACTACGGCGTCTCTCATAGCCTGAGTCGCTTTGGGACGTTAAACCTGTTAAACGAAACCACACCTTAGTACATTAACTAACCCGGACAGATGGTAGGCGTTTCTAAATTCTAAAACAGGGCGACCTTTTCTTTGTATACAAAGTGTAAGTAAATGTTTAATGGCTTTCTTTTGTTGCCGTGTAACTTACTAATGATTAATTATTTTCCTACTACAAGTCTTTAGTTAGACTTGGGGGAACCCTATATAAACAATTGGCACGCGTATGCAAACATTGGGGAGATGAGCCGAATAACTTGGCAGAGGTTATAAGCAATTCTTTCATCAGTGCTCTCCTTGTATGCTGTAGTCTCTGAAAATTGCCCTTGCTTTATGAGGATTGCTGACAAACGAGCCCTCATTTCAGGAAAAGAATGGTCTACCGCCGGTGTTATGACCAACCGGTCTGGCAACGTGACCGTGTGCAGCTCCACCCACATGACTGCGTTTTCGCTTTTGCTGGTGAGGCCTCACTTGATGCATACTAAACCCACTGAATCATATTTGTTTATTTTCCTTTAGCAGCGTAGGCACCAGGGACACGATGTGCTATGACATGGTGGCATGGTAAAAAATGGTATATGATAACTTTTATACAAGCGCTGCGAAAGCATTGTTCAATAGTGCAAAACACTTAGTGAAAAAAGTTTAACAGCGTGCGACATGTCTTAGGGAAGCACAGCCTTATAGCGTTTTATTGCCCGAGTGTTCGAACCAAGATAATACAGTGTTGCGCATCTTTGTCGTGTCTTTTTTCGTGCCTGTATTCTCGTGTCGATGTTTTCATGAACGCATAGAATGTATCTAACAGTCAATGATAGCAATGATAGCAATGAAGCCTGAAGCAAAGTGAACACTCTCACGTGTATTTCTTATTTGAATGCACGTAGATACTAAGCTCAGTTTTAGGAAAAGATTGGCTGCGAGATACAACATAGATACCACTCACGAAGGAAGTCAGCCGAAAAACCCACTAAGTGCACAGGCTCCGTGTTCCTCCTGCTCCCGGGGTCAAGAAGCGGTGTTTGTACTGAACTCTCCGAGAATTGTAGCACTTGTTCGGTGTGGGTGTGTAAGTGTTCTCCATGTACCCTCAAGCGCCCTGCTGCACGAAGACTCACGCAAGGCTGTGATCACACGTTTCAAAAAATGGCCACCGAACGCAATCAAGGGTTCAAGAAGAATGTAAAAATATTTGGTATAAGCTACCTAGGTGCATCACGGTTCACGCAATTTCGCTATGTTGGAGCGTAAATTTTTCCAAATTCCCTCTATTTTCTTCTTTTGGGAGCTTCTTGTGCGATGTCTTTCGTCCGTACTCTGCCTCGCCTTCTTTTTTGCGGTTATAGCTACATTGCGCTAGGTTTTCGCCTCTTTGGGCACTCGCCGTGCCCTCTGTGTGACGTTCCACCACGGGCCTCGATTCTCCGTCAACTCGGCTCGTCGCGGTCGCCGCGCGGCGACTGCTCCCACAGGCGCCCTTCCGCCGTTGCCTGGCAACCGCCACAGCTGGCGTGCTCGCCACGCCTTCTGTGTGACGTCACACCACGGGCCTAGATTCTCTGGCAACTTGGCTCGTCGCGGTCGCCGCGCGCCTACCGCTCCTGCCGTTGGGCGCTGGCTGCGCCCTCAGTATGACGTCACAACCCGCACTCCGCAGCTGTGATAACCGGGAGTAAAGAAGGGGAGAGATCGCGTTGCCGCAGTATGGATGGCGAGAAGTCGGCCAGGATGACGGCGGCCAGGGGTCGCCGTAGAAACGAAGAGTAGATAGCGCGCTGAAGAGACTCATGAGGAGCGTGCCGAACGGTTGGCCAAATGCCGTGAAAGCTATGCCGCTAGGCGGGCTTGCTACGCCATTAAAGATTTGGCCACAAAAGCCCATCATATTACGGATCACACAAGCGTATTCATTGGTGTGAAAAATAGAGTTTTACCCATTGGTTGACCACGTCTTTCCTTTCTTCGTACGTCTAATAGGAAATCACTAAGTTTAATAACAATATGTCCAACTACAAGGAAAGTCTAAGCGTAGCCGGGGGTCTGTAGCTATCGCTACTCGACTAGGTTTAACCAGAGCAAAACCACAGTCAATTCTTGTTTTTCATGCAGCTTATTTCATTAATCTTCAACATTTAATGGTCTTCACTGATGTTTTCGACTATAAACCTAACCTATTTATTCTCTTCGCACATATTATATCTGGCAGCGTGCGAACCATTTTGCAAAAGGGCTTAAAGACAGGTTGAGAGCCTACCCTTGGCACGTTGAGACACTTTGTCTTTCTTAGCTTTTTTATATTCCTTTTTTGCCATGGTCAACGTCGACTATATTTCAGGTCTACGCATAAAGAAAACTAAGCAATAAATTTGAGCAGGAGCTCCCAAACTGGTAATACGGATGAATTGCAGGCTAATTCTTAAAACTAATGAGGACTACCTATGAAACCTAGCGGCAAGTTTAGTTTTCTTGTGAGGTAATCTCTAAAAGCCCGCTCGCCGCGACACGAAGATCTGTCATGTGTCATGTGTACGTGAAATCTGTCATGTGTACGTGGCGAGCTGTTAAGTGAAGGACTAACGTCAAGCGTCGGCGAGCTGGAGCAGAGACGTGAAGCATTGATATATCGTGGAGAGGAGAAAGCGGGACATAGGAAGAGCGATCGTATCGTAAGGTCGCACTCACTGGGGTTGCTTTATATAATCCAATTTAATCATTGCCACACATCTGTTGTTTGCAACATCAATCATGTCATCATCTGGTGCGGCTGACGAACACTGCAAGTTTAGAGACATGTATAGGCTCTTGAACTGAGGGCCCAGTGACAAATATGAGGTAGCTCGTGTATTCTGGCGCGCAATGTTCACTTGAACATGCTTTAAAAACAAGAACACCTAAAAATATTCAAATTAAAGACTATGGCATATAACTGCTTCCTTTAAACCTTGTTGCCAGCATCACTGCCTTATATAAGGTTTAACCAGCATTAATGAAATTAAAGCACAGCTACTATTTAAGCTGTTCACCACGCTATTCAGCAAATAGGAGAACAAACTTGAAAAGACAATCGGCAAAATGCTATGCAATATCCCCAATAATACGCAACGTTGTTAGTCTTAATTCAGAATAACGGCCTGAGGTGCGAGTTGTGCATGATAAAATGAATGGTGGCGCAACAAAGACACTAACAAGAAAGGGACACGACATGGGCACAATGGTGTCCCTTTCTTGTTAGTGTCTTTGTTGCACCCCCGTTGATATCATTTTAGCCTTAATTGTACATAACTTTCCTGCTACGCTTTCATGTCGCTAATGGTCGCGCAGGAAGAAGAGGGGAAAATAAGCCCATCTTAAGTTAACTCTATAAATTCACTGTGACCGAAGCATCAAAGCCCACTGCAGGGATTTGGCTCAATAACAAACAATGCTATTTGCTATTGTCAATTTATTCAAATGAACTTTGAATGGCTTACTTATCAGAGCTACCATGATTCAGTTTGTAACTGCTCGTGATTAGCTCTGTTAAATTATAATGCGCCTAATTTTGTGCATACCTCTGGCTTCGGCAAATAATATGTAATGTCCAATATTACGCCTTACTATCCTCCATTCTCGTGACCAGAAACACCGAGATGGTGAATGTCATCGGAGCTTAACCCTCCTACACCTGCAAAATTGTTTTTGGAACCTGCTTACGTACAGTTGCCATATAAATAACACTTCCGCCTTGCAATTTGCTTTTCTTCTCTGTTTTCTTCTCTAGGATCCCATCCCTGGAATGTCGACGGCTTCACATCATTACTCCCTTTCGCTCATAAGATATGCGGGATGTCTTATGTCAATCGTCGGTCTTTTATTCACTATACTGACCTACACTCTCTTCAGGTAAGCCGATATAGTATTGTTCTGATTATTCCTAATTTTACTGCTTCTGTAACTAAGAGCGAATGTCTAACCTTCTTCATTGGCTTGGTGCTACGCACGATCAACCCAGTGAATAAAGCAGGAAAACGATCAAGAAGATTGAAATGAATAGACTGGCTGTTAATCCAACAGCTTGAAAAGATAATGAAGGATGTCACAGGGTGACAAGCATAGGTCAACCCCCCCCCCCCCCCCTTCCTTCTTTTAAAACTGAAAAGATTCTCCATTCAGGGTATTGAAAGGCACAAAAGTAACGATCACCAAGAATGAAATGCTTTCAGAGTGAAGAAGTGTGAATATGCTCGGTAACATACGTGTGTACTTTCCAGTTAAAACACAATTTCGACACTTCCAGATCGGTCTTCATGCTGGTTGGCGTAATACTAACTTTATTGCAAAAAGCTGAACACGTAAATGACCAACAACAATTTTCAAACATTTTTCACTGGGTGCTCGTTTAGTAAAAGCTTGGAAATCAGAAACGGCCCCAGCTATCGGTCAAGCACTGAAGATATTTTTCCGTGCTTTGTTGCTAAGTTGGTAGGGTGGCTTTCAATAACCTTTAAGTGACTTCTGTGGATATTGAGTGCAAAAGTTTGTGAAATATTTTGAAGCGGAATTTGAGATTTAGCGAACCCAGGTGCTAACCGCGGCATGGTGCATATGTGCGAATACATGATTGAAGCGCTTGAAAGAAGCAAGATGCTTGACATGAGGTGCTTGTTAAAGATCTTAATTTATTCCTACTGAGAGCTTTGGCCGCTTTCAACGGCACGTCCGTTTCTTCTGCACGTACTGCCAGAAGGACAGACTCTGTAAAATAGACGGTCGTGCATTCAAATTGCTAGCCTGTGGTTAGAGCTCGATATTCGATTGTCTAGCTCTAATATTAGGTGTGGCCATTAGTTATACAAAGCAATTTACTTTACTTCCATTCGCTACTAACGGTCCTAATAGAACGTATTCGTGCGTCTGTTATCAGCGTTGAGAAAAACAAATATCATCCATCCAGCATGCTTCAACCTTTCAGGTCTCAATGAAAATGCAGAGTTTGCAAAATACCTTGTAGCTTCTGGCTACATCCGCTGTTTTCTTTGCAGTATCATAGCAAACACACTGCCTGAGCCTCCGCGAAACTGAGTCAATACATGCCGAAGTAGCATTGAAAAATGCTGTAAAACAGGATCAATTACAAACAAATAATTCAATCAATTAATTCAATTCACACCAAACAATCAATTCACGTGCATACATTCGCATGCGCGTGAATTGAAACTGCATCCGTTAATTCTGTGATATTGATTACACCTTTTTTCCTGAAATAAAATCTCATAAGGATTGTATGAATAGGCTAACTTACTGCTCCATGTTTTAATGCCTGTCAATAGCACGAAACATTTTAGAAATTTTCATACCATATATCACTACCTTATGTATATTTAAAATTCTGGGGGTGTGAACTGTGCCATACTCTTCAGTTTGAAGGCAAAACCAATGGTCTGTATATTTTGTTTATCACAAAGAAAATTGCTCGTCGTGAAGAAGCTGCAGATATTGGAGTCCTCGCGATCGCTTCCTTTCTCGATATTCTTTATCAAAACCGTATCGACAACGAAAACTGAGAATTTATTTCGCGAACGAAGAAAAGGTAATGGCAGAGAGGAAATCAATTCTGAGTCAAGATAAAGAATATAGTCAACAGCTAGTCCCACCAGAGTAGCAAAACCAAAGAGTACCCTTGAGACTATTAAAGGCCTAATTGTTCTTAAACCCTATCGTTCGGCAGGTGTCTGAACAAGGACCGGTCGGGGAAGATCCTGCTCCACCTGTGCTCAGCAATGCTACTGCTCAACCTGGCCTTCCTGACCGGCTCCCTTCATCAGTGCTTCCCCGAGCTGAAGCTGTGCCTGGGAACAGCAGTGGCCACCCATTACTTCCTGCTGGCTTGCCTCTCCTGGATGGGAGTCGAGGCCATCCACATGTACCGGATGGTCGTTCACGTGTTCGCCTCAGCCGAAACGTGCTTCATGCTCAAACGCATTCTCATCGCCTGGGGTATGGACACCGATGGCATCGAAAGCTATAATTTTTACATTTTCAATGGTGTCTTCAAAGCCCCCCCTCCCCCCCCCCCCCTTATTGCATCCAAAAAATAAAACATAGGAGGACACTGAAGTCCATTGTTAAGGGCATGACGCGACAGCCTTTAACACACGTAATGTTTTTGCTTTTGTTTTGTTTCTGTTTAAAGTTTTCTTCTTCTTTTTAATTTTTTATATAGCTACACTTACCATCAACAAACATCGGCTTTCCATTGTGATCACTTTGACGTCTTTGAATGCATTTTTCAGTTATTTCACCTAATATTTGCACACTCAATTTTCTTAAATGTCATCATCAAACTTAGCTTTTCACTTCACGCATTCTGATACCTTTGACCCCTTTTTCCAATATTTCATTTCATCAGTTATTGCATCTATTTACTTATTAATTGCATACATAAATTTCCTTATTTAGCATTATGAGATGGGCTTTTCATTCCGAGGATTTCTCCACCTCTGAAACCTTTCTTTTTACAACTTTTCATTCTTTCTATTTTTTCAAACAATCGACCAGTTACGCACTCATATTTTTTAATTAGCATCATTATGCATTGCCTTTTGACTGAGAAGTTTGGCACCTTTCGAAGCCCTTTTTCTAATTTCTCGTTTTTTTATTATTTCAAAATATAATTTAATAATTACGCACTTTAAATGTTCATCAATCGCATCATCAAGCATTGGCTTTTCTCTCCAAGGATTTTTACAACTTTGACTCCTATTTGTCATTTTTTGCCTTTATTATATTTCTTTAATTTATCGATTATATGTAATGATTTCATTAACTTGTCATCGCCTATCACACATGAATCGATCATCAGTCACTAGAACCAGAAATTACCATGCTATGATTTTTCGACGCAGCCCCCGATTATTCCGGACACGCGGTGCCTGCTACTAACGACGCCGACATCTTTACAGCCGAACGAGCTTACCTAGCGAAAAAACCGTAGGAGTCGCAATAAGCTCGTACAGATTTCTCATACTAAATTCATATAAACTGATATAAATCTTATACAATCTCATATTTCTGATGTGTTGAATGATATTTCTATGAGACGATATGAGACTTGTACGAATTTCGTATGAGAAATCTGTATGAGGTTATTTTGACTCATGGAGTATTTTCGGGAAATATATAAGCTATCGCTGAAAACCTATTGGGACGCTAAAGCTTCGCCCGAAAAGTAAACGCGATAGCGCCATTAAGACAACCTTTCAATCCCCGATTTATGAATACTTTTCGTTCTGCGGTATGGTCACGGAAACGGGTTTCGGGGCGAAAAAACACATCTTAATTCTGCAATTTCGTCATGCGCAGTGCCTTCAATCAAGAATGAACTCAATACTCGTCGTAGCGCAATGGTCTCCACATGAGTTCGTTCTGCAAAATATTTATTATTTCGGAGTAATATGCGTAATCAGCATATGTGTAGGCTCCAATAAAAGACCCCGAATGAGTGTCGCACGTATGGCATCACTTCTGATGAAGATTTACAGACTGATTAAATAAATCACACCCAAAAAAGATACTTAATAACTGTTCTCATATGCACGTAAATACAGGCTTCAGTCACTGTTTTATAACGAAATTGTGCATCTATTTGACCACGCACAAGAGGAATTACCCTTTGTCAGAAAGCAAACGTTTCAAACTCATTCCATGAAGATTTATTGTGTATTGAGGCGTACAGGTTTCAGTTTCCTATTTCATGTCGCAATGCAGAAAATATCCTACCTGAACACATGAGTGGTGCGTCACGCCACGAATATGTTCTTTGAAAACACTCCCCACATCATCCCCCTCTTTTCTCTTATTTCAGGGGCTCCAGCTGTGGTGGTCGGAACTTGCTTAGCCATAGACCTGGAGTCTTACCGGGGCCACGGAGACTTGTATGTATATATTCGCCAATGCATTCTAAATAAAATAGTTAATTTCAAACACGTTTAGCTCGTATATTTTCTCTGAGGCTTGCGTTACTGCATAATGACATGCTAATTTCGGTAATGCATCCTTCAAATCTACAATTATATGCCCCAGATTGTTTTCACGCTCATTCTTTACTCTTTTCTTCTCGGCACCAGCTACAATAAATCAGTATATCTGTTTACTTTCTTTTGCAGCTGCATGATACCCCGCCGAAACCCGTTCATCTACTACTTAGCGTTCCTGGGAATCTCCTGCATCATCCTTATTGTAAACCTGCATCTCTTCATCGCGGTGACGTGGGTCCTCTGCAAGCAGCGCATGGCGAAAACTGCTAAGACTGGCAGACAAACGTCGGGATCAAGCTCTGGGATTTCCAACCACCATCACATAAAGGCGGCCCAAATTCATGGCGCCTTCACCGTCATGACGCTGCTTGGCGTCACGTGGCCATTCGGCATATTTGCCGCAGGTGAAGCTAGACCCGTGTTCCAGTACTTGTTCTGCGTGTGCAACTCCATGCAGGGTTTGCTTATCTTCATGGTGCGAGTAGTTCAATACCCCGAAGCCCGCGCTGCCTGGGCGCAGCTCATCAAAACAGGAACCTTCAAGAAGCACGGTGAAGGCGGACAACTGACAGATTCATGGTGCACGAAATCGAACACAAAGCAGGGCAATAACTCTTCCATGGTGCGCATCACTTCCTCAAGCACAGACAGCATAAGTGCCGTGGTTTTCAACAGCAATACCTGCAGCAAAGGAGGGGTTGGAGATGAAATGTGCCTGTCTAGTGTTAAGGAGTGCCGAACTAGACTGTCCCGCTTCTCTGGAGTCGGCAATTTGCTGAAGAATTGCACCCCTCAGAAGGAAGACAAAAAGATGAAGACCGGTGGACAGTCCAAGAAGTCGTCCAAGGTAGTAAATTAGATTCTAATTGAATGCATGCAGTGTAGTACATTCAGGCATATGATTTCTTGCTTTATGATTTACATGTAAATCTTCCCAGCATTCCATCAACATTTAATAGCCTTTGTTTAAGCTTTGTAACAGGCTAGTTCATGTTTCGACGGCGTGAACCAAGTTGCTGTATGCAACGAACACTGAAGGACAATGTCAGGACAAGACGAACGCATGCAATGAAACACATACTTGAAATCTATTTTTCTACGTTCTCAATAAATATGTTCACAATTTCCTTTGTCCTGCCGAAATACCTCATGCAGCGCTGATGGTTTACCGAAACAGCAGATTGGTAGAAAAGTGCGATGTTTTCCTATTGATTAAAGTGATCAAAACGATGGTGGCGTTTCTCAACACGGAACCTCATTTTTAACTTTATCCGCACGGGCTGCCTCACTCGAGTAAAAATATATAGGTCCATATCCTGCTGACCGTTTAAACGCATGCATCAGGTGCGAGCCGATGCTGTCTGAAATTGTAGTGTCAATTTTGTGGTTATTAGTTTAGTAAGACTCATGCACATAGAACAAGCGCTGTTCGAAACTTTTTCTTACCCAAGTTGTAAAATACATCATTCGTGAAGCTCTTAAAATTCTTTTTGAAGAACGTTTTGGTATTAAGTGTTGTACGCAGGGTCCTGTCATTTATATCATGCCTTCAATTTGTGCTATTACAATTGCTTCCACACTGGATCCTATTTATTTGTCGTAAAATGGGGCGTTGACATTTCTTCTACACAGGTGATCTGCGAAGACCAAGACACCACGCAGAACCACAAAGAGTTCTACTCATCTGAAGACCAAGTCCCAGCTCTCGCTCCCGACCTCTACGCCGCGCAAGAGCAACAGGTCGTGAAGAGCAATAGCCTTAACTTGTCCGACCCAATGCAATACACCATAGACGAACCACGCAGTTACAATACGTCCAACGTTGTTAATAACCAAAAAGCTCGCATCCTATTTGCTTACGCCGGTGGCCGAACAGCTCCTGTATTAATCAATGGCAATATCCACGTACCGCTGGACAAGCCTAAATCCGAGTGCTTCAGCACATTTCATAGACCCTCGCCAGTTGCCACCAGCCCCAATATTCCGGAACTACCGCACTCCTGGAACACATTGTCTCCGACAGCATCAGAACCATCAAGAACTGTCGTCTCAGACCAAGAGCCTATCCAGAGCAGCACTCTGCAAAGAACTACGCAGGAGACATCTTTCTTGACACCGAATGGAGTCAACACTGCCGTCCTGTCTTGAGAAACAAGTAGTAACAAGACATCTCGACTATGTCCATACTCTTCTTTTGGAATTTCGATGCATCCAAGACGGAGTGAGCTTCACCATCCCCTTTTGTGATGCGCAGTGTTGTGTCCGAAATTTTGTTCATGCGGAAGCAGTACTTCAACTCTGCGTGCTAAAAGTGGCGCTGTCCAACTCTTATGACGCGCGTTTTCCCACATTACCATGGCAAATCTGCAGAAGAAACAAAGTGCGCACTTCCATCCAAGAGAGCATGGAGTGCACTGCTCATACATCGGGCTCGTTCCCTTGACGATCTCAAGCTGTGACGTTTCTGAGAACAGTGACCTCTGTGAGGTACAGGGACCTGGCGACAGTTATTATGGTGTTGTGTCCCGACGTCAAGATCTAGAAGTTTATCTTTGTCCAGGACAAAGAAGGCTGATTTAACTCAAGTGCTGAACGTTTGAAAATGCCGGAACTGCCACTGTCTGCTGAGGACTGTTAATCTTTGGGAGCAGTCCCCTCAGGTTTCTTATTTTCATTCACCTAAAGCATGAAGTAAATCAAAAGACAAGCCGATTGGCACCCAATCCCGGTGACGGTCGCAGTTCTTCTGTTCCTGCCCATGTATGGTTGCTTGAGCGCCCGTCCTCCCCCGACATATTGAGAGCCGTAAGGCGTTTCTCTACACACAGAGGTCTCCTTTGGAGGGCTCTTGTTCCTTTCTACCTTTGTGTGTATATGTACGCGTTTGACGATGATAAAATAAAAGTACGCCTCGTGACAGAAAGTTCAAGTGAATTGGCATCGAACGTATGAGGAAACGACAGTTTTACAATTAACTGCCTGCACAACTTGAAGAGATCCTACCTAAACACATAGTGCAATTCCGAGTAGTAGGCATCATGGATGTTTTCAAACATAAATTTCGTATTCTGGTTGCCGAAAATCGTCTGATAACAATGTGTTTCGTATATTAAGGGTTCATTAACCGTTCACCAGGCCGATGACAGGACAATGGATTCCGCTACTTGCACAACGCATCACAATATAATCAGACAATCGTACACTTGTGCTTCGAAGCACCGCCCTAGCGTCGTAATTCCCGCATTTCATGATTTAGTGCATTTGCATTCGGACAAACAAAATTTGGTTGAAACACTCTATTCTTCCTAAAGGTGCGAATCATTTTACTACTGCTAAGTAAACATGTTTGAGGACAATATCTCACCATATTTATATGACACATTCGCCATCTATAATGGTGCGAAATGTGAAACGGTTTGTGGTTTTGAGCATCCTGAAGTCTGGGCAAATGAAAACAGCGGATCGGAAGTCCCTGGTAACTGCACACAATTGTGCGTTGCTGCATACAGGAGATGTGTTAGCGACTGACTGTCATTAAATGCTGGACGATAATGTGAAAGATATGCATGCTTATTATATCTAACTACGAAGTAAAATTTCTTTGATCATGTGAAAAAATAATAATTGCTTCACAGAAAGGGAAAGGCGCAGTAGCTGTCACACGTGTTTCTGCGGACACCTGAACTGCACCTCAAGTGATCGATTGATTTATAGGAAGGGAAAGGCGCGGTAACTGTCTCACTTGTTCAATGCGGGCACTTCAACGGCGCCGTAAGGGAAGGGAGGAGGGTGGGAGTAAAAGTGGACAGAGAGAAGGAAAGAGAGAAAGAGGAGCCGTAGTGGAGGGCTACGGAGTGATTTCGACCCCATGGGGATCTAACGTGCGCTGACATCCAACAGCACACGAACGCCTCTTCGTTTCGCCTCCATCGAAACGCAGCCGCCGAAGTCGGCTTCGAGCCCGGGTACTCCGGCACAGTAGTGGGCATCTTACCACTGCACCACCACGTCGGGGCGCACCTTAATGAAGGGAGGAAGGTGCGAGTTAAAGTGGAAAGAGAGAAAGAGGAGACATAGTGCAGGGTTGCGGAGTAATTTGCGCAGTATCTGTCACACTTGCTCTGTGGACACCTGAACCGCGCCGTAAGGGAAGGGAGGAAGATGGGAGTGAAGGTGAAAGTAGAAAAAGGGGAGCCGTAGTGGAGGGCTACGGAGTAATTTCGACCACCTGGGGATACGTGCGCTGCCATCCCAGACTCCACTTCGTTTCGTCTCCCTCGAAACAGCCGCCGTAAGCTAGGTTTTGGGAAAGGAAGGCGCAGTACGCTTTTGGCTGGACACGTACAACTAAAGTGAAGGTCACCTTTTGAAAGGTCTAGCAGCCCGAAATTTTGGGGAAAGGAAGGCACGGTATATGTATAGCCACACTTTGCTTTCTGGCTCCTTGACTGTACGTATGGCTAGCCTAACGTTACTAGAACTGTTGGGCTAGCCCACGCAGAAATTATGTTGGTTTATAGTAAAGGAAAGCAGCCTCCATCGAAACGCAGCCGCCGAGGTCGGGTTCGAACCCGGGTATTCCGGACAGTAATCGGGCGTGTTATCACTGCACCACACCGGCGGGGCAAGAAAGGAAAGCCTGTGTCACATTTTAAGGCGTAAGCTCTTATATACTTATGCGTGCGGACAGGATTCGTGCGTCCACAGAATGTAACACGCAGTCATTATCGAGAAATGAATTCTTTGGTGAGTACAACACCGGATATATGAGGCAGAGTGTGAAAAAACGTATGTGCGAAATTTCATTGATGCGGAGCAATTTGATAAATATTTAGAGCCATAAAAGTAAATTAGGCATGAAAATAAGCTCGTTAGTATGGTGTTCATCAAAACTTCCACGCATCCCAAAATGGTGCAAAATAAAACGCGGGAAGAGAGAAAAAAGAACCAGAAGAGAAAAAGAGTATAAAAAGTTTCTTTTAAGGAAAGAGTAAGAAAGTAAGAAAGAAAAAAAAATGAAAAAAGCAGAATAAGGGAAAAAGCGGCAACTAAGTGCCAAGAGTAGCGGAAAAGACTTTCGTCTTTCCGCACTTTAGAGATTTAGTTGCCTCGAACAATTTTTCTTTTTTTTTTGGATACCTAAATCTCACAGCAACAGTTTGTCCTCCTGCTCCTTGAAGGTAAAATGAATATCAATTGGAAGCCCACGCTGACTTTGACCCGGGGTGGAGTACTGAAGCTTCCGTTTAAAAAGTATCAAAAATAGCGTCATGAAATGAAGGGGCCTTCTCTTAAGGCGAAGCCTGGGCGCCCCGCTAATACAATGGTCAAAGCGTGTACATACAGCGTTACTAAACCATGCAAACATATGCTTAAGAGTGCTTTCTCTCGTATAAATCCCCACCGTTTCTGTGCTTTTTGTTTCTGTTAGTTGCTTCTGAATGACAATGTTTTGGATTATTTGTGCGTTTAAACTCGAGTATGGAAAATTTAATTTATAGGGTCCACCGACCCAATGGAATTCTTTCTATGAAGGGAGCCACACTGGAGTAAAATAAATTGGCACAGTTTACCGCGAGGTTAAACCGAGTTAGACGTGAGAATGCACGGTTTAATTCGATTTACCTGTTGGTTGGTATTTGTTTTTTTTTTCTCTAAGTTTCGATTGGATTACGCTCTAGAACATAAACAATATAGGCAACGTGTTCACGTTTACGGCGTCTTCTCTCCTGTTCCAACTGAACCCGCCGGACATGGTGCGCTTCTTTGACCGAGACAGTTCAGAGCATGGCGTGGTCTGACGTGCCATAGCATGTACCACAGAAGCTTCCCCTGATGGGGCTGGGACAGGTAGGTCACCGCCGCTTGCGGCGGGGGCTGGCCTGTCACTGAATACTTATCTGTTGTAGGCCGTCATTGCACCCGCCACCGCTTCTGTGGTGGTGGACGACGGCCGTTGTTGCGGCGCGCGTCTTTCTCGCCCTCTTCTCTTTTCTTTCTCGTCTATTTTCTCTTCTGTCTGCACGAGGCAGCGGAGGTGGCTCAGCTACAGAGCCAGTAGCAGGCCCGTGCATTTTCTTTTCCTTCTTATTACAGCCACCACAACAACATATTATTATCGTTCGGTGCCACCATGCTTGGGTACAGCCACAGGCATGTTTTTAACGCCATTCAAAACTTCTTAATAGAAACAAAACGTCTACCTTGCTAATATGCTTTGAAGTTTTAATCTGTACATATAAATCTTACTATTCTCCTACTGCATGCGTTAGTATTTACTCTTTTATATTTTAGTTTATCATATTTACATTTCCTTCTCTATTCCCTAGCATTTATTTTTTTTTATTTTTGCGATGTAGTTAAAAATCTCAAAATCTAATATCTCTGCACCCCAATTCTTGGCCGATCCCCCTGTGTGGGTATGTGCCATCCCATTAGAGGAGAACAACAACATAGCATGTTGTGTGGTGCGCCTGTGCAGGCAACCATGGCGCGCAGCAAGGTGCCAGTTGCATCACGCCACACGAGAAATACAATCCTGCTGTGCAAATAATCCGGAATGACCCCTGTCCCGGCCCTGACTGAGGGGACTTTAGTGAGCGTCCGCCGAAACACCTATTAAATAAGTAGGGTTTGCGGCCCCCTCCGCACTTCCCTTAACAAGGAGGAAATAGAGAATTCGCGCTAAATTTTTGAAGTTACTGGAGAAACAGCGTTGGAAAAATCTAAAGCTTTAGCGCTATCGCATCGTTTTTGTAATAGTGTTTATTCCTTCACTGTTTTTATTTTTATTCTCTTTATTTTCCATGTTATTTTTTGTTTTTGTTTTATTTTTTAATCCCATAATTATCATAAATTATTATTTTATCAGTATTTGCAATTGTTATCACCATCACTGTCATTTTTTACAAGAAAGGAAGAGTGCAGTATATGTTGCGCACATCCAAAACGAGCGGTTTGACCTCCTGAAATAGTGCATCCGTACTAAAAGGTAACTTTAGTATAGGAAAAGGAAAGCGCGGTATCTGACACTCATCTCCATGAGCTCCTGCACTAAGCTCTGAGGGAAAGAAGGAAGGCAGGATTGAAGAGAAATAAGAGCAGTAGTAGAGTGCTCGGAAAACATTGGGACCGCCAGGGGATCTTTATCGTGCACTGAAATTGAATATCACACGGAGGCATTTGCGTTTCGCCTTCATTGAAACCTTCGAAGCTCAGAGCTCCTTGGTAGTTCTTGTGGCTGTAGGAAGAAGGAAAAGAAAATGCATGAGCCTGCTACTGGCTCTGTAGCTGAGCCACCTCCGCTGCCTCGTGCGGACAGAAGAGGCAAAGTAGAGAAGAAAAAAAAAGAAGAGGGAGGGAGAGGCGCGCCGCAACAGCCGTCGTCCACCAACTAAGCGGTGGCGGGCCCAATGGCGGCCTACAACAGATTAAAATTCAATGGTAGGCTAGACCCCGCCGCAAGCGGCGTTGACCTACTCGTCCCAGTCCCGTAGGGCCAGGAACAGTCACTCTTCTCCACCTTCGTATCGTCTGCAGTTCACATAGTGCGCGTCTAAGCAGCAGTCATCTCCAATGGCGTCCCGCACTAGGGACTGCCACTCAAGAATTCGGCAAGAAACTGCACTGTGGGTAGTGCACATAACCCACCTCATCACGAGAAATTACAAATCACGGTTCACACATCGAAAGAAACATACAAACACAGCCATTCACTACGTGCGTTGAATGCAGCATACAGAGAGAATTTATTGTGTACACACATACATACAAAACAGCAAACATTACCCACAGACAAATAGCACTGTACAAAACTGTCGCGTTTTTGGGCGTCGTCGATGTAGAAAAGACGAATGCGCTAGTGTTAAACTGCTAACCTTGTTTATTCACCAGACAAGAGGGTGCGACCAGCGTCGGCCGAGGCGTTAGCCGAACTGCGGGCGAAGAACGGAGGAAACGGAGGCCGGAGAATGGGGATGGAGCTTGCTTCCCAGAACTGGAGGAGAGTGAGGGAGCCCGCCGTGGGGGGCCCCGAAAAAGCGCGAAGAGGGGTGCGGGGCCTGTCCATTAACGCGCACTGCTCCAGTCACAACAGAACTGATGAGGACACAGCACTTCGAACACAACAAAAACACTAGAAGTCACTTGTACGAAATAAGCTCAATCAGAGAGGGAAAAACAATAGTAGAAGGGGGGTTCTAATAAAGCACGACTGGCATCTCAAGTCAGCTCCCCTGTTCAACATAGAAGCGCGTGTGCCAGCGCCGCAGACACCGCGTCTCGCCGTCGAGAGGCTGCGAGTCCACCAATCGCATACAAAACCGCATTGGACTCCTTACTGTGGTAAGCACTGCCGTATCAGACACGTCATAACATGGCAATGACACAGTGTAAATTATTCGCAAAGACTAGCGGCGCCTGTTAGAAACATCTTGATATGAAACAATTACCTTTCATTTGACTGTTTGCGCGTGCTAATAATGCGGACATGGGGAAATTTTAGCCTGTTGAGCACACTTGCCACAGAGACTATATAAAAGAAGCCTCTGCATGTCCACAACGTGAAAGATGGACAGCGTTAGTGTTCCTTGGATGTAAGAGAAAAACAATCGCAGTAGTTTAACTTCACACACACCGTTTTCTGGATACCGGGGCACACCGAGATTGAGGGTACCAAAGGGCCGATGAAGTAGCTCGCGAGCACACGAGCCGAGCGCTTCCCAAAGCGGGCCCGGATGTCTTCATGAGGGTAATCCCGACGTATTCTGATATCCTAAATTATTCGATGGAAGCGAAACGAAGAGGCTTCCGTGTGCTGTGCGATGTCAGCGCACGTTAAAGATCCCCAGGTGGTCGAAATTACTCCGTAGCCCTCCACAACGGCTCCTCTTTCTCTTTTTTCACTTTCACTTCCACCTTCCTCCCTTCCCTTATGGCGCGGTTGAGGTGTCCAGTTACCGCGCGAGGTGTCCACAGAAAACAAGTGAGACAGTTACCGCGTCTTCCTATAAATCAATCAGTTTTAAATTATTATAAAGGAACGAGAACAAAATGCCCTCCTCCCCACAACGTCTTAAATCAATAGGAGGAGGGGGTGGAAAAAGCTTTATTTCAATAAAAGTTAATGTAAACCCTCCCAGGAGGACCTCTTAGTCCAGGAGCCCTCTGGCTGTTACTTCTAGCTTAGCCCGCCCGACCAGCTGCAACTGATCTGCAGGTTGCATGGCTTGAAGGGCAGCCTCCCAGGAGACGTTAAATCAACAGGAAGCAGTTTATTGGCGGAAACTGCAAACTTGACCTTTTCCTAGTTTACACATCTTAAGTAAAATATTCCCGAACCAATACAGGGAAGTTTGTCCATGGTGCGGTGCTATACCCATATTTCTCTACTAAGCTGTAGCAGGACGTCCTGACCCGATTTATTTAACCTGAAGCCATACATCGAGTCGGCGAAGACTCGCTTATTTTCAAGATACTCGGAAAGTCTGTCTCTGGCCAATGTTTCCATCCATCTGCCTACGCACGAAGTGAGAGAAATGGGCCAGAGGTTGTCCGTATCTATGGCTTTGCCTGCCTTTGGGATGAAAGTTATGAGTGCCGTCTTCCATTCGGTGGGAAGAGGAGCTTCTCCCGTCCAGATCGAATTGAAGTGTTCTAGCAGGAATTGGTACGCATCACATCACTTGGAAATGCGATAGTAACAAAGCTTTCCACCAACTAGAAAACCTGAGTGTAGAACAGTGGGAGAGTATATGCTGTCCACTGGCAACCCAATCCTCCAAAGAAGACTGGTCATCCATGCCCAGCGAGCGGCAAAACTCAGTGGTGCCCCGGAATAGGGGCGCCAACACTGTGAGACGGAGCCACGCCATCGACGAAAAGATAGAAGCTGTCGGCAATACCTCTAAAGTAGAGCAATAAAGTTTCTCCTATCCTCTATCCGTTAGAGCGAATGTGAAGCGATAGCTGCGACCGACGCGCGTGGCGCGCCTCTAATACACTCGAGATTAATGTCAGCGATCATATGTCTAGCCACGCAGCTGCTCACACGATAAGCTACTTCTCACGTCATTTGACATTTGATCTTGACTTTGACCTTGGTAGTAAGATAATTACCCAAAGTGGTTTTGGCTAAACTTCCAAGCCCCGCCGGGGTGGTGCAGTGGTAAGACGCCCGACTACTGTCCGGAGTTCCCGGGTTCGAACCCGACCACGGCGGCTGCGTTTCGATGGGGGCGAAACGAAGTGGCGTCCGTGTGCTGTGCGATGTCAGCGCACGTTAAAGATCCCCAGGTGGTCGAAATTACTCCGTAGCCCTGCACTACGGCTCCCCCTTCTCACTTTACACTTTCACTCCCACCTTCCTCCCTTCCCTTACGGCGTGGTTCAGGTGTCCACATAACAAGTGTGACAGATACTGCGCCTTTCCCTTCCTGTGAACCAATTATTATTATTATTTATTAAACTTCCAACTTGACTTCGAAGCTATTTGAAGGTCGTCGAAAGCCCATGATGACCTTGTCTTTCCTCGAGTGAAGATATCGCTTCAAAATCTTTTCGAGCGTAATTGAGAATATGCATTGGGAAAATGCGTAAGCCTAAGCTTGCTGCCCCCTCAGTTATTTCGAAGGTGTGGGTTTATGCCTCTACCGACAACTAGTATTTCGACACGCTTGCCTCCTTTGAAAGCAAATTGTTAATGCCCCGTTCGAAACAAACCATTGCAAGCATCCCATGTAAGCTATGGCCGGACGGCATGAATTGCGGCCGATGTCGATAGGCTCCCGATAGAGGGAGCGCACCTTGCGAAGGGGCGGCCCGTTAATGACCGCTCCCGTACCCTCCTTGTACAAACCTGTATTTATTTGTTCTTCATTCACTCATTCTTGAGTGTACCGAGGACTCCCATTAGCTGAGCCCTTCAGGTGGCTCAAGGCTTTGGTCTGCACCTAACGTTCTCTCGTCATACAGTGCTTTTAAGGTGAAAGCCTTTCTAGGCTCGATCATGGAACGAAATCCCGCGCGCGAGAGTTGTGCGCGAGACCTGTGCATGAGATCTGTAATATTCCGCCGCAACTCTGAGAGACCATGCTGCGCTGCTCGGACCCTGGGCTCCAGCTAGTCGCCATCTAGCTCGCCTGAGACGCCGCCGACCAACTACGTCTGCCAGCCTGTTTCTGAGGCGGGGCCCGCCATCCATCCCAAGCGACAGAGGGCCGGAGCTCCTTCATACGCTCGAGTAAATAAAAAGTTCTACTCTCTCTCTTTCTCTCTCCGCAAGATTCTTGGCTAGCGCTCCTGCCATCTGCAATGCCACACTTGAACGCGCGCCAAGGAACGCCACGCGACAGCGATGGTGTTCCGTCTAAACACGCCGGAGAAATAGTGACAGATGCTGCGCCTTTCCTTTCCTGTAAAGCAATTATAATTATATATCGCATTGCAACGAACGCAAACACGATGCAAACAATGACAGGCAAATAATAGGAGAGGAAGGCATTGGCTTTCACCATTCTCAGTTTAAGAGACGTCCCAGGTAGCGAGAGCTACACTACACTTGTCAGCAGTGCATTTCCCCGTGTGCAAGACATGCCACTAGTGCGCATGCGCGAAAACCGGAGAGGAGCAATTAGTGTGCTGTACATGACTTCAGAGGGAGCGGCCGCCGCGGTCGCGTGATTTATTGATTGATTTATAGGAAGGCAAAGGCGCGGTAACGTCTCACTTGTTTTCTGTGGACACCGCAACCGCGCCGTAAGGGAAGGGAGGAAGGTAGGAGTGAAAGTGGAAAGAGAGAAAGAGGAGCCGTAGTGAAGGGCTACGGAGTAATTTCGACCACCTGAAAATCTTTAACGTGCGCTGACATCGCACAGCACACGGACGCCTCTTCGTTTCGCCTCCATCGAAACGCAGCCGCCGAGGTCGGGTTCGAACCCGGGTACTCCGGCACAGTAGTCGGGCGTCTTACCACTGCACCACCCCGGTGGGGCCGCGGTCGCGTGCCGACGCAGCAGTGACGCCCGGAGAAAGAGAAGAATGCCTTGGAAATGGAGACGCCAAGATGCAAAGCTCAATAATAATCAATCAATCAATCTTTATTTAATGTGCGCTGGAACAACCATTTGGCCTTCGTGCTGCAGCACAAATAAAAATGCATACACGTTTTACACACACAGATAGAACAAAAAAGAAGCAAATAACACATAGAATGAAATTGGGACGAAAAGAATCACGGAGAGTAAGAAATCCGTGAGTAGCATGTCCCGCATACACGGTGTGAAGATTGTAGAGCAACGTACAAAAAAAACCATAGATAAGGGAAAAACAAATTACTGTCATTGACTGTTACTGACTATAGTAATATAGGAATATACGTAATATAAACAACCATTCAAGGCGCAACAAGTGTATGGTACCTAAAACACAGGCTAGAAATACAGGGAAATACAGTGATGAAAAAGAATCGAAGGCGGGACAGTAAGATTTCAATATAAAGTTTGAAGTTAAAATATACATAAGAAACGGATGAAAAACAGGTCAAGAAACAAACAGCATTGAACAGGAGGAAAAGCAAAAAGTGAAGTAAATGCAATATTTTAGGCTAGAAAGTGGGAGTTGTATGTGTAAAGTACTATTTAGAATACAACGCTACGAACATCCAATACAAATGAACAGAGCGAGTCATGGAAGATGTCAAGGAGAGGATAAAAAGAGTTAAATAACCACTACATTCTGTCCAAAGGGAAATGGAAATGAAGAAACGGAGAAACTCGAAACGGTCTGAATTCCCTCATGATCTTTCGCAGAACGCGCAGTAGTATATACTCTAAGAGCTTAGGGCCCATAATGTGGTCATGAAGGAGTTTGTACAGAAAAATAATATCTACTCCGACACGACGGCAGTTAAGAGAAGGAAGATTCAGTGGGGTACTCCTGGTGGAGCGAGAGGAGGAATTTGCGCAAGAAAAGTGATATAGAAATATCAGTAAAATATTTTCTATATTATGTCAACCTTGACCCAGTTCGATTTGCAAGTGCCGTTCCAAATAACCGACGCCTACTCCAAAAGGGGCAAGCATGTGGATAGGTACAGCTTTAAGAACGAAAGTGGAGCACAGAACTCTCTCGATGAGAAAGTCTGCAGACGAATCCGAGTTTGCGCATAGCCCGCTGAGCAATGCGTTTAGTACGAGAGGAGAAGCTGAGGGTGCGGTCAAAAAGTACACCAAGGTCATTAATTTTATCAACCCTGTCCAACAGCACAGAATAATGGTAGAGAAAACTGTGCGTTTTACGAGTAAATGAGAAAAGCCTAGTTTTGGAAGAATTGAGGGTAAGTCCATTTTTCGCGCACCAATCAGGGAAAGGAGCTATCTCTGATGCAACAACAAGCAATCTTGAAAAGAATGTATGAGCTTGAATATTTTTATATCATCAGCATAAATAAGAAGCGAGGAGTTCTTGATCACGGAGAAAATGTCATTATCTCCCTTAAAAATCGTATTTTCTCCCTGAAAAAAAAATAAAAGTTGACATTTACCACGCATTATTCACATCACATTTAAACTATTGCTCGCTTGTTTGGGGAACAGCGATCGGTAACATTAACACAATTTTTCGCCGATCCCCACAAAGACATCTCTCGTCAGGAAGCCACGATATGGCGAAACATGAAAAACCGCACACTAACAAACCCATCCCGACGCAATAAGATTTGGCCCGATCAATACCCAAAAATTGCATGTCCGGCCTGCGGAGAGGTGTCCGACATCATCCACATGGTTTGGAACTGCCCCGAACAACGTAAATCATGCGGTGTACAAAAAATTAGCCATGAGCAGTCGGAAGCGAAGGGGGCTCACACAGAGCTCCCCCTTCAGCGCCAGCTGATCAGTCAGGCCTGGAGGGCCGTATTCGCCATGGTTTCCTGCACCTGGGTGACCCACCCGCATAATTACTTTGTATAAATAGTTTATTCCCTCTCTCTTTCTTCTACAGAAAAAAGCTCTTCGTAATATTGCTAATGTATCCTATTACCGTCCGACAGCAGCACTGTTTCTCAAGAATAAAATAATAAAATCACAATATTGCCTAGAATATTGCTTAATTTATACTTTCTTTCATTGCAAACAATGACCTTCAAACGTTTTTAAAGAGCTCCGCAAGTTTAAGCAAACAAAAAAGTGACGACCGCACCCGTAGCTGTGACAAGTGGTTTGTACCACACCGGCGTACCGAATATCTCTGTCAATCCCTACAATACCAACTTCCATTTCTTCTCAATGACTATGAAAAGAGGGAAATATATTTCGAGACTTTTGATAGAAAAGATTGCGACAGTATTTTATAACCATATGAACTAACTATGTTTCAATAGCCATGCTCACTTTGTGATTTGAGCCACACTGACGTGTTAGAATTTTGTAGTGTTTTACAGGTTTCATTGTGAATTGAGGCATAACACAAATTACTTAGAATTTACATGAATAACTACTGTTTTTTTTTAATATTGTATTCAAAATTCTTGGTAGATTTTGTTTGAACTCCTGTTAAATTGATGTGAGCTTGCGCTGTAATTTACTCTGGGACAACTGCTGCCATGTGTGTGCCGTCAGACACTCTTCAAGCTGCCCTAAAACAGCTTTTTCGCCTGAGAGCCTTCAACCTCGAGTTGAAATAAAAACTGAATATAATTCTAGAGAAGCGGGCCTCATACAGAACCTTGAGGAACTCCATTGGTTGCAGGGTGAACGAAGGAGATCTGTCCACTGACACTGACAAAGCAGGAGCGATCAAGGGGATAGTTGCGTATGAGGGCTATGATTGAGACTTCGACGACAGAGAGTAGAAGCTTTTCAAGAACTAACGATTGAGTAACAACGTCAAAATCTTGGCTGAAATCACAGTACACAGTGTCAACCAATCTCTCTGAAGGACTGCTGCAAAGGCATACATCATAAACGTAACTAGGTTGGTAGAAGTAGAGCGACCCGATATGAAGCGCTGTTGATTCAGTATGATGATATGTTTGAGATGGAAGAAAAGTAAGCTGTGCAAAGCTAATTCAAAAAACTTAGAGGTTGCGTATAGAAGAGAAATCAGACGATAATTGGAAACATCAGATTTGTTTCCTGACTTGAAGACAGGAAACACGCGCGCCATTTTCAACACACGAGAAAAGGCAGCATTTTTCAGACGGTTGTTAAATATAGCAGTCAATACTGGTACAAAGATACAACTGACGGCTCTTATTATGGCGGCTGGAATGCCATTAGGTCCAGGAGACAAAGATGGTCTCAGACGCTTAAGACCGGCAATTATCAACTTCTCGTCAAAGAGAACGGAATTAGATGGTGCACCAGATCGGAGGCATACGGAATCGCAATGTGGAGGTTTGTATACGGAGGAAAAATGTTGGGCAAAGCTTTCGGCAACATCCCGAATTTCCTACCCCTGAGAGCCACCTAAGTTGATACTTGAATCTGATTTAATGTAACGCTTCCGAACGTATCGCCAGAAATGACTAGGACGATTTGAGGCAACCCTCTCTAAAGACTCAAGATAAGAGTCGTGGTCCCGCTTGTATAAGCGTTAGCAAAGAGAACGCAAGCGGCGAAACTCATCAGCCCAATTGTCAAACCCAGGGCGTTTCGCTTTACGGTGGGCACGTTCCATAAATTTTAACGCCGTTGTCAGTTCCCTTGAAAACCAGGAAGGAAACTTCCTATGCGTAGGAATATGCAGAGGTGTGTATGACGCATACCATCAAGAACTATTTCAGTGAAGCGGCCGACTTGTCCGTCGGCATCGCTAATGTCATTTAAAAGGGACCAGTCGAACGGAAGATAAGAAATGGAAGAGACCCACATATTCACCACGTGCATATGCGAAATGGTGCAAATTCCGCGCCCGATCGGAATTAGTAGAAGGTGAGGTAGATATAGAAGTAGTAACTAAAAATGGAGGATGAAATTGATTATTTGAATGTATAGATTTTGATGTTTGTCGTGCGGGATTTGCACTTAGGTTTCTGTAACTTGAGCGCCTACACGGGTTACAAGAAGTCCCATTTCTTTCGTGCATCCACAATCTGTGTCATTTGGTGTATGTACAAGGCGGTACAAGTTTCCCTTTTAATGACTAGTTGTATTCCCGCTATTGACCGAAGTGTTGTCTTTAGTTCTGTTCTTGATGCAGAAACTTGTAAAAGGGGCCAAGGCCTCGTCAGACTTTTAGCCTTTAGCCTTGGCCTCCTACACGCTGTCTAAGGAACAAATAAAAGGGAAAAAATTTGTAACAGCGATTCAGCGGTACGTCGGAACTCGAGACTCGAACACTGCCAAAATTCGATAGACAGATATCAAGAATATTACCACAGCAGTTTTCAATGAGATTGTGTTATTGAAATTATCGAAATTATTCTGGAGAGAACTTAATTATTTGTGAAATTCTTGTTGAAATTCGCCTGGATATGCTTGCATCGGAAAGCAACGGTTCCACGATCATTTGTCATTCATCCATGTGATGGAGGAATTTTTCGCCACATGTGTGTGTCTGATGCATCGCCTAACTGTGTGTGAGAGTTGTGATCAGAAGTCCTGGGCCCGCATCTCAAGTATTTGCGTTTTGACGTTTTGAAGCCATGGGAAGTGTTCTTTGTAATGTATTGTTGGTGGGGATAATGATGCCTAGCTCACGAGTACCTATACCTATGTGGCGTCCGATAGTCGCAGCGGCTAGTCTAAGCTACTTTGTTTTGCACCAATTTGTTTTCCCTGTGCATAACAATTGTATTACAGAATTTCGATTGCACAGAGAAGAGGGTCGTGTGCTGACACACGCTGATGCTACTGCTGTTTTATGCTTTCCTTACCGAAGCATTTCGGAAGTGGTTAGAAAGATTTAAGCTTTCTGTGAAACACGTGGAAGTGAATTCAATTGGGGAAAGTGTTTGGGACTTAGGCATGGTGAATGGCCTAGGACCCCGGCTATCTTCTCCAACGTAACGAGGACAACTACACCTAAGTACATAGGTGTGCCTCTTGAATTGTACGCTGATAGGGAGCGTTATTGGTGAAATAAGGTTGCAGAATTAAGAGAAAAAACAACTGGATTTGGTGGACTGAACCTCTCGATGTTAGGACGTGCCGCAGTTTGCAATCTTTACTTGGTCAGCAAGCTGTGGTACATGATGTAAGTGCTACATACACTGTTTCCGTCTCCAGTCATATCTACTACGGCGCCTCTCATAGCCTGATCGAGTCGCTTTAGGACATACGCAATGAATCAATCAACCATCTTTGTTTTTTGTTTTTTTCATGCCGTACCAGTTACAGAATTAAAAAGGTGATAATATGGACCTGCGTTAGCATTCACTTCTGTATTCGACTGATGGGTTTTGTTAAGTCCGTCCTATAGAGGGTACGACTAATAATTCCACTTTTTCTCTTTAGCACTTATAGTCTGATTCTTTCAGTAAGATTAGTAGCCGTACCTGCTACTGTCTGTAGCGTGTTTTATATTTGATAATCTAATTGATATGTTTTTATGTTGAACTTAAGATGAATACTATGTTGGAGGCGGCACGCTCCACTATACAATCGTCTAGAACGATAGCTCCACTATCACAATGCGCTGAAAGTGATTCGATAGCTTACTCAGGATTAGACACTTATCTATTTCGTGAAAAGCTTGAGAGCAGTGCAAAACGCCCATCGGAGAAATGCGAAAGCCTGAACGTCGCTGCTGCTGCTCTTGCGACACTAAATACTTGGTCAATTCTAATGTTTAATTTCCTATACTTTTTCATTATATTTAGTGCTACGTCTTAGTTCCACTTTTATTTTGCTTTACATATTTTATTTCACGCAAAGTTATGGACACGATCACAGCAAGTCTTCGTAGAGTAGTAGTTAACGCTCTCGGCCGAATGACGGAAGGATAGTGGCTGAAGTCTTCGAGTGGACGCGATTTTAGTTCTTATTGAAGTTTGTGATGACAGCCGTAGTGACACGCTTTACTGACACGCCCTTTCCACAGTTCTTGTACACCCCTGATATAGGAAAAAAGGTTTTCGCCTTAAAAGACAAAACGTTACAGTCACTACGACCAGCAACGTGGTCGACTCACTTCACTCTAAATAAGTCTTTTGCAGTTCCGCATCTATGAATGTTAAGCATCTGATGCAAATGCCTGTGGTCTGGCTACTCGAATTACTAATCTTCATCTTCGCACACTTTGCACTACATCTGTGATGCGTCTGCCAGGTGGCGCCACAGCGCGTGGAAGAAGAAGTTTATGCGGGTCGGAACCCGGCTTCACAGAAACCGGACTCAAAAGCACCTTGTCGCAACCGTAGCGGTGAGCGAAGACTAGACCAACAAAGGTGGGGCATATTTTTGTTTCACGCTGTTTTTGTGGTTCAAGCCGTGGTGCCTGTTTAGCTAGACGTATCATGTGAATAACAACTGTGGTTAACAGTAACCCAAGGTTCCATTAAAACTTTATTCACATAGGCATACATCTACCCCTAGGCAAGAAGATGGAGGGCTGTGTGGTGGTAATACGTGTTGCTCTCGAAACGCGGTGTGGTTACTTACGTTTCGGCCTCGGTGAGGGACCCGTTTTAAGGCTGCCACAAACTCAAGCAGAGACTCAAGCAAGTTAGGAGTTCATGCTGTGTCAGACGTCAGCGGTGACATCACCTGCTTCACCTTCCACCTTATAGATGACAGTGACGTTACCTTCGGCTTTCGGGTGCCGACGTGAGCGCGGTGCAGGAGATGGAGCGGCCGACGCACGATGGCATAAAGAACAACCTTTGATACTGGAGGCAACATGTGAATGCCTTCTTACCTTGACCCAAATCAGGAATCTTGCCATCACAACCCGAACGTAATGTTACGACTGAAGGTGTCATTCACGTATGCCCAGAGAAGAGAAGCGTTAGCTGCTTAGCAAGTCGCTTCGGTTTGAAGTTCCAGGTTAGCCTCGGGTGCCTAGGCGTGCCATCTTTTCAAGCAATAGCCCCGTGGTTAATTCAAAACTTACTCCTTTTATTCTGCCCAATTAGGCTTCGCATATGTTGATTATTAGGCAGTAGTTCGTTGCACTAATACCGTATATCTATTACCCCTTCCGCAGCATAAGAAAACAAGCCGATCGTTCGTCGCCAAGTCCTTTCTGCTCGGTAGCTTGGACGTTGACGAGATGCCGCTCACCGAAAAGCAACCGCGTGGTACTTCTTGGAGCGAAGACTTCCTGATCGACATGTCCTCGACCACAGGCTTTTCGAACGATGCGTGGGGAGACCGTGTAGAAGAAAAGGTTAGCCAGCATCACGAATCGAAGCCAAGCGAGTGTTCTACTCGGCGTTCTTCCCCCGCACAAATGGAGGAGGATGGTGAACTCACCTTCTCGAGTATGCGTCCCATCTCTGAGATACTCAGGAAGCACAAATGGTAAGCAAGCTAGAGTGTGCCAAAAAGCAGCGAAATGCGCCTAACGTTTCAGCCCGGCGCTTTGCATGCACACTATACTTTACTTTGCTTCACAGCTGTTTGCGCTATCGGCAAGGGCGGCATGGGCAGTTCAGGGTGGCGTGCACTATATCATCATCATCATCATCATCAGCCTGATTATACCCACTGCAGGGCGAAGGCCTCTCCCATATTTCTCCACTTAACCCGGTTCTGTGCTAGCTGCGTCCACTTGACCCCTGCGAACTTCTTGACCTCATCCGCCCACCTAACTTTCTGCCGCCCCCTGCTACGCTTTCCTTCGCTTGGAATCCAGTTTGTTACCCTCAGCGACCATCGGTTATCCTCTCTTCGCACTACATGTCCTGCCCATGTCCATTTCTTCTTCTTAATTTCCACTAGAATGTCGGTAACTTGAGTTATTTCTCTGACCCTATAATTGTGTCCTACACGCCTGTTGATCCCTGTCTAACAATATGATAGATGTGCAATCATGTTGCATGTGTCATCGTGGTTTTCCCACTTTGCACTTGTATTTCCTAGTGCTGCAAAAACATTGTGAAACCAACTATATATATAAGGTACTTTACTCTGCAATGAGAGGTGTGACTTTCTATAGCCTCTCACATCAAAAATTGTTGTCCAGCTAGGTAGGCGCGAGCACATGAAGCAGCAAGGAAATTATTATGCAGCATGACTTCATACTTCCTTCAAAAAAGCCTTCAGTTTCCATGAAGTGAGCGCCAGGACAGACAATCTAAGCGGTGCCTCCAATGTAGAGGATGCTGAAACTAAAGTAACCTCTCATTGCGCAACTTACTGGTAAAGCATGTCTGATAGCGTCCAAGCTTTGAGGCTGCATTGGAAAATTTAGCTATTCAAGTAAACGATATGCTTCTGGTTAGCATCAAGGCTCTTGAATACCTTGAAATGTGGATTCGGGTACACCGTTGCTTATTTTTTGCCTAGAATTTCAAAATGTCCACTGATCCATATGTAGTTTGCATACATCCTCCCAGCGCAGCCCCACGACTGGAGCGAAAGCTAGACGCCTTTTTTAAATCTTCGCCACCAAAAAAGGCCCTCTGCCGTGAGGAATTTCCAGACTTTTTACTAAGCTCATTGTGTCTAGAGATAACTGAAACATTAATCAAGTGTAAACAGCTGCGTACCAGTAAGCTTTTTAAAGTTGGAGTATCGGGGGGATAGTGCTCCGATATGATTACCGGTGGAGACACTTTTTACTTAAATGTCAGTTCTTACGAGCATTTACATTTTCGCAGCCCTTAGTCGAGAGCCTTCTAGCTGTCTTAAGGTATATTCAAGGCCAGAACATAGGCTCTGTGAAGCCAAGTGGTCGGTACGCTAAGGGCTGTCGGTTAACCTCAAAGATCGAGCGAAACCCACACTCACCAGCGTTATCTGGCTCCTTGCCTTCCTTAAACATACCCGCGCAAGGTATCCACATGATAATATACGCTGCAAACGATTGATGACTGATGATTCTTGATATTCAATGTAGAAAGCTAACTCTTTTTTATTTACATTCTAGGCGAGCTTCATAATGGGAACCACATCACAACCACACTGAATTACGTATGGGATCATGGGAGTAGCCAAATACTTTAACTCTTCTCATGGCCGCCACAGTGAATTGCGGGATTTCATTGATCTCCTCAAGAAATGCAACGTGACCGGAACGCGCAAGAAGTGCAGCTTAAAAACAAGAAAATAACCAAACATGACCAGAACAAAAAAAAATCTTGCCGTCTTTAGTGAAACATTTCCACACATCCATCATCAGTCACAGAAAAAGCACACTATATGGAACAATTTACAGAAGTACACTGTATACCACGCAACGTGAGGTGACCTGGGCCCGTATTCCAAGTTTGCGTCGTTATCGAAGTGTCGCTATCTCACGTGACCTCGAGTCATCTGATTGGTCGAAACGCCGGAACTGGGTGGTGCCACTGCGGAACCGGAAGGGGTGGCAACATCATTTTCTACCGTTTCCACCAATCAGGTGACTCGAGGTCGGGGAGATAGCGACACGATAACGACGCAAACTCGGAATACAAGCCCAGATGCACTGTGCCCACCATTTTAGTACCAGGGAAGTCACAAAACCCATGTTACATTGATGCAAGCGGACATTTTTTATTTATTTATTTAGTCCGTGAAAAGAAACGCAGCCTTATACGCATGATTTATAGAAATGGCAGTCTTCCTTGTAGTGAAAGCCTTTCCTGCTATATCACTGAGATGCGCTCGGGCCTTAGTACATGCATCCAAAATTGTAAATGGACTCGTTTTCTAAAAAACCAGAAGTGTCCTGCATTTCTCCAAAGTCGGTGATGACCGCGACAGCACTTTGAAAAAAAAAAGAGTCAAAAGAAAAATTTGAACAACGAAAAAATTGTGCAAAGTGGTTTGTTTCGTCGACTTGGTTTTTGTGGTGATCTAGATTCTGCTTCGCTTTTCAGGTGAATAATATACAAACTCGCACAACTTGTCATAAAACTTTAACGCAGCGAGAAAGTGAAGAGCTGTGGGGGGAGGAGACGGTAAGTAAATTCGAACGCCTACCAGACAGGGCACAGATGTTTTCACGTTTCGCGTTCACCGTAGCGCACTCAAGGTTAGAATCCGATATGAGAACAAGGCGATGAGCAGTCTAATGCCACAAAGACATCGGACGATTAGATGAGTCCTAGATACAGTGCCAAACCAATGCCAAATTTTGCGCCATTCACGACTCGCCACAGCTGTCACTTCTGAACTCTATAATTAAACGTTGAAGCCAGATCGTAAAAGCTGGTCTACCACTATTTTGCAGGTCTCCACTGTCTCTCGTCCAGCTGTCTTTGGTTGTCGTAGCGCTCGCGGTCGCCTTAGTCCTCACACTTGTGTTCACGCTACGGGACAAAGACAAGGGTGCAGTGGAAGTTGGCGACCACCACCGGTACTCGGCTTTCAAGGTGAACAACTCGCATTGGCAAGCCAACACCACCACCAGGACTCTTTACCACGGTGCACGGATGAGTAGCTTCGAGCAGAACCACGTCATGAGCGGCGATAAACAGTACCAAGGCGAAGGATCATCTTTCCTGAACTTTCATCACGGGAATGAGCACAGACAATCTGCCTCTGAGGGCTTCGAGGAGGTTTCTGGTTCTCCAACTCCGGCTGGTGTGATCTGGTGGAACGACGACGGTTTCGGCCAAGCGCGTTTCCCGTTTCCTGCTTCGAGACCCACGTCTAAAGGAAGTGCAGGAGACAGCCAGCATGAACCCGCGGAAAGGCGTGATACGAATTCATCAACAGGGGAAAAACGTTCAGTGGTCGTAGCGCCTATGTCACTAGGCAAGACAGGCCACGATCAGTACGACAAGAGGGAAAGGCGCCTTGGACGTGTAGACAGAAAGACATTTTTGAAAAACGCAGAGCTTCGCATGCTTCACAAGACCTGAACAGTTGCAGTGGTCATATAGACGTCCTGGTAGAACATCGAAAGGATGTGTTGGCTAAAAAGGTGCACTATTAAACATAAATTGTACACTCCTGGAGCACTGGGCGATGATAATGATGATGGACTGATTTTTTTATGGCGCAAGGGCATCTTTAGCCAAAGAGCGCCAAAACACAAGGTGAAATGACAACTGAAGTACTGGGCGATGACAAAATACGAACACCTAAAGCAAGGGGTCCAATGTGAGCATATATCTCTGCATACCCATTGTTTAACGTCACCCAACCATGATGTTCTATGTGCAGAACATTCAGACTACAGAGATCTTAAACTTGCGCCGCAGATTTTCGGCTAGTACATAAACTATTTTTTTGTTTAAAACGGAGAAAATATACGAATAGGCGAGATAGGTGTGACCAAATAATGCGTAAATAATTTAGTTGTTTTTCCCTAACCTCCCTCAATACTAATTTAGGGCAAGGAGAACAAACCTGTGAATGCGAAACTCCAAAACTCTTCGTATCGTAATTAGAGCACCAAGGTAACTTAGACGAGATTAAATCTTGAGCGAGAAATACTGTATCTCTTTTTTATTATAAAAAAAATGAGGGAACATTTAAGTTCTGCTTTTAAGGATATAAACAGATTGTTTTTTTTGTTTTGTATGGTTCTGTGTGCAATTATTCTTGTATTCTTGCTGATCGTCGTACTGCTATGGAACGGTCATTGTTCCCTATATGAGTAAGGGTAAGCAGGTTTCAGTATTGTTCTACATGCGGATCTTGCTCGACATGCCTACCATACTTGGGAGTTTCGAACACTTTGCGCTCTGTCATCGATTTCCACGCCGTGTTCTACGCCGGTGCAGAACATGGCGTAAACACCGCCCCCTGATGTGCACTTCTACAGGTACAGGTTTGGTTTCGTTTGGTTTGTGGGGTTTAACGTCCCAAAGCAACTCAGACTATGGGTGTAAAGGAAACACATTCTAAGGGACTAGGACTAACAGCGACAAGGTAAGAGGACTCGAGGTGGCTGACTGGCAACAATAAGAAAAGGAGCTGGTTCCTGCGCGAAAATTCTTTGCAGGATGTCTTACAGTATCCCTTGCAGCAAGTTCGCGAAAAAACGCTTCACATGCATACGAGCATATCTTGAATTCTTCACCTCAATACATAAAAAAAAAACGCTTAACTAGCTGGGCTCAAATTCCCCTTTATGTAGCACCGTGATCGTCCTTGGAATTTGTTTTACCTGCTGTCTTGGAACGGTGAGGACAGAGTTCGCAGCACACAGTATATAGCAGGCTGTGCTGCTTAAACCCTCAAGAGAAACACAAATTAGCTGTAATATTAGGTGCAGAAGAATTGAAATTGCTGAACACCTATTTCAGTGTATACTGACGAAGTACAAAGATGAATTGATCGTTCTACATCCGGCTATTCAAGCCTACGAACATCCCTACCCACCGATAAGCAAATGCCTACTCTTTGTGGATAAACACCCTTAAATACGACACTTCTTATATCGTGCGCTTTTCACAACATCGTTTGACCTGAATAAATGTGTAATTGGCATGCACATATTGACCATGTTATTCCGTATTTATTGGCAGAGTGTCACTAATACATCTCCTATCTGCAGCAACACACAGTTGCGGCCAGCCACCTGAGACTTCAGGTCCTCTCATTTCATCCGCCCCGGACTTCATTTTCCAGCAACAAACCGCTTCCCATTTCACACCCCTAGAGATTGTGAATGTTTAACGCAAGAATGGGAAGCTATAGTTCTCAAACACTTAAGCAAATGTTTAGCACCTTGCATAAGAATAGAATATTCTGACCAAATTATGTTTTTAAAGTTGAGTTCACTAAAGCACTAAATGCAGGAATCAACCCACTAAGACGATACTTCAAAGCACACGTGAATGATCTCCTGCTCATTGTGTGGTACGTTGAGATAATCTCCCCTTTTATCGGCCATGTGATCGACTCAATGAACCCTTCAAGTACAAAACACATTATGCTGTCTGTGCTTGTGGACGGGACGTGCACCATAGAAGAGTTACTGCTCTTCTTTTTTTTTTCACAATGTTCCGCCTGTGTACATTTTGCAAAGGTACGTGACTGCTTTGAAACAATAACTGTAGCAACTGTAAGCTAATCGGAAAATTCGCCCGTAATGTTTTACTGAGTTGTTTCACACTCCTCTATACTAAAAGTGCTTCAGACCTGGTGATAAAATTTCTGCATCAGTGCGTCTGAGGCTCCTGAACAGAGCATCGTTCGAGGTGGGAGAGGAAATGGGGTTGACCTATGTTATCCCCTAGTACAATTAGTTGATTTGTCACATCCAATCCGTGTTCCTCCCGTCAAACACCCCACCCCCTCCTCCTGGGAGGCTGCCCTTCTAGCCACGCAACCTGCAGATCAGTTACGGCTGGTCGAGCGGGCTAAGCTAGAAGGAACAGCCAGAGGGCTCCTGGACTAAGAGGTCCTCCTGGGAGTGTTTATATTTTTTTTATAAAGTTTTTTTCCTCCTCCTCCTCCTTGTCAGCCGGTTTGCTCATCTGAATATTAATGGTGCATTTTGCCCCTTAGTCCCCAGACTCTTTTTGCGACATTTAGAAGAAGTACGAAACGGTCAGTACAAGTCATCGTAGTCACCAGGCAAAGATCTTATTTTAGACATGAGCTCATCGGTACAGAAGCACTAAAAGTGGGACTAATCAGAACCGCACTTTAGTGGCTCTCATGAAGAGAGTGTAGGTGCGTATAGGTGAAGAAAAGACTGACTGCTGACATAAGGCATTCTACATATGATATGAGCGAGAGGACTCGGTAATGCTGAGGAGCTGTCGACATTCCGGGCGTGATATCGTGGTGAATAAAACAGAAGAAATGTGGGTGGCATCGGAGAGGCATTTTATATGGTATTTTATATGCATATGAAGATTCCGACAGCCATTCACCAGGTATAGCTAGTAGTGTAAAGCTGTGATGGAGTGCACCGTCTCAGTATTTATGTTCCCTTTACAGTTGAGGAGTATAAGGCGTCACGTACGACGTTTAAGCTGTTTGCCATAACGCGTTGCACAAAGTTAAGTTCCCAGAGCTAATGCCATGCAGTGACCAGCTGCATTGTGATAGCTCGAACAGGAGCCATTGAAAGTACCTGTAAATAAAAAGACAGCGCCCGGTCGCTGCAATAGCCTATATACATATATTTCTCTGCATCGAATTTCAACCGAAGGGCACACACAACATTAAGTTAGGTACCTAATTTGAAACCACTCTAGCTTGCGTGAAGCGCAGGGGCTTTTTATATTTTGCTATTGACCTGATTACTACTGTAATCATTTCAGGCAGAAAGATAATTAATTGCAGAGCAGGAGGAAAAGAACACCGATGGAGCGGACCTTACTCGTGACCTGCGGATATCAGGTCACGAGTAAGGTCCATGGTTTTACCAACTGAGCTACATCGATGGCTCTCCAATCTTCTACATTTTATGACGTTAATTTTGCCTGTAATCGAACCTTGGGACTGTTTACTGCCAATTTATTAAGCTAGTTAAAGCTTAGTAGGAAGCTTAAGAAGCTTAAAGTCTATTAGGGACTACTGTTTTATGGACACTTTCGGGCAAACATGACACAGCACTGTATTCCGCGTTGGAACGCGCATGCAATGAAACGTTGCAAGGTTGTGCTCCTCTGAGACAGGCTGTCGAACTCTTTCCAATAAATCTAACCATTTCGCGCAGTGGTGGAACGTCGCGTTCACATCCTTGTCAAATAATGTTTCATTTTGTTTGCTTACAAGACGTTGTGGAAACAGGCACTCACAGCGGTTGTGTAAAACTTCCCCTCTACGGGGTTTCGCAGGGCCAGCATAGCGTAGAAAATCATACAAGTGGTGGCTACGCTGCTAGCGGAGAGAGACATCGCTATGCATGTCGGGCTCAGCGTTCATTGTCGTTTAAATGTGGCTGCTCTGCACTTCTGTGCTCTTACAATATGACTCTTCTCCTTTGTGTAACCACCTATTCTCTTCTGCTACAGGTTGCGCATAGAGAGAACACTCACTACGTGCACGTTACACATGGTCGAGAAATTTGCGCCGATAAGCCTTCCAGTGATCGCGCAAGAATAAATAATCCTAAAACTCCTAAAATTACTAAAAGGCTTCTCTTTCAGCCGTGGATAAGAGCAGATCGATTGGTGAAGAAACATTTCTAGGAAGAATGTACTTGTCGACCTTTTTTGAACGCAATAAAATAACGAGTCGGATGTGTGAGATATTAAAACCGCACAATTATCAATCAGACAGGTCGAGGTAGGCTGCTTCAGTTAAGTGAGACCTGGATTGTATCGACGTCTTGGCACTGAACATAGAAAATACTGAGTAATCTTCATTAGCGCCTTCTGCTTCCTTTCGGCAAGCGGCTAATTACACCAGACGGGAGAAGAATGGCCGCGCAAGTGTCACGGCAAAAGCAGAGAGGAACTACTAAAAGAAAAAGCGGAGCCTCGGAGAGGAAAAGAAAGCTATCAATACGCTTCAAAGAGAAACGAATAGAAGCCGCTAATTCTTGACACACTGACTTCCTTATTGCGACAGCAGCACAATGAATATGCTCGCTTCTGGTTGTCGGGTAGTCGTAGTCCATTAATACCAGCAAGCCTTGCATTCCGAAAAGAATATTTATCCACACTCCTAAACAGCCCTGTTTTTCTTTGTTCTTCAACTTCGGGAAGGAGCTGCTGGGTCGGATGTGAAAAGAAGCTTTCGCTCCCTCGGACCGGAAGCACCATATTGTTACGCTGAATGTTTCCACTGTGAGCCGGATGAACCATGACTGAATGTGTTGCCTTTCGAAAGGATTGGTTTTGAAATCCAGAACGCTCACCTCGTCAAGTGAGGTTCTGTGGTCGGCGCGTTCGCAGTACTCGGCGAGAGGGTTGCTTTCTGAGTTGATTACCCGGACGTCATTTTCATAATGGCTGATTCGCTGATCGCGGTTTTCTTTTTGCCGATATATGAACCCAGGCACTGGGAATACGGTACCTTGTAACCGGCAGGAGGATGTCTTTTTCACACAACAAAAAAATCTCATAGCAAACATAACGGTTTAATTAAAGTTTACTGACCAGACTTCTTTAATAGGATTTATGCAGAATGTTCAAAATTGGCGGTTTTTGACAGCTCGATTTTCTAATGAGCACTTATATGCTGTTTTGATTAAATATCTATACAGGAATTCTATAACGGTGCTATTTCCCCGCAATTTTATGGTACACTGTAATTTAGGCTCAAGAGCTATGATGTGTTAACCTGAAAGCTCAAAATGTAGATTTCGCATTGCACCAAAGCATATTTGAAGCGAAAGCTACACAGGGCTAGTTCCGGCGCCTTTTGCTTACGCCGCAGTTTGACCTTCAGCTGAACTTAAGTCACGTGCCTAGCGGCGAATGGAGTGGGCGGCGCTCCATTCCTCTCTTCTTATTCACTCACCTGCCAGACTTCATTCGTACCGGTTCACATCGTAGCGGTCTCCGCGGATAGCTGGTAGATAACAACTTTGATTGTCCACCGCAAATAAATGCCCTTTACTCCCCACCACCGGCACACATGAGCGTCGCGCGTGACGTCATCATTTGGCTACGTGCCTCACTGTGCATCCGCGGTGCTCTTCAGCTACTGCGCCACAGAGGCAAAAGGGGGGGGGGCTGTATAAGCCGTTGGACAGCCGCTCGCTTGCGAAGGCATATAATACGCTGAGAAATGAGGCGACCCTGTAGTGCTATGCCATGGATGTGGCAACAACGCTTGGAGCGAGCGCTCGCTACGCTCGCCTGCAAGCAGAATCTACTCATCCAGCCAGCATTGGTCGCCATGAAGAAGCGGCACGTAGAAAAATGTAGCTGAGGGAGCTAATTAAGCGATGAAAACTCCCGAACAGCGAAAATACAGACTTCGCGACGACGCAAGGCGGAAAAGAAGATGCGACAAGGACAACAACAGAGAAATGGTTTCGTCTCATCCACGACTACTACGGTTTTCGCTTAGTATATCCTGCTTCAGCTGAGTTAGGCCGCTGCCATTTTTTTTCTGCAGACTAAACGGCGAATCTCTAGCTGTTAAGATATGGCTCGATGAGGCTCCACGAGAAAAATACTTTATGCGCGTTCTGTTAGCTGTCACTTGTCAAAGTATCTGCAACCACTGAAGTCTATTTAGTCAACAAAAAATATGCAATTTTGTTTGGAGATGTTGATGCACAGGAGACTAAAGAATGACTTATTTTTTTAAATAGCTATAGTGTATGGTACATTTTCGCTACTTTCACAAGAAGCCTACGGCGTTTTATACGTCCGTGAAATCCATAGCTTATGGAAGAAGCACACGTTTAGCCGCAACGCTCAACCTCCTGTTTCGCCTAGAAAGCATTTTAGCAGAAATATGGTACAACCCAGGGACATTTATCATCAAAGAAGCTTACATATACTATACTCATGAACACCTAACCTGCATAACAGTATCTTACATTATTTCACAGAAGTCTCACAATTAAAAAGTGTCTCAGTAACTTGGAGCGGACATACCCACGTGCAATGAACATCGCATAATAAAAATAAAGCGAACTAACCGATATGGCACAGCGTTCTTAGCGCAATAACCGATAAAGCCGATCTCTTTACCTCTAACCGACTGACGGTGCGTGCGTGCGTGCGTGTGTGATTCTGCGCGCGTGTATGTGTGCGTGTATGTGTGTTTCCGTCAGCGGGTCGCAAAAGCTAAATATTCGATAAGCTTGAGACGTATATAAGAGATATCTGGAATAGCAGCAATACAGCTGCGGCGCTATACAAAAATTATCAGATTTAGCTAACTTGGCCAAATGCGAAATAACACCGCATTTCGTTTAGCATTCGGTTCTAGGCTCAGGTTTCAAACTCAGGGCTCATCAAAACAATCGGCTAAGTAGGTGCCCGGGTACTTTAGCCGTATCCCGCGACACAATTCTTGGACCCCTGTAAATACATTAATAGGGCGATGCAATCATAGTGTACTTGATTTTAATGTGCACAGAGGGAAGGTGAGGAAGACGAGAAGAGGCAATACTGTGTAATCGACTACGGCTGTACGTATATGAGGTTATTTGTCCGCTTCACAGGAGAAATTCCCAGGTTCAAAAACGCTCCAACCACTTCTTTTCCCTTTTTTGAAAACTCGCCCTCAATATCAGCAAAGCCACAATATTCTTAGCTGGATTTGGTCACGTTAGTGAGTTCTTTCCCATTAAATGTTTAGGTCCAATAAACTGCGTTTCTATAAGACAGGATAACATCATCTAATGATAAAAAAGAAAGAGAAAAACTTTAAAATGGGGAGGGGAATTGTTTCTTACAACCCCCCTCTTGTACTACCGGTCCGCAAAAAAAGGAAATCTTTGTTCAAAGCTTCGAGGTACAGCTACAGTGCAAATCGTTTTTCCGCGGTACACGTAGAAGTGATTTGCTATCCTCGGAGCTTACCTAAAGAGAATCTGCGAGGTCAATAAAGGCCGCTTTTGCGAAAGAAAAGAAACTGGTTACTGAGCCCTAGCCATTAGTAATGTCGATCAGGCACACTCGAATGACCCTAATAACATGCAGGTGAATTGCAGCGTGTCGATTACTCTGTCGCAGTGATAAATGCAGCCGATACTCTCTCTGTCTCTCAGTATATTACGGAAAAAGCCTGACAATGTCGTTTGCTCCAGAAGGACACGTATCAGTCGGGCAATGGGTGCGACTTTATTGCGGTCCGGAAATAACGACTCCGAAACCCAAATAACTGTGGCAATTACCGAGCGGGTGGAGACGCTCTAGAAACTTTGGCCTCGTTCCACTAGTGCTGGCTGTGACGGGCGCGGGATGGAGGCAATTATGGATCCATTTACTCCGTCCTGAAGCGACCATTACTGAACCAAAAGCAAAAGAACAATCTGTACTGCTGTGTTTAAGTGCCATATGGAATAGAGGAATAGCCGTCACCCAGCTGTGGAGTGGCTATGGTGCCCTACTGCTAGGTGCAGAGGTCTTCTCGACGAAAGAGCTTTTCTTTGTTTTGAAGTAACGCATTTTTATATAGTCCGCCGGACTGATGACCGTCTGATGTATAGGACGCCCTTGATTAATCACTGAGCTTAAGTCATTCTGAAGGGCTCGAAAAGTTGGATTGGTTTGGTTTGATTTTTGAGGTTTAGCGTCCCAAAGCGAGCGACTCAAGCTACGAGAGACACCGTAATTGAAGGCTTCGCGGAAATTTCTACCCCCTGGGGTTCTTTAACGTGCATTGAATTGCACAGCACACGGGCACCTCGCTTTTTGCCTCGACTGAAAAACACCCGCCGCAGCTGGGATTCAAACCCGCATTTTTGGGCATAGCAGTAAAGCGCCTTAATCACTGCGCCACCGCGGCGGGACCAAAGCTTGTACGGGTACTTTGGAGAATATGTGGTGTGCAGTGAGCTTAATAATGCAGAATTCAACCATGATGCTTTGGATGCCATCACTTTTGCAAGCATCGCCGCACCGCGCGATACCTACTCTGGTAAGGTTATAAATTGAAGCTTTACTCAGCGTTCTCGTCTCTGATGCACCGGTGCAGAGAGTGAGTGCAAGACGCAAGACGAAAGTGATGGATGCTCAAGTAATTGGATCAGTAGCGGGAGACAAATTTCATCTCCTATCCCTTTTGACATAAAGCCACTTGGTCCTCAATCTTTCGCGCTGCATTTACCACACTCGGTGACCCCCGCATTATACCAAGTACAAGAAAAGGAAAATGGGAAAGGGAGCACTGCACGGCGCTCAAAGTCATTATTGGAACAAAAAGTAGGCCGAACTCAAGGTGCCCTTCTAACATGCCCTTTTCTATACTGGCCGACATAGCTGATGAGGTGGTAAGCTGCATCTAGCATGCCGGCTTGCAGTGCATTATTGTTACGGCTCACTTTGCTGCTTTCCGAAGTGTGTTATGTAATTTATATGGACTCACGACCTGCGCTATGTCCTCTCGGAAATGCGTTTCTGCCGTTAGCCGTGTTTACAATGCGGTCTCGCAAAGCATGAAACCTTCAGGAGGGAACTTTATTGCCGCAATGGAAAGAGGTGGATGTAGTCTAATAAATTATTGATGTTCGCTGCCCCGATGCATATTTCAAAGCGATAGCATACATATACAGGGATTCCACTATGTCCTACGGCATGAAAGATCCTGCCTTGCAGTCATTTGTGTATTTTGATATTTAGCGGTCTAGACTTGAGACCTGAGCACTGCATCGCGTGCTATGCGTACAGAATATTTGCGTTTAGTATGAGTGTTGTATGTACCAAATTCTTCCGGCTGCGTGGCTTGTTTTACCCATGTGGTGGAGCATCTATACCATCCCGTGGTATTGGAAACTTCCTAGAAATCGCCAACCACATGACCCAACTTTACAAAATTGTTTGTACGCGACGTGTGCCGTATGTGTCCTAAGTTCTGCTTAGAAGAAAATAACGTGACCCGAAAACTTTTTCACTGAGATTATGAATATATCGTGCATATATACATATGAATGCGCGTTGCACGAAGGCGCTGGCAGAACAGGATTACTACCAAGACATGGAAGAATATACAGGTTTAAGTTACAAAAAAATGTGCGCCGTATCACACTGCGCATAATAATTTGGTGGCTAATAGCACTGCGTCATCAATATTAGTTAATAATTGATGATTCTCAAGGCTTATTCTAATCAAAATATGAGAAAACTGGAATACATTCCTTCAATATTGGTTTGATAGCATTGCCTTTGTGCAACGTACAGTGAAACTCAGTACCTAGGCACGTATACTGCGCATGAAATGTTACATAACGAGGTTACGCAAATTTCTATTTATTGTTGACACAATTTTAGTGTGGCTACCAATGCAGATTGCCCAATGTAGAGCCACAGTTTTTGACAGTACTATTGATTTTATGCACAAATAATTGCCAATATTTTGCAAAGTCGACAATAGGAGATAAGGAAAGAAAGTTTGCTTTATATAGTTTTTATTTTTTTCATGGGTGACCCGGTTAAATCATGACAGGCATACTAGCAACGTCAAGGTTTCTCGTATATTTCATACGGTACTAGAATAAGAAAAGTGACCACGGATGTCACTACTCATCCGAGATGGTCTTCACGAGGATTCCCACTCGCGCCCTTGTATGGAGCGACCCACGCCACAGAAAGACCTACAGCTTCTCTGCGCATCACACTTTCTCCACCAACTCGGTTGGAAAAGAGATCTTGAACCTGTGGTGACTGAGGCGCTTGGAACCTCGTTGCCAAGCCAGACGGAAGCGGCAGCAGAAGCAGTATTATAGGAGAAGCACGCACTTTACGCCACAAGGTCGAGAGGTGCTTTTGTGGCGGTTTGTTTGGTCGCGCACGCGCGACCAAGAGGCCAATGAGCTATATAGTGAGCAAGGAGCAGGCAGGCACGCTCTCGCCGCTGATACTCGACTTGGCTTCGGCGTAATTAGGAGCTGGCTCTTGGAAGCGTCGCTAGCCGGTTTTTGTGTGGAATGCACCTCACATAGAAACATAAAAACGATTCAACCCTAAGTGCACATATATTCACACCGAAATCAATGCATTAACGTCGTAATGTGGGCAAACAAATACATCACCAGCTAACGTAGAATCTGTAACAGAGCGGCAACCGCTCTCCAAAGTTTCTATTTTCTTTCGTTTCACAACCTCGCCGAAGTCCCACTGTGTTTAATGGGTTGAGTCCTGTACCTTTGGTCTGAATGTCAATGCTTTGCCTGCTTTCTCCCGCGGCTCACTGCAGCTGCCAGGGACATGTTGTAAGCTTCAGAGCACTGCCAAACGATCCGAGTCAACGCCAACGAGCATCAAGCCGCTACGCATTATACAGCGCAAGCGAGCAGAAACCAGACGAAGAGGGAGGACGTGTAGACTTCCCCACAACGCCAAAACTGAGATGATGCAGCCGTTAGACGGCCAAAAAGAAAAAAAAAGAAAAAGAAGAACGATGTTTAAAAAACTGTATTGCACATAAAGCACGAACTTGCGCCGAAGAGTCTTTAACTGCCATTCCAAACTGTCACATTGGAGTAAAGCATGTTACTTTCTTTTTCTTCTCGACCTGATTTTCACAATGCATTTGCCTGCAAGAGAAGAACCAGCATCTCTAAGCAAGCCCTCTTTTTCTAGCATGCACCATCTTCAAGGGATGTTGCGACAGGAATGCAGAGTTCAGCACGGTGAAAGAGCACTTATTTTTCTGTTTTTGTCTTGATTTGGTTTACCTCACTGCTGAGTTCGGTATTTTTGCTGCGGAGTGCCGTTCGTTAAAAGAGCAGAGCAAGAAAAAGAAAGTATTTCTGTTCTGTGACATCGACTCAAAAAGAACCCACCTGTCTGACTTTCATGCTTAAATGCTTATTGCGAGGTTTCACAGTATAGTGTCTGTGCTCCGATAACCAATAACCCTAATCAAAAGTAAAAAAAGGCGTCAACACTTGCGTGCAGGTTCTCATATGACCACCGTCATGCAGCCATAACCTTTCCACGCGTCAGTTGGAAACCTCGGCCAAGTAACATGGGAGAGTGTTCACACCACTGTATGCTTCAGAAACGAGCAAAATAACCATCTTATTTTTTGTGTACTTTGAAATTTTAAAAATTCTCTAATCCATTCAGGCTGTAAGGATGTTGAAGGATGTAACAAGATTGTGCAACAAGCACTGAAATGTTTTTTTTTTCTTTAGAAGTCTAGTTTGGATCAGCTGAACTACCCACATCGTCATATATGATCTTAATTATATAGCTGGGCCATAATTTTCAATTATTTATTCACATTGCCAGCACGGTAACCTCCTACATTAAGGCAGGGGTTATGACAACGCTTACTGTGCAAGATATAATTGTTAAGAATTATAGCCGTACTACAATGAAAAAAAACATGAACTGCACAAACAGAATTCATGCAATAAAACGTTATCACTTTTTTTTTTGCGAAGTTTATTGCCTCAGGGCATAAAAGGAATGTTATGATGGATGAAGGGTGTGGTCAAATAAATGAAAAAAGGTTGGCTGATGCAATGAAATCGAGGAGTGAACGGTGATGCGGTCCCAGTGTCCAAGCAGCATATGACTGCGGATTATGGGGGGAGAGGCCAGCTGCCACCAGGTGCCGGATCCGCGTTGGCTTCAACGCTGGACAATCCCACAGTAGGTGATGGATGTCAGCTTCTATATTTCTTGACTTGCAGATGGGGCACCCAGGGTGTGGATATAAATACCGAAATTGTGACCACTTTCGGATCACTGCTGGTGTTAGGGCCACCCCAACTCGAATCCTCCGAAGCGCCACCTCCTCTGCACGGGTTATACCGCGGGGGAGGCTTACCGTACACGGAGGTATAAGTGCACGTGTACGGCGCCGGAGGTGCTCCTTTCTTGTTAAAAGCAGGGTGGCATTGTCCAATTTTATGAGGTTTGGCGATGTCGATGTTGAGTTTGAAAGGCGGGTAGCAGAATCTACTTGGCTTTGAGCACTAAAAAGGTCACGCGGGGTCCATTCAATACGAATTGGATTTGGTATGCGAGCCGCTAGACTGTGTATGTTCTGGCAGATTTCCGGGCTACTACTAACTCGTCCAAGTAGCTTTGTCACCTGGAGAGCATCTGTACGTATGATAATATGGGCCGTGGGAAGCATGGGAATGGCGGTCACAGAGCGAAGCGCCTCTTGCACTGCAAGCAGTTCCGCACAAAAAGAAGATGGAGGTTCCGGTAATTGAAATGTTGACGTCTTGTTCAATGAAGATTTGTTAGGACAGTAAACTGCTGTTATCACTTCACAGGCTTTGATGCTTGCGTCGACGTAAATTATAATGGAACCATGTGGCAAGCGGGCGTCTTGTTCCATAATTCGGTCGCGAAGGGACGACGCCGTTTCCTGTGTTCTTGGTCGGCGTAAATCAGTTGGCTTGTTATCGCTCAGCTGTACAAAACGCCAAGGAGGAAGAACTGGCAGTGGCGGTGGTAGTATTGAATGTTTCGAAGCATAAGCCTTCAGAGCGCACGTTGCTTGAGAGAGCGTGGCCTTAAGCTTGCGTGCATCACGTCGTTGCTGCACCAGTTCATCTATTGTGTTTAGTTGTGCGTTTTCTTGGAGCGCCACGACTGGTGTAATGCGAGGGAGGCAGGTGATGACCCTCATTGCCTCTCGATTTATAGCCTCAAGTCGATCCCATTGTGCCCTTGTCAAATGCTGAAATTGGGCTTGATAAACAAGGCGCGGTTGCACAACTGCCCTCACCAACTGTCTCGCAACATCTGAGCGAGCGCCGCCCATTTTTGGAGCAATGCGTCTAATTAAACCCAGTGTCTGTAACGCCTGTTTTTTAGCGCCAGACAGACATGTAGTTTCAGTTCCTGACTCATGAATTGTTAAGCCCAATATTTTTACTGTTGGACTTTCCTGAAGGGGGGTTCCGGATAGATGTAGACGAATAGAAGTTGCCGATAGTTTACGGCGGCCCCAGCGGCTGGCGACTGATATGAACGTAGTTTTACTGGCGGAAAGTTCAAGGCCAATGGAAGATGCATATGTGCACGTAATATCTAAAGCTGATTGCAGGGCCGATGATTGAGTCAGTAGGTCGTTGTGTGTGCTCCACACTGTGATGTCATCAGCGTATATTAAGAACTTAACATCAGAAATTTCATGTAACCGCCATGCAAGTGAGATAAACGCAATATTAAATAATGTTGGGGACAACACCGATCCTGGGGCACGCCGCGAAGAGGGACAAATGATCCTATGGCCTCGTTATTGAGGCGTATTGCAAATTGTCTACTTTCAAGGAAAGAGTTTACAAAATTGCGTACTCTAAGTGGTAAATGAAGCATGTCAATTGAATCCAGAATGGCAGCATGACTGATATTATCGTAAGCCTTTTCTACATCCATGGCGAGGACGGTGCGTACTGTTACATTTGGGTCGCGAGTGCCGGGGTTAGCGTACCGCTGCCAGCAGTTATTACGTGCGGCGCGCGGCCCCTCGGTAGCGTTGGCCTGGCGGCTCCGTGGACGGCGGACGGCATCAAAGGTGCCAGCAAAAACGAGGCGTCTTTTAACGAAACAACCTTTACTGTAACATCAGGAAGAAACGGGCAGTGAAGCTGACCCGGAGAGATTACAGACACTCTCACACAGCTGGTGTCTAGCGTCGTGCCAACGGCGCGTCAAAGTAGTCTCTCTCCCAGCGGAGTCGGCCGCTACTTTTTATAGTTTTTCCAGTTCACAGGGAAAGGGTAAACCCTCACAGGAAAGGGAGAGCCAAACATGTTGGTTCACGACGAATGACTCAATCGCAGGTGTTCCGACCTCATCTCCTCCACCTCCTGCAGACAGGAGAGGGCGACGCACTTTCCCTCGAGCTCCAGGCTTAGCCAGCTTTTGCACACACACGCACGCACAGGAACACGCTGAGACTTGTCGGCGGGAGGAAGCGTTGCGCGGCCGATGAACGGCGTCGAAATGGCCGATCCGCTCGCGGTTCTGCCTGTTGCTATGCGGTGGCCGCGTCAGCTGTCCCACTTCTCGGTGGAGAAACGTAACAGACTGCCCCGCCGGGGAAGGGAGACCCCGAAGGGCAGGGGACTGCATCCGCTGTCCGGAGGGATCGGGATGTTGCTGCTAACCAGGGTCGTCCGACTCTGTTTCTCTTGAGCCAGTCAGCCTGAAGAAGTCCTTGGCAAGTCCGGGTTTCCAAGGCACTCTGCAACTTGTCTTCAGGAGAGATTTCTGACAACCTACAGCATCACAACCACGCTAAAAACTCAACCGGTCAGCCAGCAAGCACGGCACAATCTTCACAAAGTTTTGCCAGACTATTTCCCTCTTATGCCCCCATCTATATTAAAGGGCAGCTTAGCAGCACTTGGAACGCGTCCACAAATTTGAAAATCGCATTTTCAAAACAGCACTTCGAACAAAGATACTACAATACAAATGTTCAAAATCCTATGTCAGGAAGAAAAACACCAACTAGTGAATAAAGGCTTCTTCTCAAGTTATGGGCTTCGACTTAAGCCATCGGCATTACCGTTGAGACTCCCCTTTTTGTAACGCACCTCAAAAGAATACTGCTGTAAAGCGAGGCTCCAGCGCAAGAGGCGACCATTTTTGGAAGAAGTTGTCTGCAGCCATTGGAGAGGGCAGTGATCCGTCTCGATGATAAACCTCGAGCCGGCAAGGTAGCACGATAGTTTCTGGACGGCCCACACGAGACAGGCACACTCTTTCTCGGTGGCACTGTACGCCTGCTCACGACCGGTCAGTTTGCGACTAGCATACAGGACGGGGTGTTCCTCTCCTCCAGTCTCTTTCTGGCATAGTACAACTCCCATGCCACGCTCACTAGCATCGCACTGAACCACGAACTCTTTAGTGTAGTCTGGCGATCGTAGCACAGGCTGGCACGTTAGAGCGCTCTTTAAGGCTCTAAAAGCGCTTTCCTTTGTATCGTCCCAGACGACTGTTTGAGGCTCCGTTTTTCTGAGAGCATCTGTCAGGGGACTCGCAATATCAGAATACCTGGGGATGTATCTCTGATAGTAGCCGGCGACACCTAAGAACGACCGGATATCGGTCTTTGTGCGCGGCTGAGGAAAGTTTCGTATCGCGGCAACCTTTATTTCAGAAGGACGGCGACGTCCCTGTCCAACCACGTGACCGAGGTAAACAACTTCGGCAAGTGCCAACTGGCACTTGGGAGTTTTGACCGTTAAGCCTGCTTGGCGCAAACGGGTTAGCACTGCCCGCAAGTGTGTCATGTGCTCCGACCAGGATGCCGAGAATACCGCAACATCGTCCAAATAAGGCAAAGCGAACTCCTCAAGTCCCCGCAACACTTTGTCCATGAGGCTTGAAAAGCAGTAAGGCGCGTTCTTTAAACCAAAACTCAAAACTTTAGGACGGAAAGTTCCCATTGGTGAAATGAACGCCGCATACCTACTAGCCTGCTCTGTTAGGGGAACCTGCCAGTAACCCCTGACAAGGTCTAGTGTGGAAATAAACTGAGCGCTACTAACTTTCTCGATGCGCTCCTCGATGTTTGGGATCGGATAAATTTGATCCTTAGTGATGGAGTTTAGCTTGCGGTAGTCGACACAAGGACGAGGGTCCTTGCCTGGTACCTCAACCAAAATCAAAGGGGAGGTGTAATCACTCTCACAGGCCTCCACAACATCCAGCTCCAACATTTTCTTTGCCTCAGCCTCCATAATATCGCGCTGGCGGGGTGGTACACGGTACGCCTTGGACCGTACAGGCTCAGAGGAGGTAAGTTCAATGTCATGAGTAAGGACAGAAGTTCTACCAGGCCTATCAGAGAATTGACCTCGAAACTCTTGCAAGAGTTCGTGCAATTCGGTTTTCTGCTCAGGCGAAAGCGGTGCTTTAGCGACTAATTCACTAATTAGCTGTTCGGTGACTTCCCTGTTCGTCACTGTACCTAGTCCCGGAAGTTCGACCGGAAGCTCTTCGGGCATGTTCACCATCATACTCACCACTGCTTCTCTTTGCCTGTACGGCTTAAGCAGATTACAATGGTAAACTTGATGTACCTTCCGTTTTCCTGGCAGACTCACTGTGTAGTTAACGTCCGACAATTTTTGCACAGTCCGTGCCGGACCCTCCCACTGCACGTCCAGCTTGTTTTTCAGCGATGGGCGTAGAATCATTACCTCATCGCCCACCTCAAAGCGACGGGTCCTAGCTGTCCTATCATAATGGACTTTGGCCCTCTGCTGAGCTTTGATCATGGCTTCTTCTGACAAATCCTGCGCCCGCCTCAAACGTTCGAGCAACCTGAGCACGTACTCTACTACGACTGGGTCATCGCCCTGGCCTTCCCACGATTCACGAAGCATGCGAAGAGGAGATCGCAGCGTCCGACCGTACACGAGCTCTGCTGGCGAAAACCCTGTAGTTTCATGCGGCGCGGTTCTTAGGGCAAACATCGCCGCCGGCAGGCATAGCTCCCAGTCAGTTTTTCGCTCAAAACACATAGCTCTCAAAAGCCGCTTCATGACGGAGTGAAGCTTTTCAACGGAATTCGACTGGGGATGGTACACGGAGCTATGCAAGAGCCTTATTCCGCATCTTTCCAGGAATGATGTGGTCAAAGCGCTAGTGAACACTGTGCCCTGATCTGATTGGATTTCTGCAGGAAAACCAACTCGCGCAAATATGGACAGCAGTGCATTCACTATCTCCACTGAACTGAGTTCTTTAAGCGGCACTGCCTCGGGGAACTTTGTCGCGGGACAAATCACTGTCAGAATATGTCTATACCCTGAGTTTGTTACCGGTAGTGGTCCCACAGTGTCAATAACGAGCCTTCTGAACGGTTCCGTAATGACGGGCACCAACCTCATCGGCGCTCTCGATTTGTCCCCAGGTTTGCCCACATGCTGACAGGTGTCACATGTCTTTACAAACCCTTCTGCGTCCCGAAAACATCCTGGCCAATAGTACTCTTGCAATAGGCGGTCCTTAGTCTTTTTAATTCCTAGGTGTCCTGACCACGAACCTCCATGCGACAAGCGCAACAGATCCTGACGATAGCACTCAGGCACGATCAGCTGATCGAACTCAATTCCCCTGCGGTCTAGATACTTTCGGTACAGGACCCCATTTCTTACTTCAAAACTGACATTTTTCTTGGCGATACCTTCTTTTAGATTGCAGCGGATGTTCTCAAGGCTGCGATCCTTTTGTTGCTCGGCTATCAAAGCAGACTTGCTGACATTCAGCAACACGTTAAGACTCTCTGACGTAGGCGCGACGAACAAACCTGCAGATAGCTCTTCTAAACTACCCGTGTTGGGCATTTTCTCTCCTGTATCCGGTGCCTTCAATTTTTCAGGCTCACTTGTGTTTACAGCGGACGTGGTCTCAATCTCAGCGTGCTGTTCCTCCGACCCTTTTTCATCGCTTGACAACCTCATCTTCGGAATTACCGCCTTTGCAGCTAGCTCCCGAGCTCTAGATCTGGTTAAGGCCAGTACACTAGCCTCTCCAAAAACAAGCCCCTTTTCGCGCAAGAGGTGATCGGACTTGTTTGAAAACAGGTACGGGTACTGAGGAGGAAGCATAGATGACACCGCAGCTTCTGTCTCAAGAGCGCCGAAAGGCCCCTCAATAAGCACTTTGGCTATGGGCAAACATACGCTGTGAGCTTCCACTGCTTGTTTGATCCACACGCATTCACCCGTGAACATCTCTGGTTCTATGTAAGAAGGGTGAACAACATCCATGGTGGCCGCAGAATCGCGAAGCACTCGACACTGTTTCCCGTTCACGAGGAGGTCTCGAGTGTACGGTTCGAGAAGCTTCATGTTCTCGTCACTTCTGCATAACGACAAAAACACGATCTTTGGTTTCGTCTCTGGACACTGCGCCGAAAAATGACCAGGCTTCTGGCACGTATAACAGACGCGCGATTGCCTTGCCTCGAACCTCTTTTTCCGTTCGGCTTCGGTTACCTCCGTCGCTTTATCGCCGGCCGGACTGCTTTGACTCGCATCCGCACCACGTTTATTCTCCTTAGCTTTAAAGGGCTTGAACTTCGGCCTCTCAAACTTAGAGCCGAATTCCCCCTGTTGGCCGTCCTTAGCTCCACGAGCCCGACGCGTCACAAACTCTTCAGCTAGCTCGGCGGCTCTATCCACCGTACTAACCTCTGGCCTATCCATGACCCAATACCGCACGTTCTCGGGTAACCGACTGTAAAACTGTTCCAGCCCGAAACACTGCAAAATCTTATCGTGGTTACCAAACGCTTTTTCTTCTTTGAGCCACTCATACATGTTTGACATAAGCTTGTAGGCAAACTCTGTATACGACTCACTTTTGCTTTTCTCATGCTCTCGAAAATTCCGACGGAATGCTTCTGCTGACAGCCTGTACTTTCTTAGCAGACTCGATTTAACTTTGTCGTAATCCTCTGCTTCCTCTTTTGTCAAGCGAGCGATTACGTCTGCCGCCTCACCGGGTAACAAAGTGAGCAAGCGCTGTGGCCACGTTTCCCGAGAAAACTCTTGCTTCTCGCACGTTCGCTCGAAGTTAACCAGGAACAAACCAATGTCCTCTCCAAGCTTAAACGGCCGCATTAGGTCACTCATTTTGAACGATTCCCGTTCTCCTGCACCGTGAGCCCGACTTGCACTGCCAGCGCGTCCCGCGTTTATTTCGAGACGTTTCATTTCCATAGCGAATTGACGGTCTCGCTCCTCTTTCTCTTGCCTTTCCTTACGGTCTCGCTCCTCTTTCTCTTGCCTTTCCTTACGGTCACGTTCCTCTTTCTCGTGACGTTCTTCAATGATCTCGAGGCATTCCGAAAGCTCGTCATCTTCAGCTTCCAACGCAAGAATAGCCTTTAACACTTCTGGTTTTCTGAGTCTGTCTGACAAATCCAGACCCAACTCCTCCGCAAGCTCCAGCAATTTCGGTTTGCGCAACGACTTCAAATCCAAACTCATGGCTGTTCCGAGTGCTGCCTTCTCTACTGCCCACTATTGCCTTGCTGCAGTTAACCCAGCAACAACGACAACACAATTACCAGCTCTGTTCTCTACTTAACAAAAGCCTGGCAAAACCCAGTAGAAGAAAGTCCCGCACTCACCAAACCTCGCAGCCAAGAATCCAACGCAGTCGTTCCGCTGCAGGCAACCAGTCATCACACAGGGCTCGTTGCACTGCTCCCGCCTTTCCGCTGAGCTGCTTGTTTCACGGGTCACGCCTGTGACATCTCCGCTCTACCCACCAGATGTTGCACCTCTGTCAGGCCTGGCTCGTTTCACCGACCACGGTCACTGCTTGGTCGCCCTCGTCTCTCCGCTTTCCGCTGTTCCCCAGTTGTTGGACGACGGTATCGCCTGGCTCGTCCCTCCAACCACGGTTACGGCTTGGTCGTCGTCGTCCCACCGCTGTTCACCAATTGTTACATTTGGGTCGCGAGTGCCGGGGTTAGCGTACCGCTGCCAGCAGTTATTACGTGCGGCGCGCGGCCCCTCGGTAGCATTGGCCTGGCGGCTCCGTGGACGGAGGACGGCATCAAAGGTGCCAGCAAAGACGAGGCGTCTTTTAACGAAACAACCTTTACTGTAACATCAGGAAGAAACGGGCAGTGAAGCTGACCCGGAGAGATTACAGACACTCTCACACAGCTGGTGTCTAGCGTCGTGCCAACGGCGCGTCAAAGTAGTCTCTCTCTCAGCGGAGTCGGCCGCTGCTTTTTATAGTTTTTCCAGTTCACAGGGAAAGGGTAAACCCTCACAGGAAAGGGAGAGCCAAACATGTTGGTACACGACGAATGACTCAATCGCAGGTGTTCCGACCTCATCTCCTCCACCTCCTGCAGACAGGAGAGGGCGACGCACTTTCCCTCGAGCTCCAGGCTTAGCCAGCTTTTGCACACACACGCACGCACAGGAACACGCTGAGACTTGTCGGCGGGAGGAAGCGTTGCGCGGCCGATGAACGGCGTCGAAATGGCCGATCCGCTCGCGGTTCTGCCTGTTGCTATGCGGTGGCCGCGTCAGCTGTCCCACTTCTCGGTGGAGAAACGTAACAGTACATTGTGGCTGCGTGTTGATGATAATACGGAGGATGCCAAGACAGCCAATCCGTCTTCTGTGCCTATAGATGGTCGAAAGCCAATCTGGGCCGGGTGATAGAAACCGTGATGTTCATGCCACCACGAGATTCGTGTGGCGAGCATTTTCTCAGCAATCTTGCAAATTGTTACCGTTAAGGAAATAGGTCGAAAGTTGCTTAGGTCTGTTGGGGCTTTCCCCGGCTTTGGAATAGGGATCACAATAGCCGATTTCCAGCTGTCTGGTACATCGCCGTCTAGCCATACCTTGTTAATGGTGTCAAGGAGTTGAGGAAGTGCATCACCACTGAGGTTCTCGTAAACCTCGTACGTAATGGTGTCCAGACCGGGCGCTGTCTTTCGGTTGGCTTCATCTATAGCTGCAAGCAATTCGGGCATGGAGAATGGGCTGGCGATTCCCTCGGTGTCGGCAGCAGATGGCAGCTTATCGACATGGGCTGGCATGCCCCACAAGTAAGGTCTTGTAACTGGTGCAGGCAACACGTCGTACTTGGGGAAAAACTAGCGTGCTGCGTGTCTTGCGAAATCATTCGGAGACAAGTTTGCTGCAAAGCATGCTGTGGCCGCTGCATCAGGACGACGACAACCGTGCTCCATGGCATGGAAAGTTCGCCAAAGATGGGCATTCGATGACTGTGTGGAGAACTGCTCGCACCACAGGTACCATTGTCGTCGTGAGAGATCACACTCATACCTTCGAGCCTTAGCAGTAATGTAATTTAGTCTTGTACGGGCATGCACAGAAGTTGGGTCTCTGGTTGCAGTCAATTCCGCTTGTCGACGAGCAGCCCACAAGTTGAGCAGAGGCACATCCGGTGTTGGTCGACCAACCTCCACCCAGGTAATGGTTCTAGCCTCATTTAGTGCTCTTTTTATGCGGTCTAGAAGCGATGGTGCCGACTCCACAGAGTGGTTTTGAAGAATGGCGCGGAAATTGTCCCAATGGACAACTGTACACTTGCGGCGTAATCGTCGGGCCTGTGATGGATAGAGAACGATGACAATAGGATGATGGTCACTGCCCCAGCAGTCCGGCTCTAAGTGCCACGAGGGGGTGCCGGTTCCTGACCACCACGTAAGATCTGGAGCGTATGTTCCACTCCTAGTATGAAGCACAGTCCTTGTTGGTGTATCTGGATGGTTCAGGAGAATAAACAGCGCATCCGATAAGGCGTCTCGTACTCGCCTGCCGCGAGGACTTAAGGTGGGCTACCCCCAGTCCGGGTGAGGCGCATTGAAGTCACCCCCAACTAAAACTGGACATCCCGGGCATTGTTGCCTAACATTCAGTAACCATCCCAGGTTTATGCGGGAGGGAGAGCCACCACCAGGTCTTACATAGACTGACACAACTACAACAGTTGCCTTACCAAATTTGACTGCCACTGCAACAACCTCCTGATATGAAGTACACCAATTTTCCAGAGCAAGGCGTACCTGAGGAAACCGTGTGTCAACATACACAGCCACCTTTCCCGGGGGAGTATCCGTGTGCACACGTCGGTCGTCCATGGAAGGAGACACGTATCCACTGAAACCAGGAATGGGTGGCAACGCGTTTGTCTCCTGCAGTAGCATGGCCCATACATGAAGTTTGTTCATGCGAAGACGGGATTTGAGCTCTCCAACCTTTGTGGAGAGCCCTCTACAGTTTCACTGAAGCACACCGCGATATCTTGTAGTCGCCATCTTGATTATGAGTCCAGATGTCGCAAAAGCACAGATGTCAGGTTAGATAATTGAGTGACCATAAACCTCAGTAACGATTTCGAAGAGTTATCAGGCAGGGCAGCAGAAGACTTTTGGGAATCAGTGAACGGCATGGGAGTGTGGGACATAATCGTTGGCGAGGCAGCCTTGATATTCGCGGTCTGAGATTCCGTTGCTCGCCTACGACGAGCAAGCAGTTCACGATGTTTGCGGAGCTTATAGACCTCCGCTAAAAGCATTTCAATTTGGTCGTCAACTGCTGTCACATCGTCCTGCGGAGGTTCCGGCATGTCCTTCCCGTTTGTACTCTGTTTGTGACGACGTTGTGCACTCACATTAGCGCTGTAAGCATGTGGTGTACAGATTGCCGGTGGCTCTGTCTCAGATAGCTGTGACCATTCATCGTCATCCTATTGGAGAGCCTCGAATCTGTTGAATGTCTGAATCGGTGGTGAAGTACCCTGTTGAGACCATTGCCTTTGTATTCCACTACGGACCTTTTGAGTTGCTTTCTGCTTTGTTGGGCAAGTTGGAGAGGTGATGTCATGGTCATTAACTTTGCAAAGTCCGCATCGGTAAGATACTGTTTCTTCTGGCATAGCGTCATCTGGTGTTGTAAAAGTACAGGACCTATGCATATGTCCAGGTCGGAAACAGGTATAACAGTAGACGACACTTGGTTTATAAGGTCGAGGGCGTAGAATGCAGCCATAATAGTATAGGAGAGTTGGGGGAGTCACGGGGCCTTGCAACGTGACGATGCAAGAGCGCCCCTTTCCCATGCGACGAGCTTGAATCACACGATGAGTAGGGCAGTAGAGCTCACGCTGAAGTGTAGCCTGGTCCTCGTCAACGTCTACGTTGTATACAATGCAGCGTTGTAGATCGGAACCATCAACAAGGTAAACCTGGACTGGAACTGAGACTTCGCTTGTAACTGAAATACACTTAAGTGTTTGAAGACACTCAACAGCAGCCAAACTCGGCAGCCACACAGCAATTGTATTCGACTTCTTCCTGGCCGTGAAACCACGGAAACCCTTGGTTCCAAGACATGCGTCCAGATTCGCCTGAATAACTCTGTTCGGTATCTCAGTAAGGCACTTGGTTGTCAGAGCCTTAATGGTCACTTTATAGCATGGTGATCCGGGTGTTGAAAATACCGGGTGATCAGTTGTTGTACAGGAACGCTTGCCTTGTGAACTGTTGTTTGCGGTAGATGATCCCGGTGCAATGTCTTCTGAAGGACGCTTCTGAGCACCGCGCTGTGCCGCCCGTCCAGAAGGTAGCGCTGAAGACACGTCCATTGGCGTGCTCGGCTGCTCACTCACATTGGTGGAAACTCCATCACCAAGTGGAAGCTGGTTAGCCATTCCCGACCTCCGCCCTCAGGACAGATCACTCACGGGCTGATGTGCATTTTGAGACGGCAGGATATGTGCTGCAGCCGATGGACCAGGAGCAGGAACCAGGAGTTGGGACCCAGGCTCGGATGTCAATTGTGCGGTCGGTAATGCCGTCGAGACAGGCGGCGCCGACGAAGGTACCTCCTCCAGCGTGCCACGGACGGCACTAGGCCTAGTCCCAGAGCGCAGTTCAGCTGCAGGAATTACGTGATGAATGCCACTCTACCAGATGATACATGAGCGGTCGGAACCTCCTCGGACTCTGAGAAGTCAATTCTCTTGATGTAAGGATCGTTATCACTTGTTAAATGTTGACACTTCCAACGATATTGCAAGGAACGCGTAGCTGCTGATTAATATTCGCACAATAACAGGTTCACTGCCGAAACGGGCGGCTTGCCAAATGAGCAATTCTCCTTGGGTAAATTAAAAAACTCCTTTAAAGTAATTTTTATAAAACGCCATGATAAAATATAGTGAGGGAGCTGGCGTGATCGAGAAATCTGCCTGTACTGATGAGGCATGTGCAAATACGTGAACAGAAGTCTAGAAATCATTTCCTCTAATGCATATACGTAAAATGAAGAAAATGACACACAGTACAGTTCCTACTCTGTAAGATGATGAGATTCAACAACAGTTGGTGAGTTTGGTTTTCGTTTTATTACTTGACACTGTGTTTTGAGAGGGTCATGTTAGTGCCTGTAAAATAGGTCTAGGTGTCCGCTAATTTTTGTCTGGAATGATTCCTGTTTGAGATACAAATGATCCTCCAACAGGAATCATCCCAGACAAAAATTAGCGGGCGCCTAAACCTGCCTATCTCGTTTGTGACCGCATAAAGACCACTTGGGCGTCACCGAGCACGAACACGCATGACCTAGCCTTACACCGCATGCATTTCTCGTTTCAAGCAACGATTTAAATGCGTCTAGAAAAGATCGAACACCAGCCGCATGCGCCAAGGAAGCTTCGAACACCAGCTGCTTCGCGCCAAGAAAACATGCGGTGCTAGCTACAATTTCCTACATGGCCAAAGGCCAGCTGCAGCGTACTAAGCAATCTGCGAATGTTTTGGATATGACGTCACAGCTGCTGTATCACGTCATTATGATGGCTTCGTGATTCCCCCATACGAAGAGGTCGACAATGACATCATGAGTGCTTTTTGGCGTAATTCCTAACAGCAGAATTGCATGCCGTGATTATGGGTTGCATAGTTATGATGCACTACAGGACGCGCAACTCGTAAGCGCAAGTCTGCTGCATGGCTTCCATACAAGGCAATCGCTGCCAAATAATAGCCAACAAGCTTTTAAATTGTCGGACATCACATCTTATGCTTAGTCGTATGCCTCATCATAACACATGCACACACTCATCGTTATGCTCGACAGCATGGCTTCCTTGCACAAGAGTTATTTAACGACGCTTGGTAACGATCTGACATGATGAACTCCAATGCTTCGCGAGACACAAGTGAAGAAAATACTAAGGGGATGCCCACTAGGCAATGCGACGAGCAAGAGCAATGCACTGCCACACTAAGGTTCAAAGAAATGAAAGCATGGTGTTGTCGTTGACGTTTCAGTCCTCGCCGAACGACTGGCTATGTATAGTGCAACTTCAGCTGCACCAGCACTTTCACCAAAATGCCTTAACAAAGTTATTCAGACACAATGTGATGGCAGCTGCATAAAAGCAACACATATCTAAACACCTTCCTAAAGTTGCTAAACGCTGGAGCCCGCAGAAAGTATTTCGTATCAGCTAAGTCATTGATGCAACTCACATTGCTGCAAAATCATTTCAGGAGAACATGCTGCCGGGCTAGTTGGTGTTGCATGATGTGTAGAAACGAGAGACAAAAAAAAACGAAGGAACGAACTAAAGGCAAACATCGAGGACACATAGGACGTTCACGAGCACTGCTACCAACGTTCACCGTTGGTAGCAGCGCTCATAAATGTATATGCATCCTTCATTTTTATCGTTCGTCCGTAATTTGTTGACCCCAATTCTACACGTCTTTAATAGCAACGTCCGGGGGATTTTCTCCAATGACTCCACTAGACGCGTTAGCATGATCACCACGGTCGCCGTAACGATTTCGCGTTCACGTAACCAGTGTGATATTGGTTATCCTTAGCGGCCGTATTACCGTGGAATTACTCCTCCACTTTATTTCTTGCTCTCTCCTATATTTTTTTTACCCGCGAGTCACATGCCTTAGTGACACGGACAGTCTTTATTGGCTACCATATTGTGGTGTCTTTTATAAGTTCTGCAAGCAACGGTTGGTTTTCGCTTTATTGACACTTTTTTCTGCACCCCGCCTATGTGTTGAACAGCAATCGGCGGCGTGCCTGTGCCTGGCGGCGTGGAACACAGTGTATTGTGTCGCTGGCGTCAGCCCGAGAAGACGTCAACTTCTCGCACTACCCGAGGTCGATGGCACTGCATGGTTTAGGACAAACAGTCCGAAAGAAGGCGGAGTGTCAGCACCGTGTTGCTTCTTTGTTGTTGACGGCAGCCCGAAGTTACGCGATTATTCTGGTGTTCACTTTGAACAGAGAACAGCTTGAACAGAAAGCTGTCACGTCGCTTTCTTCACTTCTATGTCAAAAGTTGTGGTGAGGGAGTATCGCTTGGCAGTGCTGTGTTTATGTGCGGCAAATGCCGCGAAAAGCTTCACTGACGAGTATATACAGATATTCATTAGATTCATTATTCATGTTCTGCGAGAAAAAGAAAAGAAAAGAAACAAAAAGAGCGATTTGTTCAAGCAAGATTTCCTTCTTTTGTATGGCCATTAATTTTCTCTAGTTGGATGTTTTGTTTTATTTTTTCCCAGCACCTCCACCACACTGTTAAGGTTTATTTACAGAGCACTTCTTCCCCTTGGCCTGGTGCGCTAACCAACCGATGGTGAGCTTCCTCTTCCTTGACCTCTATTCTGCAGAGCCTCTTTTCACTTCCTTGTCTTCTTCTGTGCGCATGCCTGACAATATAGACGCTTTTATAACGGAACATATACTTTTTAGTAAGAAGCTTTTGTTATGATTTAGAGCGTGCATGGCACATAACCTTTGACGGGAACAATAAGCACCCGCTTGGGAGCCTTTCGACGTTATTCAGTGCTGTCGAACATAAAGTGCAGCAAAAGATGTTCCCTCTAATAATTCTTCCAGTCAGCAGACAATAAAATAAAGAGTTGCAATGTCTGCATTACCTCTCATGTATACCTCATCTTTTATGAAATAGTCGGAGCTCTCACAAGGTCGCCACAAGCCAGTTGTATATTATCGTGCTTTGAGCCTGAATATTTGGTGGCGCTACAGATTCGCTATCTAGACGTGCTTCCAAGAATGAAAACCTAATATTTTAGCGTTGTCGTGTAACAACCAAACTCCAACATTTGTCAGGAGGTTGCAAACTAGCATCTCTTAAATATTCACGGAACGTGGAAAACAACTTGTTTCCTCAAAGTACTCCCTAACACTGCTTGCAGTGTAATAAGACGGTGCCCTCATAGCGAAAAACAAAGCGAAATGCTGCAGTAATGTTTCCCGTTTGTGCAAAAATAACGCGAATTTCGACCTGAATAATGGTTCACTCTGAGATTATGAATGACCCCAGGAAGTACTTATCAGGCCCATTATAATGCATGTATATTCACAAAACCAAACAAACATTTTCAAAGCATGCAAAAAATATCCGCATATTAACAAACCAAACGGACACATAAGAGTCAGCCGTAAGCGGTATTTGTTCGCACTTTGTCCTTGTGCATGCGATGCCCGACTCGGTATCTGCAACTGTCTCGTTAGTGTGGAACGATGCGTTGCTTGGAAACCTGAAATCATCTCCGCTTGAGCAACACGCTCCTTCAGGGTAGTTCTGGTGCGGTTAAGAAATATCAAACGCGTGCAAAAGGTAGGTGCTCGAAGAAAGCGTGCTGAGTATGAGGACGAGTTCTGCTAATGGAGAGTTGTAGTTTAAGGCGCCCCGACAGTTCATATTCCGTGCGCTAGAGCCCAACTATTTTACAGTTAGTGCTCGTTCTTGGCGCCGGCATCAACAACTTGGGTAAATGCTAAGGGTATCATTTTATGAACACCTTTTTTATTGTCTCAGGGCATAAAAAGAATACGATGAAGGACGAAGGGTGCGGTCAAATAAATGCAAAGAAGTCGAGGAGTGAATGAGGATGTGGTCTCTGCGTCCAAGAGGCATATGACTATGGATTATGGAGGAGAGGCCAGCTGCCACCGGACCCGCGTCGTATTCAAAACTGGACATTCCCAGAGTAGGTGATGGATGTCAGCTTCTGTGTTTCTGGACTTCCAGACGGGCACCAGGGATGTGGATACCATTCTCGAAATTGAGGCCACTTTCGAATCACTGCCGGTGTTAGAGCCAACCCAGCTCTAATCCTCCGAAGCGCCACCTCCTCTGCACGGGTTAGACAGCGGGGAAGGCTTACCGTGCACGGAGGTATGAGAGCACGCGTACGGCGTCGGAGCTGCTCCTTTCTTGTTAAAACTAGGGTAGCATTGTCCAATTTTATGAGGTTTGGCGATGTCGAGGTTGAGGGTGAGGGTGAAAGGCGGGTCGCAGAATCCGCCTGGCATATTTGAGCCCTTAAAAGTTCACGCGGAGTCCATTCAATACGAATTGGTTGTGGTTTGCGTGCCGCTAGACTGTAGACTGTGTATGTTTTGGCAGTATTCTGTGCTATTGCTAACGCTTCTATGTAGCTTTGTCACCAAGAGGGCATCAGTGCGTATGACAATATCGGGCCGTGGGAAGCATGGCTACAGTGAAGCACGGGAATGGCGGTCACATAGTAAATCGAATCGCCTCTTGAACTGCAAGCAGTTCCGCACAAAAAATAAGATGGATGTTTTATGAACACTTACTCCTAGGAGGAGAGAACTGAGTAGAAAAAGTTTTAAAGCCAAAGACCCCGCGACTGAAGACCTTTTTTTTTTGTTTTGTTTTTGTTCTTTAACGACTGTCGACTATTCTAGAGGCCTTCCAAATAAAATATTTTTTTTTTTGCAAGCTATCAACGTCCCTATTTAGTATAGAACTGTAACTTGGCCTACTGCTTGTGCAGCATGAAATCGGGCTCTTTTTATTGGTAATCAACGCATTAAAGACCATTCAATAAAATGAGTTGTTCGAATATAAAAGAACAGCGTCTGCATTTTGGCACCTGTGCCAACAAAAATATTTGTTAGGTACCTGCAATAAGACCACGTCTTCTAGCCTACAAAGAATCGAAATCTGCATCGACTGATAAGAGATATTTGATCGGCGGACATTTGTAAGAATATAGATGTTCGCCCGGCAACGTGAAAATATTTACGGAATTCACCATGAACGAAACTGTGCGAATTCACTCGTATGACATACGCCCGTCCTGTGTTTTTTGCATGAACTTTGGCAACACAGCAGGGGTAAAGTACACAACCTTGAACAGTAGGGATAAACAAAGAAAAAGCAAGAAATGATTAGTAAGAGCACAAAACTCAACATTATCTATAACATAACGAACAAATAAAAAGCATATCAAAAGGTTTTTTGCGGGGATAAACTCGCTGCGCAAGCTACGTCTACATGCTGCATGCACTAAGAAACTTCGCAGGAGGACTCCCGGAAAGCGATGTTGCGATAGAAACTGATTAAAAAGAAAAATGGCGGCTTTCCGTAGTAGTGGGCAGCGCAGAGCCGTGAGAAAAAAAAAAGATTCGCTCTAGTTACATCTTTCGGCAACGCCAATTAACAAAGGCGGCCGCTGCGTCACCTGACGCCACCTCTGCTGTGACGTCATTTTGGTTCTTTTTACTCGCGACTGTAATTGAAGTAAATAGGAACGAAACTTGGAATACTACCCTAAAAAGGCTAAAGCGGAAAAACAAATGCATGAGGCTACGCAGTAGAGACCGGCCCAGCTTACTCGTAAACACAAAGCTTGAAGCACCACACTATGCTTGCAGTTTGTTATTTCTGGGAATATCTATTTCTTGTTAGCATTCAAACGAAAATTAAAATGCAGCAACTAGTTCACATCCTTGAAGTTCGACTCGAGCTTAGAAAAAATGCTCTATCGGAAAAAAAAAGAAACAAGAAAAAGAAAGGTCGCACTCTAAACAGGCTATGACTAGGGAAATGATCTGAACTTGTAACCTACTGCAATGTTTGAGATGATGTCGGCAAGGAGGAGCTTTAAAGCACACCTGGAAACTATTTCAATCAGGCCACTGCTTAAAATTTTTTGTCGAAGAAGGCGAAATAAAAAAAAATAGCAGGATCATGAATGAATTGTCCAAAACAGTGCACAACCAAGTCAGAAGGTCGTCACAGAATAAAATTCTCTAAACAGCTAATGAACTCTATTTTGTACAAGATAACTCTTAGTTTTAAGAATAGAAATCATGTAGTGGTGCTCAATAACTTCTCACCATTGTTACGACGCACATAGCAAACGCTGAGCGTATCGACCAACATTCAGAAAAGTGGTAATCAGCCAATCGCTTTCGCCCACGTGGAGAACAAACTGTAGGCAGATTGAAGTAAAAGTGGCTCTAAAAATCTCCTGCCTGAGCGTTCGCCTTTAGCTGCATGCGGATATAGCGACTCATAGCGAACGAGGACTCGATCGAACGAAGAAGAAAGGCCATGATTAGCAAATAACGACGCGAACGTAACATATATAGCGCGCTGAAACGCAACTGAAACCTAGAAACGTAGTGCGCAGAAGTCGTAAAATGACCCCACCGGACAATGAAGCGCGAACACGCGTTTGCGTTATTCGTCAAGCATGCATCACAGGTTCGAGATCACACATCACGTATGGTCATTTACATCGAAACCTGAACCAAGTCCATTTGTCGAATAGCTTTGCTGCAGGAATGGTTGAAATTTGGAATTGAGGGGGGGGGGGGGGGAGGGGAGAAATTCCGCAAGTTGCTCTCTATGCTAGGCTCAGGCCTGAACCCAGCACCAAAAAGCGGCAAAAACAGATGCCGGCACATTGCTACTGCGATTTGTGGTATAGGAGAGAAAGAGGATGGCGTATCAACAAGTTTTTGGTTTTTCATGCTTGTTTGCTCCCAGTGCTGTTGTTCTTTTCGCTGTATAATGCTGTTCTCTCACCGCTTATGATTGTTTTCAATTTATTCCGCTTGTATAACTTTCTTTATTGTAAGATTGTTTTCGTTGTTCTGTATTCCCTTGTTCGTTTAGCCTTTGTTATGTTTTGTTCATTTAGTGTTCTATGCTTTCTATCATATATGATGTACCACTCCCCTCTGTAATGCGTATGCGCTTGAGGGTAATAAAATGAAATGAAATGAAATGAAATGAATAGTGTTGGTCCAATATTTAGGGAAATCCCCAAGGTGGATTAGGTTTCTAATAAGGGAGTAATTACTCATTGTCATCCACCCGAGCGCAGTCATACGGCTACAAAGGAAAGCTATACAGCTTTCTCAGAAACTTCGTAGTTAAAGAAAAATTCGTCCTGATCCGGGAATCGAACCCGGCACCACCGCCTTTCCGGGGCAGTCGCTCTACCGACTGAGCTAACCAGGACGGTCAGCAGATCAGATAGTAGGGCGAGAGCGAATTGATCTATAACTCGAAGTGGGAATAGTGTTGGTTCAATATTTAGGGGAAACCCCCACGGTGGATGACAATGAGTAATTACTCCCTTATTATCAACAAGAATGATTAGAAAAAAAAGGTTTATACAGAGACGAAGTAACTAATGGGCTTAGAGCGGATGCCATACCTTTTCTGAATCATTGTAGAACGGCACAAGCCGGTAGACCACTTCAGTTGATTAGCGTGGAATACAGCGAAAGAAGAAAAATGCCAAAATTTCACATCTCTTTACGAACACCTACACCTCACTAACTCTGCTCAAACCAGCTCAAGTGGCTCGAGGTTTAACTGGCTGATATATATGCCCCTAATATCTAAAGGCATCATGACATATGCACGAAAAGAAAGGAAGCAAGCAAGCAAAAAAGTGATTGGAGAAAATTGAGTTTTAACTGGGTTATCTATTTGGTATAACGTACGAAAGCAATAGTTTGTCGTAGTTTGTCTTGGTACATGGCAGGAAAAATGAAAGTTGTCGCTATGTTAAAGCCATCACCTGCCACAACCACACTCGTGGGAAGGACCCTGATGATTGTTGCCCAAGTTGGCAGAAGCGACATCGATGTAGAGCCCCCGCTTGAGCTAAGCCGTACGAACGCGAACGCGTGGCACAGAGGCAGCGTGACTAACTAGGGAACCAAGGGTTCTAGAAAGCTGTATTCCCATCTCACCATCTAGTTTTAATATTAAAGCCCAAGCTGGCAGCGCCTTCCATTTCGAAGACAAGGAATGGTGGCGCTGTTAAACCTCGTGATCAAAGGATCAAACTTTTGTGCTCAAACGCCGCAATGAATGAAAATACTGAGCATTAGTACTGACATAAACATACTCTTCTTGGTAGAAGGAAACACAAAAAGATGATCAGGAAAAGCCGCCTGAAATCAAGTCTCGACGTTCAGGCTGAGTTGGGCAATAAGAATTCCCCTATTATTAGGGTTCGCTCCAACCATTGCGAGAAATTGGCGGTAAAAAAAGAACAAATTGAAAGGAAACTACGGCTGCGCTAGCAATTTAGGAAGAAGCGCGCGCACTGTGGCAACAGAAGGAAAGAAAGCAAGTAATCAAATAAAAATTGTTAGGACTAAAAAGGCATAGCAAGGCATAGCAAGGCAGGAAAAAAGAAAAAGTGAACAGAGGCAGCGATAGAAAGGACAAAATAGTTTGAGAGAACTGGCCTAAGGAACAGGGTATCAGAAACAATGAACAAATGTGCAAGGCAAGGTGAAAGCAAAGGATAAGGAATGCAAAAAAGAACGAGAGAAAGTAATGTAGAGAAAGGCCGTGCTGACATCAAGACAAAAAAAGAAAAGTGGTAAGCGACACAACTCAGTGATGTAGTAACTATAGGACGAATCGTGATGAAAGTGCTCTGCGACCCCTTGAAATATGTCATTTTAATGCTCTTGACCGATGCCGACAGTCAACGGTCAACGCTTGTTTGACAAGGACGATAAAGAGAGGGTAGAGGCTGCCGGCAGAGCTGCTTTTTTTTTTTTTAAACAGGAGATGTAGTAAAGAAGGGCAGCTCAGGAAGAAGCTATTTACTGCCTACTTTAAAGAAGCAAGGCGGAAACGTGTAAAAATCACAACCCTATCTTTTGTGAGCCCCATCTTTCGAAAAATGGATTCGGCCATCTGGCGTCCACTTCCAGCGTTATGTGGCCCCGGAATCTCTCCTGACTTTCCATCGGCAGACGGGTTCCTTTGTCCCATCCAAAACGCTCATCTTTCAGAGCACCCAAAGTGCTTGCACAGCTGGCAACGTTATCGTACAGCGACTATCAACTGAGGCAAATAATGATGATGACGAAGATGATGATACTTTGAGAGCAGCCTTGCAAAAGTGCATTATGGCTAAAAGGCTGTTTTCTGCACCAGATGGGGACACAGGTCCAATCTCGCCAAATATATTACCCCATATCTGCGCCAGAACTTCCAAAAATAGAAGGTCAGAAAAATATTTCCCGCCCTAATATTTAAGCTTAAGGTGATATTCTGTGGAAAATCCATTTTCATCGCTAAGCCTTGTTTTCGCACTTACACTCTTGGGAATATCATCTAAACATATCCTGTTGCCTTAGATCTCATACACCGTATCATGCCACTACTGGCATATATGATCGCTGCTCCGCCGTCGCAATGATCACTACAAGATGTCTTCATCGTTACTGCTAACAGTACCACAAACGTTAGGAAAGAGATTTCGCAGTAGGGTTACGGCACTTTCACTGGTTCATATAAGCATCATCTACCGAATACTCTAGCGGCACATAGTTTAAAACACCTCTCAGCGACGCATCCTCCATACAACAACACATAAATGGCATATACAACCAATGAAAGCAGGGTCAAATTCAATGCGCATGCCTCTACCTTAATGAGCTTCCCAACTTTGTTCCTCATACCATCCATCAATACATACCTTGGACTGAGGGTCCCCCTCGCTGAGTAAATCAATAAAAATGTTTTGTCCTCCTCCTCCTTTATTTTCTTTCCGGCTCACGTCTTTCCTGTCTTGCTGAAATTTCAAACACTACACATCAAAGTCCCCTTTGAATCAAAAGTGTCATCCATGCATACATTTTCTAGCGTAGGTGGTCTTTCTGCACACTGATGGTATGTTAAACGTCTTTTGATTTCAAGTCACGAATCAAACCCTTGAACAAGAAAAGAAGGCTGAACACTAGCGAAAAAACTGTATGAGTAACAATAACCTCAGATTTCTCGTACTAATCTTATATAAATTTCACACAAATCTCATACAGTCTCATATATTTCTCATAAGTTCGATGATAATTGTATTAGATGATATGAGATTTGTACGGTTTTTTGTATGAGTTTAGTATGAGAAATCTGTATGAGATCATTGTGACTAAGGTTTTTTTCACTAGGGAACGGGAGCATGAAGGTGATCCCTTTTATACTTTCTCTTCCTCCCTTCCCTGGTGTGTAGTAGCAGGCAAGGGTTCTTTGCCGCCGGCCTACCGCTCCACCTTTCTTCACACTTAACTAATCTCTCTCTCTCTCTCTCTCTCTCTCTCTCTCTCTCTCTCTCTCTCTCTCTCTCTCTCTCTCTCTCTCTCCACTCTCTCTCTCTCTCTCTCTCTGGTGCGTGGGATAAGAGATTTGTCAATGTGCATTCGCCCAAACTCGTCACTTTTGCAACCTGAGAAAACATTTCGGATGTTTCGGGCCATGATACACGCATTCTCTTAACCCGCCACAATGAATAATAGATTAGGAGTTCAGCAGCATGATCCCAAGTTTGTAGCTTAGAGCCCGGCCTTCTTGGAGGTGTGCCACAGTGCTCTTGATCTGCGCCATGCTAGCCCACGTTAAATAATTCCAGGCTGTTTAAACAAATTCAGAGCCTTTCAACATCCATTACTGCTGTTCCCCTCCGGAAGGTCAAAACTCGCGCTCTGTACCGAACCGTGCATCTTGGTAGATATCACTTTTTTTTCTTCAGTTTCCATGTTCGGACAATCTGAAACCACAGCTTTGATGGTGGCCAAATCACAGGGAGAAAACTTAGACGCAGTGGAACAAGCGTCTGTTTCCAGCTGTCAGCGTAGGTGAAAAGAGAGTGCCAACGAATGAATGAAAACAAAAGCTTGCTTTTATGAAAAAAGAAGAAGATAATTGTAAAACTCGACACTGAAGGTTGTTTAGACAAAATGTGGGGCGCGTATTAACGGAATATTTCACACGCAGTTTGTGGACATGAAAAAAAAAAAAAAAAGAACATTTAGTCTTCAATCCACGTTATAGACGCGGGAAAAAAAAGAAAAAAAGTGTCCGGATTTACAGCCTACGTTACGCAATAAAAGGGGAACGCACAACTCGAACAGTTACGTTTTCCTATGAATAAAATACTAGCTTCGAAAAACATATAAAATTCAGAATCCCTCGAGTTGTGTAGCGCTTAAGCATCGACGCTGTCATGTGTCCTTTTCAAAAAACGGCATTCAGTGGCGCGGATTGAGGGATTTGGGACATGACAGCGCGCCAACGATTGTGCACGTAGCGATTGGTGGTAAAACTGAATGAAAGATTGTTTTTTTTTTGTTTTTTTTTCAGTATTTGTTATATTTCAGTGCTATGCCGGTCCATTACATCAAAGTGTCGTATATCTATGGCGTTCTAAGTGCTGACAGCAAATTGCATTTAGAAATAAAACTTCAGCTAACACTCGCCAAAGGGCTTGCATGACACAAATGTTATTAGCCTGTATGTGCATGACCTCACAACTTCAAGCGTTTTTTATTTATTTTCAGCAAGCCCGATTTAAACCGTTCATGGGTTCACGAATGAAAACCTACTACGGCAAGTTAAAATACCGCCTTGATTGGTTTGGTTTGTGGGCTTTAATAACCCGAAGCGATTCAAGCTATCAGAGACGCCGTAGTGGAGGACTCCGGAAATTTCTACCACCTGGGGTTCTTTAACGCGCACTGACATCGCACACCACACGATGCCAGTGCATGTAAGCACTTTGGCGGGTGCTAACTAAAGTTTTATTTCTAAATGCAGTTTGCTGTCAGCACTTGGAACTCCATTAGATAAGATATATAGATCACATATCCTTTTTTACACGTCACCTTGTTACGAAACCGGACGTATGCATAGTGTATGTTTGACAATTTAAAGTCGCTCAGTACCAACTGTCGCTTTTTTCGATATTGTATTCAGGAGCAGCATAATGCAGATCATCTCCGCCCATTTCAAATAAACGTTCAGCACCGTTCCTGTTCGAAGTATCTACAGGATACTATAAATCAGTTTTGCAAGAAAGGATCCAGGTAGAACGAGAGGAAGAAGATGGTTTACACGGTATGAAGGAGCACTGAACAAGGGTAAATGGGGTACGCCTCAGTTCGCAGGTCGAGCCAACGTTTCGACATGTCCACTTGTCGAAACGTTGGCTCGACCTGCAAACTGAAGCGAACCCCATTTCCCCTTGTTCAGTGCTCGTTCATACTTTGCAAGAAAGGTAATACGGAGCACTCACAGCTCTGTTCTACGAGGCAGTGTTCACACATTATGCGGAAGATTGAAAATTGCCCGCTGATTGGAACCTATGGAACATACAGCACAAGGCAAAGTGTCGTCCTTCTAAAATCAGCCGATCTAAGGTGCGAGTGTGGTCCAGCCCGAAATGGCTAAATAAATAACGGGACACTATAAGGGGAAAAAAAGAGTCCAACTGCAAGCCGAAAAGAAACAGAATAGAAAAGCTCAAAGTTACGCCTATAGATTAGCGATCTGAACTGAACGCGAAGGTTCTCAGGATAGATGAGTCGTTTTGTGGCGAAACAAAAAGGAATAAAGAATGAAAGCTGACGAAGCAAGAGATGAAAGGAATGAAGCCCATGAATCAACATCGAAAAGGGCGCAGTAAAGTTGCCTTCCAATATCTTTATTTACATAATGCGAAAGTGGCCCACTTCCATTCTCCACACAAAGAGAATTTCTGCCGACGCAAGGTGGGGCGACGCCGGCGACCTCGATGAATCTTTGGAGAGCCTGGCCTTTCTTTTCCTCTATAGACACACCTCAAAGGGCACGGCCAGCATTCAGTTAGAAAACACCGGCATTTTCGGGAAGTCAGGGAGTCTATCCCTCTTCCTATCACTGCCAACGGTAAAGGGAAAGGGGAGAGGGACAGCCGGCTACGCAAAATACTTCTTCCGGCAGAAGCGATCACTGTATATATAAGCAGGGACAGTGCCGAAGACAAACGGCAACCTCTTGAAGTGCCAGCGTTTGCCAAGTCAGTGTTTACCTGGCATCTTTCTGTATTGCTTCCATGCCAGTTCCCCATTCGAAACGCGCAACGCACCAATATGAAATGCTAATAGCGCATGCAGGCTATGAACTGAAAGCAAACTCCAGGTTGATCGAAATCAAAATATCCGTGCCTCTTTAGAACCTCTGTGGGATACGTCTGGCTGCCCACCTGAGTGCAGTAGTGTGAACTCTTGTTCAAGATTGAGAATTCAGTAAAAGTGGAAAGGGTGGCTGACGAGTGTGCCACTCAGGCGTGCCGTACTCTCACACTCCCTCCACCAACAGCTGATCAATGCGCATAATTCAGGGCAGGGGCCCAACGTCTCGTTCATGACTTTGAAAAGCAAAAAAAGGATGCGAGAAAGCGAGTTGAACGAGCAGAGTCACCGCCCTTATCCCTCGTATCGTGTGTCTGTGTTTTCTTTTTTTCTACACAGCTTCTTCTTTGTGTTGTCAAGTTTGGGTTCGTGTTCGTAAACTTTTATTTTCCTCGCATTTGTGTATTCTCCACGCTATTACGCCGATCCGTCTCTTTTGCAGGGCCCAAATGTACAAAAACAAATTGGTCAAACTAGCGCTTCCCTAACTCCCTACCTACCCTTCCCTCCGTGATTGTTTATCTTATCTTTTTATCTTAGTTTAATGCTAAGAATGCGCTGCTTTCACCACCACTACGCACTGGTGACTTCGAGTGCGCCCTTAAATCTTGCACGAGGGGAACAAAAAGAGCGCATTTTTAAGATGTGCGCTCGAGCATCCTTTTACGCTCCTGCTGTTCTTTTGAGTTTCACGCCTCGGGGTCAGCGCGGGTGAACGCCTCCCCCGCAGTATAGCGTCATACGTGCCCCTTCTCTAGGGCTCTTTTCTTGCTTGCATACCATCACGGGATGCTTCATGAACGTGTTCGTTTTTTATTTCTTTTCTTTTCCCCTTAGACATCCCGAACGCCTCCTTGCTTGCTGGTTTGCTTCCCTTTTGGGGAGCATAAGCAGCTGAAAAAAAAAAGGGGAGCTTCTGGAGAGGCTAAGAGTGGACGCAAATTGCATAGCGCACCGTATCATAGCGCTGCGTCATTCAGACGGCTCTTTTCGTGTGGTGAGGGATAACGGGGACGTTTTACTCGACTGTCATTTCTTCTGCCAACAGAGCTAAGGAGAAAATCCATATTCTTGCCTATGCCTTTCTGCATGGCCGCTTTGGAATTGCGCATTAAAATGAAATAAAAAAATAAGAGTGCGGAGTACCGTAAATGCTTTGAGTTCACCAAGTTTGCAAAATTCTCTTCCGGTTTTATATTTTGGTGTTCCTCCTTCGAAATAAGAAGACGCAGTCATCTGGAGGCGGGCCCCAGCAAGCCCTAGAGCTGCCTGCCCCAGAGTGACAAAATGTCGCATACAAGGCACTCGCCTAAAGGAACCCGTGCAATCTGCATACGAAGGCGTGCGGAAATTTTGCGCCGAGGCGTAATTGTGGCGTCCCCCGGTTCAGTAAATCGGTGTTTTATTTCAAAGAGTTCAAGACTCCGCAATTACCGAGAATATTTTTACTTTTTTAGCTTTCTTTGTCTTCTTATGGAGTCCTCCCTCTCGCGAAATGCGTGACATCAGGCATGCAGAACGCTGATATTCTTTTCTCGCATTTCCTTTATTTTGTGAAAAACGAGAGAAGCAACTTTTGTTCAAGAAGAAACAAAGAAGGGTGCCTGACGGTGAAGGGTGCTGTTCCGTACAACTTTCATGCATGCGTGCTATGCGATTTGTCACAGGCACTTGAGTTGTCGAGCTCTCGACGTTTGGCGTTGGGGACAACGCTACTTCCCCATGAGATCCCGATTTCTTTCCTCAATATCCATCTTTTTTAATGCCTTCCTCCGACATGCGACTCGAAGAGGCTTTCTAAGACAACTGCTGTCGGCTGTAGCTTCTCTGAGTGTTCGTTGGGCGCTAGTTTGCCGTTAAATAGACACACGCGAATTTTTTTTTTTTTTATCAGTTCAACCTTAATTTTGTTCTGTGCGTTTAAACACTTTCTCACAATGCGACTCCACTCGGCTTTTCCTGAGCAAGTGCGGACAGTAACGGTATCATCGATGTGAGTTTTTTTTTTCCCCGCATTATACACGCTTCTTTTGAAATGCCTAGCCTGAAGTCAAAATGATTGAATATACAAAAATCATAAGACACTGCATGAAAATACAATACAATCTACAAAACATCGTGTTATTGAGTAACAAAAAACAACTGAACACCGAAAATCAGGTTTCCTATCTGACTGCGAATCGGAAAATGTAAGTGTTTAATAAAGCCTGGATTACGTTTTCCGACATGGATTCATCTGATCCTGCAAACACTGCAGAAGCATAAAGTGCAGCATTTTCGGAACGAGACAGATCTGACGGAAAGAGATTCGCTCTTAGCCATGTGCGATAACTGCGAGTTCTACTCGGATGGTGCGTCTGGGGCCCATTTGTGCGACCGCACTTAATTTAGGTGTATTTCGCATTCAACATTAGGGACACCCCAGGGACAGCAAAGTTTTCTGAGTTTTTTTATTCGATATTATTACCGTGGACGCATACAAGCATCAACATAAATTTGTCTACTTTTGTCAGAAAAGAAACTGACCGAGAAAGAGCTTGTGGAAAGGAACAAAACATGTATGGTGGACGCTTGAAGGGAAGCTTAATTACACCTGGTCGAGATGCAAAGATTCGAATGTAGGACGTTTGTAGGTAGAGCGTGTGAACTTGTTTCGAGGTAGAGTCGAAAACTATGATGTAGTCACAGATTAAAATTACGTTTTCTCCTCGCGGAAGGGTTGCGAAGAAATTGTTGATGATGTAATCGTTGCAGAAATTTAAAATTTACGCTGTCTTCGTCAACATGCTTTCATAAATCGTCGCGTGCTGCAACACTTAACATGAGCTATACATTTGGTAGCGTTGGTTTTCTAATTTCAAGTAGCCCCTTGTTTGCTTCAAATGGTGCACAACTATACATGACGTCATTTTATTGCCTCCAGCACTGTGCGGCGCACTGTGGAGAAGTCTAAACGCCTACACCAGGTTACTTGTCGGTTACGTCGGCAGTTCAAATGGTTTCACTTTTTAAAAGGAATTCTCATTATTTTCCTGCAAGTTTGATAAATTTGCCCCCTTTAAACTTGTCGACGACTCAAGCCTCTTCTAATCCCCTTTAGGCTTTTTCTGCTCTTGAGCTTCAGTTGCCTTTTAAACGAGATAGCGTTGAGGGCTCGCTTCTCAGTGAATAGCCGATTCCTTAATTTGGGTGTATACGAATAGTTCATGCATCCAAATCAAAAAGGAATAAAATGTCTTTTTGAACCCCTGAAAAAGACAAATGAACTTCTTGTCCAACGCACAGTCTTTAGTAGAGGGAAAGGCAGTCCATATCTCATCATTTTTCATTGTGCAGGGCCCCTTTCTTTTCTGCGCTAAAAGCAGTCAAACCTGCTGCGAACTCCTGCTAATCAAAACATTCCTCGATCGTCACTTTACAAATACCAGCTCAAAACTGTCCAATATCTGAGGAAACAATGGGATTTACTCCTACCAGTTTCCGACACATTAAACGTAGAAGTACCATGTGAAGTGCCACTTTTCTATCAGTGTACACTAGGTCCGTGATCACGCTCAATATTATCACAAAACAACAACTACAGCAATAACCTAACACACGTTGACGTATCAGATGATACGCCGCCTTGTCCAGTCCTCTCAATTTCGATCAACTCCTATAAACCAGGATCGCATGATACATGGCACTGAATAAGCGTGATAGTGCAGCCAACTTCGAGTCCTATTCTCGAAGGTCATCGAGCGATAAACGGCATTCGTTCGCCCGATTCAAAGCAAGGCTGTTTTGACCTCTTCTGATCATTACCAATGACTTGATAAACAACATTCGAGGGTGTCAGTTCTGACACGTAAGGTATACAACTTTGTAGCCTCCTCGGGGGGCATACGCGAAACTTAAAGGGCCACTGTCCAGGGAAGACCCTTTTCAGCAAAGGGGCCGGTGTTTCGATTAGGTACCGGAGATAGTCTGTGCAAAATGCTACAGTGACATGCGCGCCGCAAAGCATCGAAAATACAATTCAAAGCTCTCTCATGCTCTCCTTTGGGAAGCCAGCTTCCCCGTTTCCTGCGCTGGCCCGACGGGCCACAATAATGACGTACGTACTGCGAACGACGTCCATTGGTCCGTCTCGCTGACTGACGGGAGAAGGATGGGTGTCTACCGCTCGCTTCGTGCTTTTCCCTCGCCACGGCCAGACTGAATCCAGCGGCGCGCGCTCCCTTGGCCGTATTTTTTTTTTTCGTGCTCGCGGAGGGCCACGCCCCCCCTCCCGCCAAACGCGGAGGAGGAAGGGGAATTTGTGTTGCGGAGGCTAGACGACCTCGGGCAGGAGAGTGAAAAACCTTTGCGAGGGAACGGAAGGAGAGAAGCATGAGAGAGTCGGATGATTACGGTGGCTGTAACTGCGTTATTAGTTACTCTTTTCAAAAACATTTTGCGGCATTGCGTTCTAGGGGTGAAGTCTCACAGTCACCGGGGAAGAAAATATTTTCGACCGGAGGGTGGACAGTGGGCCTTTAAGGACTTCAATTATAAGTTTTGAATTCCTATAGAACGCAATATAATACCGCAAAAGAGAGAGATTCAACTGAGAGTCCGCACACGCACTATAAACATAGTGGTAAGAAGTGCTCTCACTAGGTTCATGTATCTGGGAATTAACTCTAGAATGGACGTCGGATCGTTCCACGGCATTCCGTGTCTACGCACCTTGACAGGTGCCGAGGTGCAAATGTGCTCTGGATAAGCGAACGTGAAAAGCATTCGCATATTGACTTTTTTTTTTCATCTTGCACATCTACACTCCTAAAGAGAAACGAAGAAAAGTTTACGTCGCAAGAGCAAAACGGAGACAGGAAGTCAGAAAAAAAAAAAGAAATTCATTTCCTAATTTCTCGAAGCCGCATTCAGCAAGCTTTGAAAAGAGAAGGCCAAACCATGGTCATCGTACTGCTTGATATTTTTCTCTCTCGCTTTTTCCCTGTCTCTTTGGGTAGCCATTTTTTTAGGAGAAAGGAGGTATTCTTTCTTTAAGAGTGTGCGTCCAACTTTGGTCAATTCGAATAAGATACACCAGGAGCGATTTCGAAGCGAGGCATCGTATATACTTTGGGAAAGAAGGAATTCAGCATTGACGATAAAATGCAAATTCAGACAAGGCAGTGCAGAGGGCCGCTGCTGCTGCTGCTGCTGCTGCTCGTAGTGACCCGACGGAAAGGGAAAATAACGGTTATAAAAAAATGAAAAAAAAAGAACAGAAAAAGAATACAAAGTCCAAGCCGTCATTTGTTTTCACGTCCCAGCAAAAACCGCTTTGGGTAGCCCTGGAAAGATAAATTGAGCGGCAATGTTAAGCTGGAAACAAAATTTTCTTTCATTTCTCTCCGAGTTCCGAATCGAATGGGAAATGCAAAGGTTGGAGCAGGAGCACACACGAAGCTGCCCTCTCCGCGAGCTCACGATCCGATAGGTTGAGGAGGAGCTGGAGGAGGAGGAGGAGATTGACACATCGGCTAAATCAACCGGCGTCTTTCTCCGCGCAAATGTCTGTAAGCAAAAGGCGCGGAAGCGTTTGTTTGTTTGTTTCAAGCGGAACGGCATGAGGAAGTATGTTTCGAATAGGAAGAGAAATACTGAAATAACAGGAACTGTAGCGGAGAAAAAGCAAAGCGTTTTATGTGTCTAGTCTTGATGCACGCCTCACCTAACGCTATTTTGGTGGCCGGGCTTGGGCTGGCTCGTATCGGCTAGGCTTGGCTGCACAGTTCAAGCTTTTAATGTGTGAGAGAAAAGTTTTGGAGCCAGACACAATACTCTAAGCTCGAAACTCCGGCAAAGTGATGGCAATTTCGGAGGGCGCGACCCCTAGCGTTGAAGCGTGACGAATGTCCTCCGTAGATGGAAGAGGGCTGCCGGAAGCTGAAGATAAATGGCTTCAAGGAGAAAAGCGAGATCTCGACTAATCCTGCTGCATTCAGAAGGATAGATATATTTCAATAATAATGAGGCACTAAAATTCAGTAAGGTGCTTCGAAGTGACAAAACGACGCATTAGTTGCATACTAATTAGGAAGCTCATAGCTGCTGCCAGCGGAGCCCTGGACTAGGGGCACCGACCACCCAGCTCCTGCGTGGTCGGTGCTCATTAAAAGTTCTCTCTCTCTCTCTCTCTCTCTCTCTCTCTCTCTCTATCTCTCTCTCTCATAGCTACTGAGGGAGCGCCACCTAGATTTCGGTCAGTGCGGAACGCGTGCTCTATTTTTTTTTCAGTCTCGGCAGCGTAAAAAGAGTTGAAATTATCTTTTAGCGTAGGAACGTTCGTGCGTGTGAGCCTAAGTATCTAATTCCTGTTTTCTACGGAGTATAGGCAGTCGAGTGTATCACTTCGTTGTCTCGGTTTGACTAATATTATAAAATATTACAACACAACAAGCTGAATCTTACGCGGTTGTTTACACTTATGATGATACGCGCAGTGCTGTTTCTTTCTCGACAGTCCACTATAGTTATCGCTGAGTGAATTTCTAGAATTACTAATTACTAATCAGATTTCGGGTATGGCGACCTGCCTAACCTGAAGCCTTAGCTATACAGTTGCGTACGGTAAGCTTGATTACAAACTCGACGAACAAGTCGAGTCTGCAATTCAGTTGATTGGTCTTTATCATTCGCTCACTAAGAAATATGGCAGTCGTCGTGTTAGGGTTTCAACCCACATTATCATAAAATCATCGAACCAAATTCCAAAACATTTGAAAGGATATAGCATTATAAGGGATGAGGAAAATCGGCTATTTGCTAAAGCGGAAGTTTCTGCTTCTAGTGCTGCAACCAAGGGGGGTGTGAGAGACCATGAGTCATGAGTGCAGAGCAGGCACGGGCGCTTTTCTTCTCACTATCGTTCGAGGGAAGAAAGGATGATATGAAAACAAACAAGATGCGAGAACGCGGGCGAAGCAGAGGAGTTAAAATTGTCGTTCGAGATGCGACGATGACCGCGATCGAGGGACGGTGTGTGCCGGCGGCCCTCGTAAAAGGAACAAACCGACATCACCATTATAAACTCGTTCACGGGATAAAAAAGAAATGATGCTTGAAACAGCTTCTACGTGAAAAACAGCACTTCCAGCGCAAATGTATGTACTTGCGTGTGCCTGAACAAGATGGCGACATAAGGTGATCGAAGCGACAACCTTACAAAGCCAAGAACGAACAAAGTACTGCCACTACTGCCACCCTATAAGAAAAGTAGAGGGATAAGGGAGAAGAGTGAGGCAAGGGATAGTTTTCAACAGCACAAACTGCTAAGCGTGTCCCTGCCCGTGAAGGAAGGCCGCTCTTTGGCCGTTATCGCGAGCCCGTCGTCGCCATTTGCGGTGGCACCTCTCAGCGGATGCGTACGACGCCTGTGGAAACGATGGAGGTCGAGCAAATAAAGAAGGAATGCATGGGGAAAAAAATAAGGAGAAGAAGACGAGCTCAAATAGAAAAACTCAGAGGACAAAGAAAAGAATTAAGCGAAATGAGACAGAACTAAAAGGAGATTGAAATGTGAAAAGTAAACAAAAACAAAGAGAAAGATACAGATAGCCCCTACCGCGTCCGCTTTCTCCCCTTCTTAAAAAGACGCGGCTGTCTATCAGTGAGAACTAGAATCGAACCGGCCAGGAAATCGACCAGGCCATCAAGCTGTCGCGATTCTCCGTCTGTCTCTTCACGAAGCCTCGGAGCAACCACTCGGGAAGGCGATTGGGGCATCGACATCGCCAGCAACGCGGACCGCGTTGACTGTCGCAAAAGAAACGCCGAGCGGCATTCAACGTGCTACAGGCTGCGATAGTGGAGCAGCAGAGAAGGCCGCAAGGCATGGCAATCGAGCGCAGGGGAAGGGAGAACAGCGTGAGAAAAGCATAAAGCCCCGACATGTCGTCGTAGCCTTTTCCGCACTGCCACTGTTCAGCACCCCCCGCCACCACTCTCCTCCTCCTGCACTGGAATGCACCCGGAGCACCGAACCATCCTCTTATCCGCGGTGAAATTCTTGATGTAAGCAAAGACGGACCTATAAGGCTCCTCTGTGGCTGGAACCATGAAGGGTGGATGACAGGTGCGCGGCGACAAACGGGATGTGCAGTGACACCATTTCGAGTTCGGGTCCAGTCCAACGGATTGTCGCGCCGAGAAGCAGCGCCGCATAGGGAAGACGACGCCAAGAAATTTCCCTTTTGAGTAGATGATAAAGCGATGACAAGGACAGCGTTTGCGATGTAAGCGTAAATGCGATATTACAGCCTCCACTGGAGGAAGTTTATTGTGACAACCTATTTTCAGGACATTATTTATTGCTTTATTGATTTCGATGCAAAAACTGACTATTGATCCTAGCCAAGTCCAGGAGTCTGGACACATGTTGACTTTGAGGGAAGATTTCAGTATTGTGAGGTCTTGCTACAAACGTGTTTGCAGGAATAGTCCAAATTTTTATTGAAAATATCTTTTTGAATAGCTTTCCGGCACCCGTGCAGAGTAGTACCAGCAATGGGCTACTTTTCCGAAAACAACTGTGAGGTAGCTGAAAAAATTGTAAGATACATTCATTAATGACGTGAGCTTCCAATTCATACCAACTTTGCTTTCTGAAGTTTGCCTTCCGCTAAGTATCATGAATAAGACTGCTATTGGATACCAATGACCCCGTTTTTTAACATCTAAAACACATATTGGAAGCTTGTCGAAGAAGAACCTACGTATGTACTTATTTGTTAACGTGAAGATATACAATATGTGAAAAATTACTTCCAAACTCCATTTCACGGAGAAAACGCAGAATTTCTGAATATGCACGTAAGGAACGAAGTAGATGACAGCGGCTACGACAAAGAAGCAACACTGTAAACAAGACTTAGTAAGAGACATCCACGATAGTGAGCGGGACATTTACGTTCATTTCTTCACATATGATATCTGTTCCAGTAGGATCCCAACTCAAGTTTGCAAGTCCTGGCACAAATATGGCCTTTGTTTTTTTTCACTGCAGTCTTCATAGCAGTGTACTTCTGAGCTGAAGTGTTGCCCAAACAGCTCGTTTATTATAGCGTCAGCTCCGACGCTGAAAATATGGGAACAGTCTCGAAATATAAAGTGCTCATGCCTCTGGCTGCCACTGCACATTTTTAATTTAGAACTTTCACCGGATTCGTCAGAACAAACCAATTTTTATGCCTCCACATGCGGTACCCTGCATTTTACGAGGATGTCATCATAACGCCTTCACAACGCCTATCCTCGATTCGTTCTGTCATCAGCGGCATTGAAATCTGGCAAAATGTTAAAATATCATTTTTCTTGACGCTGAGGGTCATGCTCTTTTCATTTTCTGCCTTCCCAGACTCTCGAAAACGCACCCAAGGCCATTCAACATCATTTCGCACCAAGAGTGACGTCGATAATGGTGCCTCTGAAGTAGAACCCCATTATCCAGACCAAAGTGAGATAACTGAGAGACCAATTCCTTAACAGACAGGTTTTAGTAAGTGGGTACAGGGCAGTCAGGAAAATTCCTTACCTAGGGTTGAAGGCTTAGGGAACGATGTGCGATAAAGCGAAAGGAGATTAGACAAAGTACAATGTGGCTTTATTGACAAGTTTGTTTTTTATGCGAGGTTTACCAGAGGTATTCTTACTGGCATTCTTCTCAAATAAATGCAAATACTCGAAAACGATATCCAGTGATGGCCCCCAAGCCAATGACAATTGAAAAGCTAAGTTTCTTCTCTGATGCGAAGCTTGCGATATGAGGTTGTTGATAACTACAGGTGGAGTTACCTTACCGGGTTCCGCCGGCCACCGTAGGGACATTGATAGATGGATTTATTGAAAGGAAAAGGCAGAGAGGTTGGCCCGACTAATTCAAATCTGGCCTGCTACTCTGCACTGGGGAAGGGGTCCACAGGTCAGGCAGAAATTTCCATTTGTGCCTCTGTGCACAAGCTCACAGAAGTTGGCGCAGGGGCGACACCTGCTTTCTGCATTGGCATTCATATACATTAAGGCAAAAGCCTGCTGTCGTGGACAAAGTGTGTCCCGCTTTTGCGGCGTTTTGATTGGCCGAGGCGGGATGCGTCCCTGCCATCTGCAATCCCACACTTGAAAGAGCGCCAAGGAACGCCACGAGACGGAGCGATGGTGTACCGTACGAACTCGCACTTGCTGGAAAAAGTGTGACAAATACTGCGCCTCAAATACAAGTGGACTTGTCTTCGAAAGACAAGTCCACTTCTGGATGAGCGGAAAAGTAAGTTAAGAGCATGCCATGGCTATTAGCGACAATCCTTCTCCCCAATTTATTTTATTTATTTTTTAGGCTACCAACAACACGGTCCTTGGCTAGCGTCATCGACGGACTCATAGTGGAAGCCGCTGTTGCTTCTGACGAAGAGTGTCTGCCTCGGCATCGATTTCATTTTGTCCGCCGTCCAAGACACGGTATACGCAATAGAAAGAGTGTGGACATCTAATGCTCCGCAGAAAAAAAGAGTGCAAGATTAAAGTTGTCTGGAGCATGAAACGGATGGAAGGTATGTAGTTAAGAAGGAAGACTAGGCCGCTGATTCAAAATCGATGCTTCTGTCTGCAGCTTGTGCTGCTTCTTTCTCCGATCTGCTGTTTATAAGCACTGAAGATTTTTGTCGAGAGTGGACCTTTCCGGGGAGGAAGGGGAGCGAGTGTTGCTTCGGCTAAAGTGCTTGCAGAGGTTGTGCCGATGCAGTATTATGGCACTAGTAAGGGGCGATGCGGAGCACGATACGGAGGACAGCTATTTGAACACTTTACTTCCTCTGCCCCCATCCGTATGGCAGTTGTCGCTAAACAAAGTGCGACAAGTTGGTTAGTGTGTGTGCGGGGGGTGAGGGGATACGAGAACATCACATGTGCTTGACTGCTTAAAAAGACAATATGTATGTATGTATGTATGTATGTATGTATGTATGTATGTATGTATGTATGTATGTATGTATGTATGTATGTATGTATGTATGTATGTATGTATGTATGTATGTATCTATGTATGTATGTATCTATGTATCTATGTATCTATGTATCTATGTATGTATGTATGTATGTGTGTATGTACGTATGTATGTATGTATGTATGTATGTATGTATGTATGTATGTATGTATGTATGCATGTATGTATGTATGTATGTATGTATGTATGTATGTATGTATGTATGTATGTATGTATGTATGTATGTATGTATGTATGTATGTATGTATGTATGTATGTATGTATGTATGTATGTATGTATGTATGTATGTATGTATGTATGTATGTATGTATGTCGATAAAAACGGCATCTGAGGCGACAACCATTTTACGTTTTCAATGAAATTTTTTTTTCTGGCAGGAAAATGTCTCATGTTTCATTCAACACAAAGGAATGGACCTTGGTGTTGCAACATATAAGCAACACGGTAAAAAAAAGATCGTATATCACTAGACGGGGAAAACGCAGTTTTTGCCGGCACAGTAGTCGGGCGTCTTACCACTGGGGTGGCGCAGTGGTAAGACGCCCAACTACTGTGCCGGAGTACCCGGGTTCGATCCCGACCTCGGCGGCTGCGTCTCGATGGAGGCGAAACGAAGTGTCGTCCGTATGCTGTGCGATGTCAGCGCACGCAAAGATCTCCGGGTGGTCGAAATTACTCCGCAGCCCTCCACTACGGCTCCCCTTTCTGTCTTCCACCTTCACTCCCCCTTCCTCCTTTCCCTTACGGTGTGGTTCAGGTGTCCACAAAAACAAGTGTGACAAATACTGCGCATTTCCCTTCCTGTTAACCAATCGTTATTATTATTATATTTTAAAAAGTAGCAAGTTTGGAATGCTGCTTCTCGCGCACTAAAGCTTTTGCGTGATTATTCTTTACTGAATAAATATACACGTTTTTCTTTAAGTACAGTTTTTAGAAGCATTTTTTCTTGCCGGTCGCGTTTCAGTAAAAGATCGCAAACTTTGCTCCAGAAGCAACGCGTTGTAAATAAGTCGGTATTCAATCCTACATTCCAGCACGATGCATTACGTTGTCGTCGCTAAAGCATTTAGTTTTATTATGGAGGCTATTTTCTTAGTTTCAAACAAACTCAGAGGCTGTAGACCATTAGTTGTTTTCTCAACAACCCACATTAAATTCAACATCAAATTCGGCCAAATCTCAAAAACGGCAAAAAGGGATAATTTCGATTCCAATTAAAAAAAACATCACCTTTAATTTTTAATAAAATCTCCCACACAAACCCTCAGTTACTAAGAATTGTCAGGAATTGAAAAGGTGTTGCATTATACTGTGTAAAGTTTTAAAAATAATATAGAACTGGGAGCTTGTACTGATTGTTGTCAGTATTGAGCCCTACATTCTGGCACGATCAAATAAGTTGTTGCCATTGAACTTTTTCTCGTTACTACGCAGTCCTTGTTCTTTACTCCCATGAAAATTGGTGGCTCTGGAGTTGTATATTATTTCTCCATATTACTTCGAAATGGGCCGAAATTCAAAAATATAAAATATATACAACTATGATTCGAATTGAAAAAACATAACCATCTTCGATTCTCATTTAAATCGTCTAACACCAATTTAGGTTCATAAATATCAAGCATTCAAAAACTATTACAATTAGAACAAATATACAAACATAGATATAAAACTGAGTGCACGTTTCATTTTATTGAAGTGACACTGCCAGTTAAAGAGTAGGCTTCCGAAATTCGGTTTAGTACTTGCTCCATTTAGTTACTATTTATTTTACGCAGCATTCGAAGCCTGCTCAGGGTTTATAAAATATTGCCACCTGGTGTCCCCATGTTCTTGCTGCGCCTGGAAGAAGAGGACACTGAAGTTGACTCTCGCGTGCTGTGTGCCGGACTTCGCCTGCTGGTACAGCTTCATCCCGTCGTTTTAGTCAAGTCTAGCCCTGTTGTCCGTGACATATTTTGGTGGAGGTGCTGGGTATCGATCCCAGTATATGTCCCGCACTCCTCCGCATACCCAGGATTCAGGTCCTGTGCCAATCGACACTCCTGTTCACCGCGCTAGCCAGAGGAACCTAGGCCTACCACCTGAGCACGGGCCGTTGGAATTCACCACCGCAGCCGCCCCTCGACCTGTCATGCAAACTCCAACGTACTACACTCTACAGAGCCCAAGACTGCCTAAGGCTTTCCACGGCTGTCAGACGGAAGACGTCGAAGACTGGCTCACCCAGTTTGAACGGGTCGCCGCATTTAATCAGTGGGACGACGCCGCAAAGCTGAGGAACGTCTTCTTTAGCCTGGAAGATGGCGCTCGCATTTGGTACGAGAATCGTGAAGGCGCCCTAACATCGTGGCGCGAGTTCTGCCGCTGCATCCTGGACACCTACACCAGCCCGGGTCGCAGAGAACGAGCGGAAAGGGCCTTACGCTCTCGCATACAGATGCCGAACGAGACCATAACCATGTACGTTGAGGACATGACTAGGCTGTTCCGACGATCTGACCCGGCCATGCCCGAAGAGAAAAAGGTGCGCCATCTCATGCACGGCGTTAAGGAACAACTGTTCGCTGGGCTCGTGCGCAACCCGCCGAGCACAGTTACCGAGTTTGTTTCGGAAGCAATCACGATGGAAAGGATGCTCCAGCAGCGGTCTGCGACCTACGACAGGCCGGTACTCGCCGCTTCGCTCACGGAGCAGCATTCGGCCTTCGGGACTAGTCCGGATCTTCGCGAAATCATCCGCTCCATTTTGCGTGAAGAGCTCCAGAAGATTTTCGGTGCTCCCCAGCCGACGGTCGGCTCTGTCGCTAGTATTGTCCGAGAAGAACTCCAGCAAGCACTTCGGCCTTCGGTACCAGCTGCTAACCCGCCATCCTTTCCCACCGAGTCCTGTCGGCCAACGTATGCGGACATCTTGCGACGTCTCCCGACTGATTCCACGCAATTACTGCCACCCGACCAAGGCTCACTGTATTCAGCCCACCCCGAGCCGTACATCGACAACCACCGACCACCCCAGCGAAAGGCAGACCTGTGGCGTGCCCCAAATCGGCAGCGCCTGTGCTTCCACTGCGGAGAAGCTGGTCACCTGTATCGACAGTGCCCATATCGACAACTAGGACTGAATGGTTTCCCCATTGACATGCGTAGACCTCCTTTAGGCCAACGACCCCGGGATATTGAGGACTACGTAGCCCAGCAGCGCATGGCGCCAACTTTTAGACGACAGTCACGATCTCCGTCTCCACGCCGACTATCCTCGCAGCCCAGCTCCTCCGGAATGGCGCAGCGACGGTCACCTAGTCCGAGCCGGGAAAACTAAAGACAGCGACCTCAGGGGGCGAGGCCGCTTCAAATCGACGCGACGAAGACCCCCCGACAACGCGACCCGTGAGTGACCGCGACTTGACGGCCCCGACGACAGTTCGTACACGTGAAGTTAGACTCTCGTTGGATATACCCGTGCTCCTCGACGGCTATAAGGTTAGTGCATTGGTAGACACTGGTGCTGATTTTTCGATTTTAAGCGGGAAGCTAGCGGCGCTTCTAAAGAAAGTGATGACGCCATGGTCTGGCACGCAGATTCGAACCGCTGGCGGACATGTCGTAACTCCGAGCGGTCACTGCACGGCGAGAGTCCAAATTCGCAACTCCACGTTTGTTGTCAGCTGCCTTGTGATACCTGACTGCTCCCGCGACTGTATCCTTGGTGTCGATTTTCTCCGGGAGTATGGGGCCATTATCGATCTCCGGAAGCGCACCGTGACCTTTTCGACCGAGAAAGCTGATGATACTGACACCGCAGACCGCCAAAGCCGTGTCCCTCTTCGAATTTCCGCCGAGAGCGTTTTTATTCCGCCACGTTCTAGTGTTTTTGTGACTGTTAACTGCGATGAACTACGTGACGGAACGGCAGTCGCTGAGGGCAACCAGTCCCTTTTGCTCACCCACGGCGTCACCTCGGCGCGGAGTCTCATCCATCTGCGTAACGGCCGATCTAAGCTCCTGGTGACTAACTTTACGAACGAACCCCGCCATCTTTTCCGCGCTACTGCAATCGCATTCGCCGACGCCTTAGCGGACGTTTCTGAATGTTTTACGTTGGGAGAAGTTGAAAATGTGCGCCCATCCCTTGATCGTCTGGATATTAGTACAGATCTCTCGGAGACACAGCAGCACGATCTGCGTTCTCTCCTTCTAAAATACAGTGCTTGTTTCGCGACGTCATCGAAAATTCGGCAAACGTCTCTTGTGAAGCACCGCATAATTACTCCCGACGATGCCCGCCCTATACGCCAGCAGCCGTACCGCATCTCAACGACGGAACGTGAAGCGATTCAGACACAGGTTCAGGAGATGCTTCGCGATGGTGTCATCCAACCCTCCAACAGTCCGTGGTCGTCCCTGTCGTGCTGGTGAAAAAAAAGGATGGTACCCTTCGCTTCTGTGTTGATTATCGAAAGTTGAACGACATCACTAAAAAAGACGTCTACCCGCTGCCCCGTATCGACGATTCGCTCGACAAGCTTCGCCGTGCCCAGTACTTCTCCTTCATTGACTTGAAGAGCGGGTACTGGCAGATTGAGGTCGATGAGCGGGACCGCGAAAAAACAGCTTTTGTCACCCCAGATGGACTGTATGAGTTTAAAGTGCTGCCATTCGGCCTATGTTCAGCGCCGGCTACTTTTCAGCGCATGATGGACACCGTTCTCGCCGGCCTCAAATGGCAAATCTGTTTAGTTTATCTCGACGACGTTGTCGTGTTATCTGAAACCTTTGGAGAACACCTCGAACGCCTTAGCGCAGTATTAGACGCCCTCCGGTCAGCTGACTTGACGCTCAAGCCCGAGAAGTGCCACTTTGGCTACAAAGAATTGAAGTTTCTCGGTCATCTTGTAAGTGCCGCAGGCGTTAGGCCAGACCCCGACAAAACTGCCGCTGTCGCCAAATTTCCCGTTCCTGCTACGAAGAGGAGTTTAAAACGTTTCCTGGGTTTGTGTGCGTACTACCGCCGCTTCATCGCCGACTTTTCCAAGATAGCCGCACCCCTGACCCGCCTCACGCGGGATAATACACAGTTCGTGTGGACCGCCGAACAACAGGAGGCTTTTGCGGAGCTGCGCAGACGACTGCAAACTACCCCTGTTCTTGCGCACTTTGATGAAGACGCTGCCACCGAAGTCCACACTGACGCCAGCAACATCGGCCTTGGCGCTGTACTCGTACAACACCAAGCTGGCGTGGAAAGGGTCATTGCGTATGCCAGCCGCACGCTCTCCCGCGCTGAAACAAATTATTCCACTACGGAAAAGGAATGCCTCGCGGTTGTGTGGGCAACTATGAAATTTAGGCCTTACCTCTATGGCCGTGCGTTTAAAGTCGTTACTGACCACCATTCTTTGTGTTGGCTCGCCAATCTCCGTGACCCATCAGGGCGCCTAGCACGATGGAGCCTTCGCCTCCAAGAATTTGATTACTCCATTGTGTACAAATCTGGTCAGAAGCATGAAGATGCTGACGCGCTCTCCCGGGCACCCATCGGATTTGTCGATAACGTCACGGATGACAGAGGTTTTCTTGGACTAGTGAATGCCTCAGATATAATGACCCGACAGCGAGCTGACCCAGAACTTCGGCCTGTCATTGACCACCTGGAGGGTCGCGCTGCTGACGTCCCCCGTCAGTTTGGAAGGCACCTGTCTGCATTCTGTCTTCGGAATGGCGCTTTATTCAAGAAAAACTCCAGCACTGTTGATCGAGCGCACCTCCTTGTGGTGCCGGCCGACCTTCGCGACGATATCCTTTTTGCTTGCCACGATGAGCCCACCTCCGGCCACTTGGGCTTTGCACGCACACTCGCTCGAGTTCGTCAAGCCTATTATTGGCCTAAACTTTCTGACGCCGTCCATCGCTACGTCAGAGGCTGCCGCGAGTGTCAGCGTCGAAAGGTGCCTCCTCTCAAGCCCGCGGGTTTGCTCCAACCTATTATTCCACCTCGGTCGCCGTTTGACCAAGTCGGCATCGACCTACTGGGCCCATTTCCGCTGTCATCGATGGGTAACAAATGGATTATAGTCGCGACTGACTATCTCACACGTTATGCGGAAACCAAGGCAGTGCAGCGGGGCACATCAATTGAGATCGCCCAATTCTTTATGCAGCAAATCGTGTTGCGTATGGTGCACCGTCCCTAGTCGTAACCGATCGAGGCACCGCGTTTACGGCACAGCTCATGCACGATGTGCTCGAGCTTAGTCATACCAGCCACCGAAAAACTACTGCATATCACCCGCAGACGAATGGCCTCACGGAGAGACTCAACAAAACCATCGCCGACATGATCGCAATGTACATAGACTCGCAGCACAAAAACTGGGATGAAATTCTCCCCTACATCACATATGCCTACAACACGGCCACCCAAGAGACGACGCGTTTTACACCATTTCGCCTAGTTTACGGACGTGACGTTCAGACGATGTTGGATGCCATGCTTCCGAGCTGCACAGATGATCATCCACTCACGCCAGACGCCGAGCAGTTTGCTCAGCGCGCTGAGGAAGCACGTCAACTTGCCCGCATTCACATTCAACAACAGCAGGGCACGGATGAACGCCGCTACAACCTCCGTCATCGACACGTCGCATACCATCCTGGAGAGAAAGTTTGGGTGTGGACCCCGGTGCGTCGGCCCGGCTTGTGCGATAAACTGATTTTTCGTTACTTCGGACCTTACGAAGTTCTGCGCCGAGTCACGTAAGTGACTTACGAAGTTCTTCCAGTGGGTACTGTGCAGCCCTCGCGTCGGCAACCACGCTCCGAGATCGTGCACGTTGTCCGCATGAAGCCCTATTTCACGCGGTAGTGCGCTATGCGCTTGTTTCGTTGTCGCGTAGGGCATCTTACCCCGCCTCCGTTATCTATGCAGTCAATGTGCTGGTCTTTCTTTTCGCTTACATTGGCCATCGCTCGCGCTCCGTCCCTTATCTCTTTTTTTAAGAGGGGGAGTAATGCCACCTGGTGTCCCCATGTTCTTGCTGCGCCTGGAAGAAGAGGACACTGAAGTTGACTCTCGCGTGCTGTGTGCCGGACTTCGCCTGCTGGTACAGCTTCATCCCGTCGTTTTAGTCAAGTCTAGCCCTGTTGTCCGTGACAATATTTTCCTGCTTGTTGTCAGGGTTGGTCTTAACTGAAAATGAAATAAATTCGCTATCTCTTGATTTAATTCATGCAAAAATGCAAGTGATTGTTTAGGTTTTACTCTACCCAGTAACTTTTTTGTTTGCTTTGCAGTGGCACTCAATCCATGTCTTCGTTATACTTTTCATGTCTCGGTGATGATAAAAATTGGTCTGGCTTAGCTTATGGTTAAGCCTAGGATGCGAAGCATACTATCCTAAAAAATTAAACATTACCTGGCTATACCTGGCTAGCCATTCATAGACAAAACATTACCTCTCTCCCTGGCCGACATCTCGCTGCTCAACTGACTCAACGAGTGCGTCGCCTTTTATACAATTGCGTGACGTCAGTATCTCCTAGCGGTAGGAGCGGGAGTTAGGCCACCGGCGGAGGCTGCGCGTCCGCAAGCGAGCGCACGAGTTGAGCCCCAGCTTTCACAGCTGTTGTGACGTCATATGTTATTGTTGTGGCTGTAGGAAGAAGGAAAAGAAAATGCGTGGGCCTGCTACTGGCTCTGTAGCTGAGCCACCTCCGCTGCCTCGTGCAGATAGAAGAGAATATAGATAAGAAAGAAAAGGAAGAGGCAAAGAAAGACGCGCGCCGCAACAACAGCCGTCGTCCACCACCAGCGGTGGCGTGTGCAATGACGGCCTAGAACAGATAAAAATTGGGTGCCAGGCTAGCCCCCGCCGCAAGCGGCGGTGACCCACCTGTACCAGCCCCATCACTCAACTGACTCAACGAGTGCGTCGCCTTTTATACAATTGCGTGACATCAGTATCTCCTAGCGGTAGGAGCGGGAGTTAGGCCGCCGGCGGAGGCTGCGCGTCCGCAAGCGAGCGCACGAGTTGAGCCCCAGCGTTCCCAGCTGTTGTGACGTCATATCACGTGGTGCGCCGATGTAGGTCAAGTGGTAGCTACGCGGCCACGCGCGGCGCAGCTAGGAAGAGCTCGGTTGTGCTGCTAGTATGCTTCGCATAAAAAAAGTACTATGATATGTTTTTTAAAACGGTTTTCCTCAAGTGCACTTACGCACTATCATAAGCAGAATGCCATGCGGCATGCAGCTTTGATGCAGTTATATATGTATACCTAGGGCACGAATGAGCCGAGATGGTGAGCGTTCTTGTCGACAGACTAGGCTAGGCGAGGCAAGATAAAACAAACGAACCAGCAATTTACCTAACCTGCAAAGCATCGGGTCTCGCGTTTTTCTTGAGACTTCGCAGGTTAGGTGGATGGCTGGTTCCCTTTGTGTTGCCTCGCCTTTTCTCTAAGCTATACAGCTCCTTCGAAAATAATAGCCACCATCTCGAATCATTCATACCGCATGAATAAATACATATACAATTCCACCAAAACTATCATACGGCAAAGTGTTTTGTTTACGATAGCACATAAGTGGACTTAAAAAAAGTCATCCTCAAAAACATATTATTGTTACTTTATAACATAACCGAGATAAGAAATAATATAATAAAGAGCTGGAATGAGTATCACTTTACCGCCCGATAACGAATATACAGCAAGACTAAAACCTAAACCGTCACTTGCGTTTTCCCAGGAAATGAAAAGAAATAGTTAAGTTATCCCATTTAAGCGTTCATCAATCCTGTCAACAAGCAGAAACTGCATTTATAAGCATTCGGATGGATTTGGATATTGCATAAGATGAAATTCAACTAAATTCCACAATCGAATTTTTGACGTCTTCTCCTCAAGGTGAAGGCCTAAGCAATTATATATAATAAAATAACGGTGTTGTGTTCGCAATTTAATGGAGGATAGTTCGTGCCTTGAGAAGGGCTGGTGCGGCTCGTACTTTAAGTAAAGGCAGTGTCCTGTTCGAGGCTGAGAAGGAAGGCGACGCAAGGACGGATACGTTACCTAAAGGGGTGAGTTGGCCAGCTGGCCCTGTGATTTGATTATTGTGCGTCCACGCCGCCATTCTTGCCTCGCGTAGCTGAGAGGACACTTGCGCGTCCGGCGCTCGCCGGCGCGTTCTTGCAATGCCAGGAGCCAAGCGGCTGAAGCCTTTTACGTTTTTCGGCCGTGTGCCGCAAGGCACCACAACGCTAGAACTGACGAAGATCCTAGTGAAACGTTTTTCGAAAACGGAACTTGGTGGCGTTCAAGATTTCACAGGCGGGAAGTTCGAGATTTTCCTGAAGACTAGGGCTGCTGTTGAGAGATTCCTGAAGGATCCCGTCGTAGATGTTAAGGGAACTACGGTTACTTTTGAGTATCGGGGCACGCGCGCGAAGCTGGTGCGCGTCTTTGGCTACTCATCGGAGCACCATGACGTAGAGTTGGCAAATGCACTTCAGCCCTATGGAAAAATTGTCAGCGTTGCCCGCGAGACCGTCCCCGGTTTCCCGTTCGTCACCACAGGGATCCGACGGATAAAGATAGAGATGAAGTCTGAGATTCCGAACTTCCTGGATGTGATTGATACAACCATCCAGTGCGAGTATGAAGGAGTCAAGAGGGTATGCCGCAAGTGCGGATATGAAGGCCACATGGGCGCGAGTAGCAACACGCCACAGTGCGAGCGTTGCGGCGCGTATGGGCATGAAGTGTGCGATGCCGTGTGCCCTAAGTGTGGTGAGGACCACGCTGTAAAGGCATGTAAGAGGAGGACATTTGCGTCTGTGTTAGAGAATGAAGACGTGGATGAACAGCCAGCCGATTATTGGGAGCAGCCCGCACCAGCACTCGTGCTGGCAACTCCTGAGAACCCGAAAGAAACCGAGACGCAGGGTGATGCGTCTACAAACGCCGTCACCGAGGAAGATAGCAAGGAGGCGACGGCTGCGGCCGCGCCATCTGAAGATTTAGAAGAAAAACAAGCAGAAGTTGTCTATGAAGACCACGAGGTGCCCCCAACGTCCGCTGCCGGGAAAGCGGTTACGGACATTGCCGCACCCTCTACAGCGCCCGAACAGAACCCCGAAAAGAAAACTGAAACTGGACACTGCCAGGTGCCCTCAGTGGCCGCCACGGTAGAGGAACAAGAGTGTGCAGCCGGCGTCGCTGCCGCAAAAAAATACCGATCGGTTGAAACTGAAGAAGATGAAGAGAAGGACATGGATACGACCACAGTGCGCCCCAAACGCAAGCGGAGTCCCAAAAAGAAGAAAACCAAAAAATCAGCGCCATCAACATCATCGGAATCTTCCGCCGACGCGCCGTTGACGAAGCGTGCGTTTCTGAAAAACCCTCCACCAATAAGCGACAGCAGCTCTGACACTGAAACAGAAATGCCGAGCCAACATCGCTGTCACATTTGCAACACAACGAATTGTGATTGCTACTCGGACATCTCGGACATCTACGACGCCGATTCCACAGCGGAGTCACCTTCCGCTTCTCCCACTGCGCATGACACCGCTCCCTCCTCATGAGGTGGTCGCGCTTTCCCCCCTTTCCTTCCTTTAGCTACATCCTGGCCTTTTCCTTCGTTCTCGCAACGCTAAACATTCGCGGCTTTACTAAAGCAGCGAAACAAGCTGAAACAATAGACATAGCCCGCGCCAAAAAGATCGACATCCTCGCACTTCAAGAAACTTATATTCACCGGCAAGAACAAATTGAAAATTTTGACCTCCGTTTCAGCACAAAATCCTATTGGATTTTCGGAAGGAAGGGTTTGGGGGGAGTTGCGCTCATCTTCCTAAGAGACGCCGGCCTGTCAGTCCTACGCCATGATAGGGACAACGCAGGACGCTTTGTCTCGATTGACCTTAACAATGGCATGCGCATCATTAATGTATATGCCCCATGCCGTTTTGGACAGCGAGAATTTTTTGAGGGGCTAGAAGAGAGATTTATTGGCCCAGCCAAAATAGTGTTATTGGGCGATTTTAACTGTGTCCTCTTCAAAGAAGACCGCCGCTCTCTTCGGGGTACACCGCAGCGGCTTAGACGAGACTATAATGGCGCACAGGCCTTGCGTGATCTGGTGGAGGAGTTAGACTTAACCGATGCTTGGCGCGCACTACAACCTGGTCGCGCCGGCATGACCTGGTCTGGTCGTGGTCTAGAAAGCCGTATTGACCGCGTCTATGTCTCTGCTAGCGTAGCTGATTCCCTGCACTCTGTGTGGGTATTCCCCAATGCCCTAAGTGATCACAAGCTGCTTATCACGCGCTTGTGTGCGGCTGATATTTCTCCACGAGAAAAGGGTTGCTGGAAATTAAACACGCGACTTCTGGATGACGAGCGTGTCCAGCAGGAAGTCGTCAAAGTTATAAAGTGTTACGTCTCCCCTAACATGGATGCACAAAGCTGGGATAATATGAAAACCTCCATCAAGATTTGCCTCCAAGAGTGGGGGAAGAAGATGGCGCGGGAAGAGAGAGAAGAAATCCGAATAGTCTCGGATGCCATCATCGCGCTATCGACCCCATTTTCTCAGGGACCAAGCATCCCCGCGGCGTTGGCCACCCTGCGTAAGGAGTTCCATCGTCTTCTAAATCGGCGCTGGGACAGACTTCGCGCAACAGCACGCGCTGAACGATGGGAAACCGAGGCATGGTGTTCGCGTCATCTGCTACGCCGTCGCCTTGCCAGAAAGAACGAAACCCTCTCTGCAGTCGAAGATCCACTCACCGGCCATATTGTTACGAACCCTGAGCAGGTATTGAGTTTAGCACGCGATTTCTACATCGAACTTTATGCTGCTGAGCCCTGCACCCCCACATCGTTCCAACTGGAGGTAGCAACTGACGCACCTAACCTAGACGACACATGGCTGTCGTCTGAAGAACTACACACAGCCCTAAAACAGATGAAGCCAAACAGAAGCCCGGGTATGGATGGACTCCCGCCAGCTTTTTACATAAAGTTTTGGCCGTCGCTAAAGACCGCTTTCACCAACTTAGCAAACGACGCCCTAGAGCGAGGGGAACTAACTCCAAGTATGAACGAAGGCCTCATCACACTCCTGTGCAAGGACACTTCCAGGAGCAGTGACCTTAAAGCTTGGAGGCCAATAACCCTTCTAAATACGGACTACAAGGCAATTGCCAAATGTCTCTCCTTACGCCTGACGCCTGCTCTATCGTCAATAGTAGGCCCGCAACAGGCTTGCTGTGTCCCAGGCCGTTCGGTAGAACTCCACGGCATGGCTCTGAGAGACCTTTTGACATGGATGGAATCACGCAGCATCAATGGCTTTCTTTGCTCCCTGGACCAAGAGAAGGCATTCGACCGCCTGAGTCACGAGTACCTGTTTAGGACACTTGAGCTCGCGCGCATTCCCGTACAGTACATAAATATGTGCAAGGCGCTTTATGCCGCACCACAAGCAGCAGTCATTGTACAGGGGCGCATCTCAATGCCATTCCCAGTGGAAAGGGGTGTCCGTCAAGGTTGCCCCCTCTCCCCGTTGCTCTATGTCATAGCGATTGAACCCCTCCTGCAAAAGATTTTTAGAGATGGCGGCATCCACAAAACACCTTTGCCAGCTGGCCCTCCCTGCACTCCAGTGTTCGCCTACGCGGATGACGTTTCTGTGGTGGTGCCAGACACAACATCACTGGAGAGACTACTTGAATTAACTACGGAGTACTGCCAAGCGAGTGGGGCTCGCCTCAATCACAAAAAATCCACTGTTATGGCCTTGAACGCGACCCCCTCCCCTACCACTATCCAATCGATCTCTGTTACTCGCGTGACACGAATCCTCGGATATTTCTTCGATTCGGCTGGGCCAGCGCCTAGAAATTGGAATAGAGCTGAAGAGCAACTAAGCATCAAAACCCACAACCTTGGTGCTCTAAAATGTCCCCTGACTGCGCTGGCCACCATCATCAAGACAATGCTGATTTCTACCCTCAGCTTTGTGGCCAGCATTCTTGACATCCCCCCAGACAAGAAAAAACAGCTCCAGAAACACATATACCGATTTTTGTGGCAGGGAGCCCCCGATAAGGTAAAACGAGCCATTGTCTGCCTGCCCAGATTCAAAGGTGGCCCGGGGCTGCCCGATCTGGATATTCTCGCAAGGGCTCTGCACATCAAATGGACATTCAGAGCCGTCGAATGCGACATGCCGCTAACAAAAACTATGGCTTCGTACTATCTGTCGACACGGCTGCGAACATTCACTGAGAAAGCCCTACACCACAACACCCCGTATGCAGGGTCGCCCCTATCATTTTACCGAACCGCAGCCACAGACTTAGAGTACCTGAAAGAAAACTCGTCTGACGTTGACCCACGAACCATGCACCTGAAAGATATTATCAATATGATCACCCCTCCGCTCCCTGCCCGCCTATCAAGCTACATGCTATGTGCAGAAAGACCCAGTTGGCAGTACATTACAGCCCACTTCCTCGATGCACGCCGATCCTCCCTGATGTGGAGGTTCGCAAGAGGCATCTTACCTATCAGAAGGCGTGCCTTCGTCCCTGCGACGTCAGGAATGATTGACCTGTGTCCCTTCTGCTTGGCCCGAGAGACAGCGGAGCACATCTTTCTTGACTGCCTAATTCCCGCAGCACTCCTAGAGCGTCTGAGAGATATGTTCGGCCTCCCCGGGATCCCATACCCCACCGTGCGCTACTTCAACCCGCTTCCAAAGGAAGGGCGCAAACAGTTTGTCTTGACACTGGCAGAGGTCAACTATCAGGTGTGGTTGGCCCGCTGCAAAGCGGCCTACTCGAACAAGACTCCGAGCCTACATGAAGTGAAGGCCAAAATCAGAAAAGAACTATGGTTCCACCTAGAGAGAGAGAGACGCCACTTAGGGAGAAAGAAGTTTTTTGAAGAATGGGGACACCCCATGGTGATCTTCAAAGAAGATAACGGAAAACTCGAAGTGAGATATTAGAAGACTTGCTCGCGTCAGGCTTAGACCCACCGGGGTGGTGCGGACGTGGTGCATATGCACTGTGACCCCGCCCCGGTGGGAACAGGCCGGATTGCATGAGCCCCTTGGCTGGGAAAAGCCCGCTCCCCGAAACAAAAAAACCCCCAAACCTTATGGTGCGGGAGGCCTTGCCTGGGGTAGCCGTAGGATGATGATGGTCGCAGGTTGAGGTCTGTACCTTCACAGGAGGATCGCACCTAGGGCATCCTTCCTTCCATCTGACAAGGCAAACAATTATATATAATAAAACCATGCTCTGAGTTTTATATTGGTCTTTGTAATTTTATCCTGCATAATGCAACACTTTTTAGAAAGTGCCTGATATTTGTGAAGAATGAAGATTGCTTTAGGTGATTTAAATGAAAAGGAAGATGGTGATATTTCTTAGGCATTGAATAAAATTGTCCATTTTTGTATTTTTGAATTTAGGCCAAACTCGAAATAATATGGAGAAAAAGCAGACAACTAAAGAGCTACAAATTTTCCCGCCAATTAAGAACAACGTCTGTATAGGACCGAGAAAGCGTTTCAATGGAAGCGACTCATTAGATCGTACCAGGATGTACGGCAAAATATTGACAATTTTCAGTACAAGCTTTCAGTTTTATTTTAACATTTATAATTTTAAACAATAAAATGCAACAGTATTAGTCCCTAATATTTCTGAGGTACTGAAAGCTCTTGACGTAGATATTAATAAATATTGAAGATGTTTTTTTTTTTATTGGAACCAAATTTTTCCCTTTTTTGCTGTTTTCGAAATTAGGCCGAATTTGATGCATTCTTGAGAAAACACCTAAAGGTCTAGAGCCTCAAATGTTGCCTTAAATTAGGAAGAAGGACACAATCATAAAGAGAAAAAGTTTTAGTGAAAACAACTTAGTGCTTCGTGGCAGAACATAGGATTGAAAATCTCCTTTTTTGCTGCGGCTTGGTCCCAAAGAAAGGTTTGCAATATTTTACTAAAATAAGTGAAGGTAAGCAAAAATTATTAACTCCCTTTAAGGTAAACATCGCACAGACGTATTGAGTAAAAAATGCACGGCTAAGCTTTAGGGCACGATCAGCAGGGCTGCAAACTTGCCACTTTTAAAATGACAGAAAATGCGTTTTCTACCTGTAGTGACATATAATATTTTTTTTTTTCCGAGAAGACTACTGCGTATCTTGCAAAACTAAAGTTCATTTCATTGTGTGGAGAGGCTTGTCCACTGCATATAAATATTTAATTGAAATAAAAAATTGGTCATGGGACCTCGATTAGAGTTCTCTGACCCCACACACACACATTATATATATATATATATTCTAGCACAGCTTTCGCCCTCGCTCTTGATCACGTTCTACGTGACGCTGGTGGTAACAAAGGGCGTTCCACGTCCGCCGCTATGGTTGAGGGTGGCGCTAGTGAACACTCTCAAGGTTCGTTTACAGACAACATAAATACCCAAGAAAGTAGCAGGATGGGGGGGGGGGGGGGGGGGGGGGCAGCGGCCGATGTACCTCAGTTGGAAGAGCACCGGACGCGATATTCGGATGTCGTGGGTTCGGTTCCCACCATCGGCACGTTGTTGTTTTTTTTCTTCTACTTTGCGTTTAATGATCTTTCCCCTAATCAGATTACATTAATAATTTCTGTGATTATCCAAGTAAACATTAAAAAAAAGACATCAAAGTACCATCCCCAACGCTTTCCTCGGCCTCGCCGACTGTTGGCTTCTTTCCTTCATATATACATATATATATATATATATATATATATATATATATATATATATATATATATATATATATATATATATATATATATATATATATATATATATATATATATATATATATATATATATATATAATGTGTGTGTGTGTGGTCAGAAAAGAACACACACACACATAGTTGCGAAAGGCTACGAAGCATAATTTTACAGGGGAGCTATCGCTTGCGTTAAGGGAATAACCGAGCCCAAATGGGACACTTTTTCATGGATGTCGCTAAGCGTTTATTGGTGCGCTTCCACCTTGTGCTTTTTCGATTGGAGTCCTTTATCGTGTCTGCACTTCCGCACCACATGTGGTCGGCAAATATCTGCGCGCTAATGCATTCGTCAATCCAGGCATTCTATAGTACACAGCTAACGTGAACGAAACAATCGGCAGTGGTCTTGCGCGGAACAAAAAATATTGCTCCACATGTCAGGATGTTCGTGATCCTTCCGTCAGCGGGTCTAGATAAATGGCGAAATAGACTAACGATAGTTCAGTGATTACTCCCTTTTCCCACATGTAAAGTGGGAATGAAGGCAGCGTTGACGCCTCGTGAAATACGTGAGGTCACGTATCGTCAATGGCAGCACGCACTAATAGTTGTGCGACAGCAACCCTAATGACAATTTTAATTATCATCGTTATTAATTCGGCGCATTACTTTGGTAGTTATTTTTGGTACTTGGTTTACTGTGCAGTATGTGCGTCCAGAGAGTGACAGCTTTACTCGGCGGTACAGTTCTGCAGTGAACAAAACGATACGGAATCGCAGCGTCTGTAACTACCGTATTTATTCCAGTATAACCCAGTAGTATTTGAAGAGCGCGATATTAAAATTTATAGGTCGGCTTAGATTACAGATTTCATGAATATTTATTTATTTATTTATTTATTTATTTATTTATTTATTTATTTATTTATTTATTTATTTATTTATTTATTTATTTATTTATTTATTTGAAATACCCTAAAGGCCCAATAGGGCATTACATAGGGGGGGATGTGGAAATCAGGGTAGAACAAAAACAGGATAACAGATGATGTTATGGTGGTATGTGAGGGAAGTATATAACTAGTCATAGTAATCTTTGCACAAAACTAGGAAAAAATAGTCGGCCAAGCAATATTTCAACATAATAAGAGAACTGTAGAAAGATAAAAATGTGCAGCGATTTCAGCAAAAGGGAAAAACATGCACAACGCGCATGGCAGACACTACAAAGCTGACCATGAATACAGAAACTGAAACCAGAAAAAAGATAATAAATAAAACATTTGAGATCTCACCGACTCAGAAACACAGATTACACCGAAAGAATCAAGGAAAGGAAGCTCTATACAGGGAACGACAAAACCGCGCAAATTGACTACGATGCGTCTGAAGAAGCTAGCAATGCTGCTTGAAACTGTGATAAATCAGTCAAAACAGCGATATTTGACGCCAACTGATTCCATTCATTTATCTATATAATTCATAACACACAACGGCGTCCCACTGAATCTGGAAACATGGCACGGAGGAGGTGCTACAAAAAAACTTCGTCAGATGTTAGTACTATGAAGGTTCTTAGCCGTAGGCCACAGATGTACTTGATAGAGTGGCTGTGATTTTAAACAGTGCGGTTTTCAAGGGTTTTGGAGCTTCGCCCAGCCGCCTGACCTGGCGGCCTGCGCTTTGTGCACAAGCGACGCTTGGAAGTCCGGGAGGATCGTTGGCGCGAGGCTTCTTTCAAACAGATATTGTTTATTTTCGTAGCTGCTGCCGGTCTCAATTTTCTCATTTTGGTGGGATACTTTCGAACAGTTTTTTTTTTCTTATACAGTGCGTATCCGGAAAGCAATGAAGTTTTATGGGTAGAAAAGAAATTATTCAAGATATCGCTACAAACATTTAAATTCCTTTTTAAGTAGTCCTCTTTGGCATCCACACATTTTTACCAGCGACTCTGTCATGCACTGCATGAAATGACAGGAACCTTGTTTAGATAGTTTGTCACGGCGGCTTGAATCGCTTCGATGTCCCAAAAAGGAATCTTTTCAGGGCGCTCTTGACTCTCGGGAACAGGAAGAAGTCTGCCGGAGCAAGGTCAGAACTATAGAGGGGCTGGGGCTGGGGCAGTGTCGCCAAGGTGTGCTTGGCCAGAAACTCCAGTATGCGCAGATAGTGTGGCTGGGAACGTTGTCATGGTGCAACTCCTAGATATCGGCCATATATATCCCTTCCGGCTCCAAAGATCCTTTTTTTTTTTTTTTTCACTTTCTTGATCACATCCACTTAGTTGAAAGCGTTTATTGCCTGTCCTTGGGGTAAAAATTCATTGTCAACTACACCCTTGGCAACAACAAAGACCGTTTGCCTTGTTTTCAATTCGACTGGCTCATCCTTGCCTTCTTGGGGCAAGGGGCTCTGAGGTGTGCCATCCGGAACTCCGGCGGTTCACAGTGCTATGATAATAGGAATTAGGCGCTATGAGAATACAAAAATGCAGGTTTCCCGTGGACATGCTGAATCATTAGATAGGTGTCGGGAAGACTCTTATTCAGTTTATCACTGAACTTGATAGCATACCGTTGTTCGCGTGCAGATGTCATCACATGTCGTGACAAGGGCACAAACAGTAGGTACACGGAAACAGCGATCATGACACTCCTAGAGCTCAGAGCAATCTGCGCTAGATAGTGATGGAAAGTTGAACGTCCCCCTCGCCTAAACCACTCAACCCGAGGGCGGTAGGATTGGCTACAGCGCCAGAAAAAATAATAATTTCGTTACTTTCCGGACAAACCCTTTATATAGAGATTTTCTAATAAAGGCTACATTTCTGCCTTCCTTTTTCCGTCTATTCATGCGTCCACTCTATGAGAAATTGATATCAAAGCAGGGCTACTTTCAATATCGAGTCCAGAAAGAAGAGCGTTGGAAGAAAGAGATGGGCAAAAAGAGATTTATTAAAACAGATGTGTCACAGCAAGCCCGTCCGTCCAAGAAGTTTAAGGAATATTTTTATAATCGTTGACCAAAGAGGCCCTCTCGAATCAAAAAGTTAAATAAAGAGAGCGATTTGATAAAGATCCATTGAATGAACATAAACACAAGGAAACAAAGCATCCAGCAAGAAACGAAACTATGTGACCTGGGGCGCACTGACGTCGCGTAGTAGCTGCACAATCATGACATTATAATACGCGAATTGCCTGCAGCAACAGATCTCTCCAAATATTCCAAACAACCGGATGGCTGGTCCTAAATCATGTCATCTCAAAAACGTCGCGTGCTCATGTAGTTATTGCGCGGCTAGTGCGATACGAACAAAATCAGTATTGCTGAAGCTGAGAAGTTTGTGCGCAAACGACGCAGAAGAATGCAACCAAAGAATTATAAATAATCAAGAGGAATATCACAACCTTTAGGGTTGAAACAATGTGCATGTGATGACCAAGGACATAACCCTTTATGATTGCAGTGCTCATGTAGATCCTAATCAGAGAGTACACGTGTGTGATAAAAATAGAAGAATGCACTGAGATACATTAAAGTAACATTTTTTTTTCCTTCTTTCAAACTAACATTGAAAGCTGTTTGTTGATTTTACTGGTCGCTCTAAGCACGGACTTGAAGATCAAGAAAATCCGTCCATATTTTGCTTCCGGGCAGAATGACCCAAAATATTTCGCTTCTTTCTTGGTTTCTTTGTGTTCTGAATAAAGGCACTCTGACAACATTGTAAAAATGACAACATGGTAAAAGAAGATAGTAAAATTTTACCCAATCAGTCCTGTCACCGTAACGTGTGCTTTGTAAGAAAGTGTTGCTAATTTTTAACTCAGGTGCGTACATTTTTTTTTTCCTAAGCGACACTCCTTGTTTTATTTCCTGTAGGCACGCACCAAATTCAGCAAATATCCGCTATTTTTCAGTGCCGTTTGCACAAATTATGTACGTCGAATAAATATTTTTTTCTCTTTCCCTCCGACATAGCACAGCACAACCGGACGCAATCGCTCGTGCTCAAATCCAGACCATCCAGATTGACCATTTGCTAAACACTTCTCATCTCTTACGTGAAAAGAGCCGGATTATTCGACCCGATAAAAAATGTATATAGTCGAAAAAAAAAGACGTCCAGAACAAAAATGTGCCGCCGAGCAGCGTGCACAAGCGGCGTCCGGCTAATGAGGCAGAGCGCGTGCCTCAGCTCGTCCCTTCGCGCGCCCCAGCTAAAGTAGCGCTCACGACGGAAGTAGCTCTGCCAGCAGAGACGACGGCAAACGTTTCCTATTTGGTTCGCAATCTTCCAAATTAGCGTCGTCGGAAGGCATTCGTTTTCCTTCCCCTTTTCCTGCCTTTCCCTTTTCTGGACGCTCCGTCTTCAGACTTGGCCGGCAAATGCGGGGCCCCTACTGTCGGAACGTTTTCCCGTTTCCCGACTAGTTGCGTGCAGCGTTATGAAATAAAAATTTGCTGAGGTTTAGCTTTAGTTAAACCTGGTAGGCTGCGTAAGCAAAGCCGACGTAGCTTCTTGGTCTTCCTCTTCCTCCTCTTCTTATTCTTCCTCTGCTTCTTCCTCCTCCTCTTCTTATTTATCTTCTTCTTCGTCTCTTCCTCTGCCTCTTCTTTCACTTCTTCTTCTTTGTCTTCTGCGGCGCGACGTGGCTACCGACCGGGTTTACCCGACGGGCTGAAGCTTAACGTAGTATTTATTGCTTAAGCAATAATATTGGTTCGATCTAGGCTGCGGCTAAAATAAAAACATGCATATTCTATTGTGAGGATCCAGACATGCTTGGGATGGTAGACTAGGGTAGTTTATGACTAGGTATAGTGTGTTGCGTAAGGCTTACCATCTCGAAGCTGCGCGGTGGTTAGGACAGCGCCATATTCGATTTTTGTACCGCGTGCTCACTCCGCAAAGACACATGTGGCTTCACCTAATACCCTCAGAGATTGTCTCAGGAGGAGGATATTTCACCCTTTTGTTTGCGGAGACCAACTCAAGAATTAAAAGACATATCAAAGGCAAAATTGTGCTGTCAATATATCTGACATTTCTACTTTGAATTGGAGAACGCCATCTACAGCCATGTCCACCCTCCATCCTGTGCCTGCAGCGTATTTTTTTATCTTAATAAAGTAGACATTCTCAAAGCAGCCAAACAAAATATATCACCTTAGTTGGTTACTTGATATCTATGTGCTTGACAGCTGCTCCTAGAAGAGAGCAAAGTATACCACATACGAAATAAAAAAAAAGAAAACAAGCACATTTAATTATTTGAGCTATGACAATGCGATAGCCCAGTTTTGAGCTGCCATGACGAGCACACATGCTGTGTACAAGGTGTTTCAAAGAATATTCCTTTGTTGGACTAGTTGGTAATCCATTGAGATAGTAGTAGCGCAGACAGACCTGGACAGAGGGAGAAAGTCATCGCTGTGTTCAGTCTTCCTCCCTCTGTCCATTTCTGTCTGCGCTACTACTATCTCAATGTTTCAAACAAGCCCGCCACTAACTTTAAAAAGTAGGATTTTAGAGATATGAAGACATCTGCGACACACTTGCACTTACCTTAGTGGATATCAGAAAATGGCGTAATAATCGTAATTTCGAATATACTTAAAATTTTGATTATTGCGGTAAGTCGTCTGGCCACACGTAGAGCTTTTTAGCAGGTCATTAGTAACAGCTATGTCAGTGTTTTGTTTTATAATTTGCAAAATGCGATTTCTCAAAACATTCTATCTCGAACAAAAAGACGGGCGGTTTCGAAAAACGCACGTTCTAAGCTCTGCCCCAGAGCTGGCAATCAATGGTAAGTGTTACGTAGCATTCTCCGTGCCACCTCCATTTGGCTTTGGTAAGAGCTGTGGGAGGGTAGGGGGCGGCATTCTAAGGCAATCTTGTGCAACCACTGGAAGGAACGGTGTGCGTCATCAAGGAGGGCATATTTTCTAGTTTTCGCGAGCTGCCATGGACATAAGGGCTTCGTGATGCATGTATCGACGATGCATTATCGTTTACTTGCGAGTATGTGCATTATTAAGACCTGGAGCATCAAGGAACAAGAAGTGAAAGCTGTGACAATTTTTTTCTTCTTGAGCTCCAAGATAACCCCGGAAGGAGACTGCAGCCATGAAATTAGGAGACGCCTACTTCTGGGAAAGAGAGCCATGGCTAGCCTTGACCACCTAGTAAAGAGCAGAGGCATTAGTCTACCAACCAAGATCCGTATACCTCGTGCTATGGTATTTCCAGTTGTGATGTATGGATGAGAGAGTTGGACTGTGAAGAAGGCTGACCGCCGAAGAAATGACGCGTTTGATTTGTGGTGCTGGCGGAAAATCTTGAGAGTTCCTAGGACGGCCACAAGATCAAATCAGTCGATATTGTCGACCATAAACCCTGACTGCTCATTAGAGGGTCAAATTCCAAAGTTAAAGCTCAGCTACTTTGGTCATCTGATGAGAAGAGAGGAGTCGCTGGAGAAATATTTGATGTTGGGAAAGGTTGAGGGTCACCGGAGAAGGGGTAGGCAGCGAACGCGATTGTTAGATGGCATCCTCGAGGCGCTGCAGATGAAGTTATGTGATGTTAGGAAGATAGTGAGAGACCGGAAAGCGTGGCGTGATATGGTCCATAAGGTCTCCGAAGAGTCGGACACGACTGAACGACTGAAATGAACTGAACTGAACTGATGTGCATTATTTTAAGTCTGCTGCCTGTGTAGATTATGTCAAATAATGCAGACTTTCGAAAATTAAAGTTATTCCACTGTTTTGTACAGAAAATCATTAGCAGTTAACCGTAATTGTATGTCATGACTATCGTACTTAAGCTGCAATCGCTCTAGCGCGATTTTCTCATTTCTTCGCGTCAAAGCACTAAGCGCTCAACGCTCAGCTCATCTTGAGTATTGAGCTGCATGTGAGCAGATGGCTGCGCAGCGTGACCCTCTTTTTTCTCTCAGCGCAGATAATCTACCAAATTTAGTGTGTATGTAGCATACAGGCCAAAATGAAGCTTAAAATATCTTGAAATATACTTTCGTTCCTTCCGAGTGAAAGCAGCAGACGTTATAAGAGCTGTTATTGAGTATCTGTTGGAAATATTTCCTGGACTTCTTACAGTCAGAACCACGTATGCAGTATCGGAAATTAGCGCAGTGGTTAGTAGAACGGTCCCAATCGAAAAAAAACTACAGAAAATTTTCTGATGTCACGACAAAATTTCTGTGCGGTTTTTTGACAGAAAATTTACTGTGACAACAGAACATTCTGTAGTAACATAACAAATTTCTGTAGTTACAACAAAAAAAAAGTGCTATAGAACTACAGACAACAAAAATACACTACAGAAAAACTACAGAACGACAGAAAAGTACTACGGAACTACAGAAAAATCTACAGAAATGTCTGATGGTTACGACAGAACTACAGGATATTTTGTCGTATTTTCGACACAGTTCTGTAGTTTTTTTCGATTGGGTGTTAACTGCATTGAACTGTTTTTATGAAGTCCAGAAGAGAGCGATGATGACTTCATAAAAAAAAAAAACAGTTCAATGCAGTTAACACCCAATCATCCTTCATCTCATACCCTACTGATGCCCTGAGGCAATAAATATCCACTAAAAAAAAAAAACTTTTTATTTTTCACCGGACTGAAATGCACATTTTCTGGACACTTTAAATTTTCTTTATAGCAGCGAACGGACGTCGATGCCTACCTGTGCTAAGCAACGCGAATTCAAAAGAATGTTAACTGTATAGACGCTGTTTTCTTTTTGTTACTTGGTTTCTTATGGTAACTCAAAAAGCGAAACACACAACACCGTCATGTGACAAAGAGAGGACACAAAGCTAACTTGCAAAATATTTTGTTCTCATTAAAGAGCGTACTGAGCGCGTACTGTATGTACTGAACTAACCAAGACCTTTCTAACACGTCTCCATCATTTTTTTTTTTCGCTCAAGTTAATTTCGATGAAAACTAACTCTCACATGAATTTCTGTTTTTTATCTTCCAATGAACCGCTCCTGAATTTTTAAGTTACTGGGGAAAAAAAAACAAGCACGTGCCATCGGCGTTTTTACTTTGTCGTAAAAGACCGTTGTATTTTGTGCAGTCGGAGGGCAACAGTCCTTTGGGTCGGAGAGAAACGCTAGCACTGCTAAACTGTTCTGTATGAATCTAACCGCATCGTTAACTGTTATGTTTAATGATAACTTGAGACTTCAAGTACTTCTCCCATTTCCCCTTTCTCAACTTATGCCTTGTGGCAAACTTTAAGAGAAAAAAAGTACTTTTCTCAAAAAAAGCAAAAGATAATGAACGGAAACCCTTGTGGTCGCACTTCACTTCCTAAAATATGTAAACAAAATTTTTATTTTGAAATAGTAAGCTAAGCAATGTAGGAAAGCAAATGTTTTCAGGCAAAGTGGCCACTGCAAAAAAAAAATTAGATCTTCACAAAATTCGTACTTGCCAAAATCTCCTTCCTTCTTTTCAATGCGATAGACTTAATTAATTAAGAAATATGCAGGAACGTGATGGTTCTCTAACAGTCTCTCCTGTTGCTCGAGTGAAAGTATTGAAGGACTTATAGGGGATATATTACAGCCAGTTAATTTCCCACGCCTCTAGTAATTGTTGATCGTTCACAGAGCCGAAATAAAAGGGGATCAGAAACATCTGAGCACAACAACCTGGCGACAAACAATCGACCCACTTGTCAAGGTGCCACCCTATCGACGCTGCGACAGGAGCAGTGACCACGACATAAGTTGGCACGTTGGCACATGCCATGAAAGGAGACAAGAGACTTTCCACAACTAATGATGCCTGACGTTGACATCCACAACAATCAAGCTAAAAAAAACACTACTAAATAAAATGACAGCACGCAAGCTGAAACAAACAAGAAAAATGAAGGTAAGCAAAGAGGGCTGACAAGTGGGGAAATCCGGACTGTCGGAGGAAGGTTGTAGAAAATGATCAGCAATTCCAGGTTGGGATTGATGCGGAGAGTAACAGAAAGAAAAGTGGAGTTGTCGACATTGTCGACTCTAATTAATATTCACGTTCTTCGACAGACTGAGAGCACCCAGAAGGACGTAAGGAGTCAGATTCAGCGCTTTTACTCTTCGTTCTAGGCCCTCTATGTAAAAAAAAAGGACTTTCATGAATAGAAAAAGACGAAAAAGTTACGTAAAAAAGATGGTAAGCGCTGAATTAAGAAATTAGGAGCCAGCTCAAGGGGAATAAATACTTAATATGGTGCAATGGCGCAGGAAGAGATTGAGAAATCACTATAATGACATGTACGTACAGGCTTTCTGTCACCTACCGTAGAGACCTCAACAAAAGTGACAAAATATAGGGGAAACCGGTTGTGATTTCTATTCATAACAGCAGGAGCTTGCCTGAAACGTGATATACGCTCCAGTTTTTCTCGTTCTCCTTAGGTTTGAAATTAAAGTCTTCTTCCTCGATGAAGATTTATTAGCTCAGGTATGTTGCAGTTAAACAACGTTGTTTATTGAATGTCAAAAGGTCCGCTGCTGAATTCAAAGTCCCTGCTGGATTAGCTCACAAGCTAAGTAATAACCCAGGTGTGTGAAATAATCCACAGTGCGCAGTGGCTCATGGCCTTTCTGAGACCATGTTGATGTTTTTTTGTTTTTGAAGCGCAGCCCTTCGTAGTCCTTTTTCTACATCTCGTGTCATTGTTGCGGGCGCCGTCGGCACAGCTCTCCTGGTATCCTCCGGGCCCGGTAGTTACCTATTCTGGTGCAGTCTTTGAACGCAGCACCAACTTCATGGTGCATCCAGGAGCACTTACCGGCAACAATTCTGTCACTTTCGAGCTCAGTGAATCGCACACCATCCAACAGGTCCAGTAAATTAACCGGATGTTTTGAAATATCACATATATTGTCACGTAGTGGTGACGAGGTCGACGACACAATTGAAGGGTCGATGATTGCACTAAAGAAACTGTTTATTTGGGCTGACTTGCGCCCGCAAAAGAACTAAGCAACTCGGCGGCGGCGACAGCAACAAACGTGCTCGTCGATCGTCGAACAAAGAATACCCGTCACACTAGGCAACGCTCAATTTAAAGGCTGCACAGAACAATCTAGATAACGTCGCAAGCAGCTACCAGCAAGGGCTGGAACATTGTGGAAAGACACCCGAGTGGCCGGAACCTTCGAGACAGATCTCGGTGCATCTTGTGCTACAACAAAACTGATAAAGGTGTGACTCGCGGCATCGTGCATTAACAAACAAAGATTACGGAACTGATACGCGGTCCAGAATCAGAGTGATAAGCCTGTATGCCGGCGGCTGTTAAAAAACAACAAATACTGTTTTGAAGGTTTCGCGGCATTACTCCCCCCTTAAAAAAAAACATCGCCTCGATGTTCCAAAACAAAGCAACTTAAACATAAGCACTGCAAATTTTAAACACCACACATTCTTTAACGCGCGTAATATGGCTTCAGTCGTACAACATGTACAATTTCTGGGCATGCGCGTCGCCGTTGTGATGCTGACATTCCGTCGGGAATGACTTCATAGTCTAGTGGGCCGACGCGGCGAATGATTTTGTACGGCCCAAAGTATCGACGCAACAACTTTTCACTTAATCCGCGACGGCGAACAGGTGTCCAAACCCACACTTGGTCTCCTGGATTGTACTCTGCGTGGTGTCGTCGCAAGTTGTATCGTCGGCTGTCGGTGCGCTGTTGGTCTTTAATATGCAGCCGTGCGAGTCGTCGGGCTTCCTCTGCACGCTGCAGGTTGGCGGCGACATCGAAGTTGTCCTCGTTGGTTACGTGCGGTAGCATTGCGTCGAGCGTCGTCGTGGGCTGCCTACCGTACACAAGCTTGAACGGAGTCGCTCTGGTCGTCTCCTGGACTGCCGTGTTATACGCGAAGATCACGTACGGCAAGATGGCGTCCCAGGTCTTGTGTTCAGCGTCGACGTACATAGCGATCATGTCAGCGATCGTTTTGTTCAGGCGCTCCGTAAGGCCATTGGTCTGGGTATGGTACGCAGTTGTTCGTCGATGGCTTGTGTGACTGTATTCCAGGATGGCTTGCGTCAACTCTGCCGTAAACGCCGTTCCCCTGTCCGTGATGAGCACTTCTGGGGCGCCGTGTCGCAAGAGAATTTGTTCGACAAAAAAAATGGCGACTTCTGCCGCGGTACCATTTGGTAGTGCTCTTGCTTCGGCGTAACGGGTAAGGTAGTCAGTGGCCATGATGGTCCACTTGTTACCCATAGACGAAGATGGAAAGGGGCCGAGGAGATCCATCCCAATTTGTTGAAAGGGCAGGATTGGGGGCGAAATCGGGTTTAGTAGTCCTGCTGGTTTGATCGGCGGCGTCTTGCGTCGTTGGCACTCACGACACGTCTTCACGTAGTGGGCAACTTCGGCAGGCAGTCGCGGCCAGTAATACTTCTCCTGGATTCGACGCAACGTGCGCGCAAATCCGAGGTGGCCTGCTGTGGGCTCATTGTGCAACGCCTGCAGAATTTCTTGCCGAAAGGTTTTAGGCACTACGAGAAGCTGCGCGGTCTTGTTGGGTGCGAAGTTCTTCACGAGGAGGCCATTGCTTAACGTGAAGGATGATAAATGTCGCCTGAACACACCAGGAGGGGAAGCGGTCTTTCCTTCCAAGTAATTGGCTAGCGCTTTCAGCTCAGGGTCTGATCGCTGTTGTTCTGCGAAACTGCTGGCGTTTACCGGTCCCAAAAAGGCGTCGTCATCGTCCTTCGGGGGAGAATCGACGGGAGCGCGGGATAAGCAGTCTGCGTCGGAATGCTTCCGGCCCGACTTATAGACCACAGTCATGTCAAATTCTTGAAGTCGCAGGCTCCATCTAGCAAGGCGGCCGGAAGGATCTTTCAAATTAGCCAGCCAGCAGAGCGCGTGATGGTCGCTTACCACCTTGAATGGTCGGCCGTATAGGTATGGACGAAACTTAGAAGTAGCCCAGATGATCGCAAAGCACTCCTTCTCGGTCGTCGAGTAATTGACTTCGGCTTTTGTGAGAGACCTGCTAGCGTAGGCGATTACTTTTTCCTGTCTGGCAGTCTTCTGGACGAGAATGGCTCCTAGGCCTACACTGCTCGCGTCGGTGTGAATTTCGGTCTCGGCGTTTTCATCAAAGTGGCCAAGTACAGGAGGGCATTGCAGGCGGCGCTTAAGTTCGTCGAAGGCTTCTCCTTGCGGCGCTTCCCATTTAAAAGGTACGTTAGCCTTTGTAAGCTGCGTCAACGGTTCGGCGATCCGCGAAAAGTTTCTGACAAATCGTCGATAATAAGCGCACAGCCCAAGGAATCGGCGCACAGCTTTCTTGTCGGCAGGCGGCGGGAATTGTGCGATTGCAGCTGTTTTCTCCGGGTCTGGGCGAATACCGTCCTTGCTAACGATGTGACCTAGGAATCGGAGTTCTTCGTAGGCGAAGTGACACTTCTCTGCTTTTAGCGTTAGCCCCGATGACTTGATGGCTTCCAGCACTGTCTGTAGTCGTTTTAGGTGGTCTTCAAAGTTTGACGAGAAGACAACAACGTCGTCCAAATATACCAAACAAATTTGCCACGTCAAGCCTGCCAGGACTGTGTCCATTACTCGTTGAAACGTGGCTGGTGCGGAGCAGAGGCCAAATGGCATCACCTTAAATTCATAAAGGCCGTCCGGTGTGATGAATGCGGTCTTCTCGCGATCTCTTTCGTCGACCTCAATTTGCCAATATCCGCTCTTCAGGTCCATCGATGAGAAGTACCTTGCATTGCAGAGCCGGTCGAGAGTGTCGTCGATGCGAGGAAGCGGGTAGACATCATTCTTTGTTATGCTATTCAAGCGGCGGTAATCAACGCAGAAGCGA